>NC_079508.1:40849552-41456963 GCF_030052815.1 Hevea brasiliensis | reverse complement strand
GAATTTTAAAGTTTTACTTGGATTACTCATTCCGACTGTCCATCCGTTTGAGGATGAAAAGCCGTGCTAAAGTGGAGTTGTGTGCCCAAGGCTTCTTGCAACTTCTTCCAAAATCTCGATGTAAACCTCGGGTCTCGATCAGATGTGATGGAAAGTGGGATTCCATGCAGTCTAACTATCTCACTGATATACAATTCTACTAGCTTCTACAGTGAGTAGTCAGTTTTAACTGGCAGAAAATGTGCTAATTTGATCAACCTATCCACTATCACCCATACTGCATGTGACACCCCTTACTCGTCTACAGTGTAGCCAAGCAAAACATGTCACACAGAGTATCAAAGCACCTTATCTTGTCTTATTTCATATTCCAAATCAATTTATTATTTCTTAATATATTTATTAAAAGTCACTAAGTGAAATTTTTACCATTTATGTCATTTATTGAAATTTTATTTAATTTGGAGTTTCCACAAATTTTATAGAAAATCCGAAGAGTGCTGGAAAAATAGTTCTTCTGAACCTGAAAAAGAATACTCCCAATATATTTTTCAAGTCCATAACTCCAAATAATCATCAACAAATTTTCAATCATCTAAATTTTTCAACACAATCCCATAATTTCATTTTCTTTCAGTTCATGTCACATTCAGGATCAAATTTACTACGAAATACTCAAATTTTATTAATTAACAAAAATTTTCAAATTATTTACATCAACATATGATTACATAAGTTTACAATGTACATGAATTCATAACTTACAAATCAAAACTAATATTTATTACAAAATGCAAAAACAAAATCCAAAAGGAACCTAAAGGTCCTACCAATGATGCACTGCAGATGAGAGGTGACTCTGACTCTATGCAGATCGGGACTCCCTCCCAGTCTGGGGTCTGCTGGGATCTCTCTCTGTAACTCCTGTACCTATGCGTGGCAAATAGTGATGAGCTAAGCATAAAGCTTAGTAGTGCCAATATAAAATAAAAATAAATTCAAATAAAATAAAATAAATATTTATGCAGATTTGTTAATATTTTATGCAGACTAAAATTTTTGATAATTATTAACAATTTTATCTATTTGGTACATTAGTTACTAATAATTTGTTAAGACTTAATTTAATTGCCCAAGTAACCTATACAGTTGACCGGACTGGATAAACGGGTAAACTAGCACTGGGTACCAAGTACTTTGAGCCATCACACCATCGGTCACAAAGTGTCTTCCGATACGCAACAGAACAGCTAAATAGCCGTAGTAATCATCAGGCACAAAGCCAAATATCTCATTAGTGTCAGAATGGCTTAAAGCCATGATATCACAGAATGGCCACAAAAGCCATAAATCACAGAATAGCATAATGCCATATGCAATACTACTATCAGAACCCTATTGACATGCCAACCTATCCAAACCTATCACACTAGGCATACTAAGACATGTTATAAAATTTTATTATGTAATGCTTTGCATTTGATATTCATTGGTTACTATTCATTTTGCTAGTCAACTAAAATATTGACTTTTTCATAATCAATGGGTATATGTTAGTTCTAATGACACTAACATACCACATTTTGAATATTATATGTGTTGGCATTGGTTGCCAAATTCAATTCTAACCCCAATGGACATGATCTTAAATTTTCAGTTTTGGTTCACCTGAGTTCACTGTTACATTAGACCTATCTACAGTAAAAATTTGGCTATACTCTCTTCATCAAAGTTGTTCCTTATTGTGTCTTCTTTAATTCTCTTATTGAATCACTCCATTTGGAGTTTTGTAGCTGACGTTATGGCCTTTTAATTGTAACTGGCCGGATTGGTTAGTACCTAGAATTTTTGGGCACCATTTGGTTCTGGTAGTTTTGGTACCCTGAATTTGGCTAACATTTCAGATGGGTTATGATTAAAATTTGGACTTGTGTTCTTCATGAAAGTTGTTCTAAATTGTCTAATCTTTCCATTGACATAAAAATATAGTCAATTAGACATTTCTACACTGAGTTATGACCATTTGAACAAACACTGTTCAATTGGTCACTTTTCCAGGGCAGTATGTGTGTTACTCGGATTAGGTCAATTTTTAGGTCAACCTAAGTTAGTTTTCTGGGCATGGTTTCTTCACAAAAAATGTTGAATTATGTGTCTAGTTTCACCTCCAATTTGCCTTGCACCAATTGGAGCTACACAAGTTCAGTTAAGGCTCTCCAACCACACTAGACTCCTGTGGTCCAGAATGGATCACAAAGGGTAGCCTACCCAACTCGCGTTCCAATGCTACTAATTGCCTCATTTTATGGTCAAACCTTACTAAATGGTCACTAATTGACCTTTAAAATGTTCATCAACCATCACATGACCAAAACCCTAATTTTACTCAAAACCCCAAATTCTCAAATTTCAATTCTTGCATTACACCTACAATTCATGTTCTAATCATGAAATTCATATCAAGGGCAGCTAGCATACTACTTTAATTCAAAGAAATTCATCAAATTCTAACTATCCCAAGGCTACTGAGATCATGGGGATACGTACATATAAATTTCATTATATTTTCTTACAATTTCAACTTATATCATGTCCTTAAACATGACTTGTGTGAGAGAGAGAAGAAATTAGACACTAACCTCTATTGAGATCCAACTTGAGCTTGTCAATCTTCTTAATTTCTTCTTCTAATTACTGCCTAGAGGTTGTTCAGGATGCAAGATCAATTTTTAGTGAAGCAAGCTAGTGGATTTAGGGTGAAATCAGGTGGGATTTGGAGCTTGATGAAGCTTTCATGGAGGATGGGTTAGGGAAGGGAGTTCGGCTTGTTGGGGAAGACAAAGTGCAGATTTTGTTTTTAATTTTTACCTCATTTTATCTCATTTTATTTGATTTATAATAGCTTGTTGTGTTGTGATTAGTGGAGGGCTTTTTAATGACATCATTATGATGTCATACTTATGTAATAAATCTATTTATTTTATTTTTGTTTTATTCTTCTTTCTATTTATTTTTAATTAACTTTTCATTAATATTTATTCATATTTAATGTCATATAATTCACTTACTTAAATGGACAAGTTGGTCAAAAATCATCTCTGAAGGTAAAATGATCAAAATGCCCTTTGTTTTGCTTAACAGACTAAAATTGTCTGTACTAATTGAATAAATTTTCTTAGCATTTTCTTGGCCTTCTAAGGCCATCGAAGGCTCAATAACTCTTCAATGGAGTCCCAAAAATTATTTCACAGGGTTTCCCCATGGGTATAGGGTCGACAACTGTCTTTACAGTCGCTTTCTGTTAGGTCACCCATCGTCGGAATACCGGCTCATTTAACTTTGTTATATTTTATTTCTAAAATTTTTCCTTAATTTTTCATACCATTTGGTCTATTTATGACTCCTCACTCTAGTCTAAATATAGTTATAGACATTCTGACTTTTCGGACAGATATTAGTCACTTGAACAGTAGAATGTACGGACTATCTAAAGTGAGGGTGTTATAATTCTTCCCCTCTAAATAAAATTTCGTGCTCGAAATTTACCTGATGTAAATGGTAGAGGAATCTACTACCTCCTTGCTTCTCCACTTTCTTGTGTTGTCTCATTAATGTCTGGGTATGGTTCCTCCCGAGCTTCCATAGCATATACATGTGGTGCCACTCTAGCCTCGGACCTTTCGACTGTCTCAAAAGTAGCCTTCTGTGAAATGTCAACCATCTTTGCTCTATTCGGTCTTTTACCCCTTTGAACTATAGGGGAAGATCTATTAGCTTGTGCTGGAGCTATTGAACCACTCCTCTGAGGGCAATCTCTTATGAAATGATCTGTAGCCCCACACTTGAAACACTCTCCCTTTAACAGTCGACATTCCCCTCTATGTCTCCTATCACAGTGCATACATTCTGGCACTGGGGCTGATCCCCTTGTTACTATGCTCGGGAGCTAGCTACAGATATCCCAACTTGGCCTCTCTAGCCCTGTGTCTAGTCCTTTGAACCCTTTAACTTCTTACTATCAGTTGGTATACTTGACTGCCCTGATTTAATTTCCCTCTTATACTGCCTATCTTTCCTACTTTGTTCACTTACTCTGACCTTCTCAACCTTCAGTGCAGCTTCAGTAAGTTTTGCAAAGTCTGTAATCCCCAAAGCCGTTATCATAATTTTGATATTATCATTTAGCTCCTCTTCAAACCTTCTGCACCTCTCAGCTTCTGTGGGGACTATCTCCTGCCCGTATCTGCTCAGTTTAACAAATTCTTTCTCATATTCTGCTACAGTCAGCTGTCTCTACCTCAAACTAATGAACTCTCTTCTTTTGTCTTTTGGATATACATTTCTAGTATGCTTCTTCCTGAACTCCATAAGGAAGAACTCTCAAGTAATTCTATCTGGCTGCACCTCCTAGGTTACTGTGTTCCACCATTGATAGGCATCGTCTTGGAGCAAGGACACAGCATCCTCCAGGTTCTGCTCTGGGGTGTAGTGAAGTTGCTTCAGTACCCTTATGGTTCTGTCTAACTAATTCTCAGCTGCCACTGGGTCATCTTCTTTCTTACCCATAAAATCCACAACTCCAAACTGCCTAATCTTTTTCAAGTGAGATTTCTGCTGTGGAGGCAGTGGCGGTGGCATAGCTCCTGCCATATGTCTAAAAAATTCAGCCATTTACTAAAGCATGGCTTGTGGAGGCTGTGCAGGAGCCTCTGGCACCGGTGGAGTAGGTCCCCCCTGCCTCCAGCTTCAGTCACAGGCGGAGCATGACTCTCCACCTCTTTATCGATCGCTCTCTATGATGTTGGGTCCATATCCTAATCAAAATAACCAAAAAAAAAAAAAGATCTGCATCAGTGCCACCTCAACACTTACAAATGTAATGCAATGGTATGCACTCTATTTAGACCCAGAAACGCGTAAACCGTGCTCTGATACCACTAAATATGATACCCCTTACCCGTCTACAGTGTAGCCGAGCAAAGCATGTCACACAGAGTGTCAAAGCACCTTACCATGTCTTATTCCATATTCCAAATCAATTTATTATTTCTTAATATATTTATTAAAAGTCACTAAGTGAAAATTTTGCCATTTATATCATTTATTGAAATTTTATTTAATTCAAAGTTTCTACAAATTTTATAGAAAATCCGGCAGAGTGCCGACTATAATTTGGAAAAACAGTTCTTCTGAACTTGAAAAAGAATACTCCCAATATATTTTTCAAGTCTACTACTCCAAATAATCATCAACAAATTTTCAATCGTTTAAATTTTTCAACACAATTCCACAATTTCATTTTCTTTCAGTTCATATCATATTCAGACTCAAATTTAATAAGAAATACTCAAATTTTATTAATTAACAAAAATTTACAAAATATTTACATCAACATATAATTATATAAGTTTACAATATACATGAATTCATAACTTTCAAATCAAAACTAATATTTACTACAAAATGCAAATACAAAATCCAAAAGGAACCTAAAGGTCCTACCAATGATGCACTGCAGATGAGAGGTGACTCTGACTCTATGCAGATCAGGACGCCCTCTCAGTCTGGGGTTTGCTGGGATCTCTCTCTATAACTCCTATACCTATGCATGGCAGACAGCGACGAGCTAAGCATAAAGCTTAGTGGTGCCAATATAAAATAAAAATAAACTGAAATAAAATTAAATAAATGTTTATGCATATTTGCTAATATTTTATACAGACTAAAATTTTTGGTAATTATTAACAATTTTATCAATTTGGTACATTAGTTATTAATAACTTGTTAAGACTTAATTTAATTGCCCAAGTAACTTATACAGTTGGCCGGACTGGATAAACGGGTAAACTGGCACTGGGTACCAAGTACCTCGAGCCATCACACCATCGGTCACAAAGTGTCTTCCAGTGCACAACAAAACAACTAAATAGCCATAGTAATCATCGGGTACAAAGCCAAATATCTCAATAGTGTCAGAATGGCTTAAAGCCATGATATCACAAAATGGTCACAAAAGCCATAAATCACAGAATGAAATAATGCCATATGCAATACTGCTATCAAAACCCTATTGGCATGCCAACCTATCCAAACCAATCATACTAGGCATACTAGGGCATGTTATAAAATTTTATTATGTAATTCTTTGCATTTGATATTCATTGGTTACTATTCATTTTACTATTCAACCAAAATATTGACTTTTTCATAATCAATGGGTATGTTAGTTCTAATGACATCAACATACCACATTTTGAATATTATATGTGTTGGAATTGGTTGCCAAATTCAATTCTAAGCCCAATAGACATAATCTTAAATTTTCAGTTTTGGTTCACCTGAGTTCACTATTCCATTAGGCATCTCTACAGTAAAACATTTGGCTATACTCTCTTCATCAAAGTTGTTCCTTATTGTGTCTTCTTTAATCCCTTTTTGAATCACTCTATTTGGAGTTTTGTAGCTCAAGTTATTACCTTTTAACCATAACTAGCTGAATTGGTCAGTACCTAGAATTTCTGGGAACCATTTGGTTCTGGCAGTTTTGGTACCCTGACTTTGGCAGGCATTTCAGATGGGTTATGATCAAACTTTGGACTTGTGCTTTTCATGAAAGTTATTCTAAATTGTCTAAGCTTTCCATTGACATAAAAATCAGGTCAATTGGACATTTCTAGACTGAGTTATGACCATTTGAACAAACACTGTTCATTTGGTCACTTTTCTAGGGCAGCATGTGTGTTACCCGGATTAGGTCAATTTTTAGGTCAACCTAAGTTAGTTTTTTAGGCTGGCATGGTTTCTTCACAAAAAATATTGCATTATGTGTCTAGTTTCACCTCCAATTGGCCTTGCACTAATTGGAGCTACACAAGTTCAGTTAAGGCTCTCCAACCACACTGGACTCCAGTGGTCCAAATGGATCACAAAGGGCAGCCTACCCAACTCACATTCCAATGCCACAAATTGCCTCATTTTATGATCAAACAATACTAAATGGTCACTAATTGACCTTTAACTAATTGACCTTTAAAATATTCGTCAACCATCACATGACCAAAACCCTAATTTTACTCAAAACCCCAAATTCTCAAATTTCAATTCTTGCATTACACCTACAATTCATGTTCTAATCATAAAATTCATGTTAAGGGCAGCTAGCATATAACTTTAATTTAAAGAAATTCATCAAATTCTAACCATCCCAAGGCTGCCAAAATCATGGGGATACATACATATAAATTTCATTCTATTTTCTTACAATTTCAACTTATATCATGTCCTTAAACATAACTTGAGTGAGAGAGAGAAAAAATTGGACACTAATCTCTATTGAGATCCAACTTAAGCTTGACAATCTTCTTAATTTCTTCTTCTAATTGCTGCCTAGAGGTTGTTCAAGATGCAAGATCAATTTTTAGTGAAGCAAGCTAGTGGTTTTAGGGTGAAATTAGGTGGGATTTGGAGCTTGATGAAGCTTTCATGGAGGATGGGTTAGGGAAGGGAGTTCGGCTGGTTGGGGAAGACAAAGTGCAAATTTTGTTTTTAATTTTTACCTCATTTTATCTCTTTTTATTTGATTTATAATAGCTTGTTGTGTTGTGATTAGTGGAGGGCTTTTTAATGACATCATTATGATGTCACACTTATGTAATAAATTCATTTATTTCATTTTTGTTTTATTCTTCTTTCTATTTATTTTTAATTAATTTTTTATCAATATTTGTTCATATTTTATGTCATATAATTCACTTACTTAAATGGATAAGTTGGTCAAAAATCGTCTCTGAAGGTGAAATGACCAAAATGCTCTCTGTTTCGCTTAACAGACTAAAATTGTCTGTACCGATTAAATAAATTTTCTTAGCATTTTCTTAGCCTTCTAAGGCCATCAAAGGCTCAACAACTCTTTACTAAAGTTCCAAAAATTATTTCATAGGGTTTCCCCATGGGTATAGGGTCAACAACTGTCTTTACAGTCGCTTCCCATTAGGTCACCCATTGCTGGAGTACCGACTCATTTAACTTTGTTGTATTTCATTTCTAAAATTTTTCTTTAATTTTTCTTATCATTATTTGTATTATTTATGACTCCTCACTCTAGTCTAAATATAGTTCTAGATATTCTGACTTTCCGAACAGATATTAGTGACCAGAATAGTATAATGTACGGACTAGCTAAGCATCATGTTTCTTCTGGGTGAGAGGTAGACCACTTACAAAATCCATGGTGACCCGGTCTTATTTCCATTCAGGTATGCTGATGGGCTGTAACAATCCTGATGGAACTTGATGTTCTACCTTGACTTGCTGACATGTTAGGCATCTAGTCACATAGTCAGCTATGTCCTTCTTCATACCAGGCCACTAGTAGTAAGGCTTCAGGTCATGGTACATTTTGGTACTTCTTGGATGCACAACATAAACACTGGTTTGTGCCTATTTCAAAATACGAGTATTCAATTCTCTATCATCTGGTACACACACTCTTCCTTTGTAATACAGACACCCATTTGCTTTCACCTCATAATCAGTTTCTTTGCCCTCTGGGATTTTGCCCCTTATAGCTATTAGCTTCTCATCTACCTTCTACCCATCTTGAATCTGCTGTAGCAGTTTTAGCCTTACTTACAACTCAGCCAAGATAGCTCCACTTTGAGCCAATGACAGACGGGCATTCAAAGATCATAGTGCTGTAATGGATTTTCTACTCAAGGCATTGCAACTATATTTGCCTTCCCAGGATGGTAGTCAATTACACAGTCATAGTCCTTCAGGAACTCAATCCATCTCCACTGTCTAAGGTTGAGCTTTTTTTAGGTTGACAAATATTTCAGACTTTTGTGGTTTATATAAATGTAGCACTTTTCCCCATATAAGTAATGCCTCCATATCTTTAGTGCAAATATAATCGCTGCTAGTTCCAGATCATGAGTAGGATAGTTCTGTTCATGTGGCCTTAACTGCCTAGAAGCATAGGCGATGACTTTCCCCTCTTGCATCAATACACACCCTAGCCCATTATGTGAGGCATCACTATAGACCACAAAATCCTCCCAGATACTGGCTGTGTCAACACTGGTGCTTCTGTCAACATAGCCTTCAATCTTTCAAAACTGGTTTGACACTTGTCATTCCAGTCAAATCTAACATTGTTATGCAGCAACTTGGTCAGTGGAGCAGCTATCAGAGAAAACCCCTTCACAAACCTTCTGTAGTAACTAGCTAGTCCCAAGATGCTTCTGACCTCAGTTGTATTTCTGGGAGGCTTCCATTCCATCGCTGCTTCAATTTTCTTGGGATCCACTCTAATCCCATTAGCTGATACTATATGTTCAAGAAAAGAGATCTCACTCAACCAGAAGTCACACTTGGACAACTTAGCATACAGTTTCTTCTCTTTCAGCGTTTGCAGAACAATCCTCAAATGCTCATAATGTTCTTCTCTGTTCTTAGAATACACTAGTATATCATCAATGAAGACCATTACAAACTGATCTAAGTATGGATGGAAGATACGGTTCATAAGGTCCATGAATGCTGCTGGTGCATTTGTCAAACCAAACGGCATCACCAAGAATTCATAATGCCCATACCGGGTCTTGAATGCAGTCTTTGGCACATCTGCATCCTTTACCATTAGTTGATGATACCCTGATCTAAGATCAATATTGGAAAATACTCCTGCTCCCTTCAATTGATCAAACAAATCATCGATTCTAGGCAATGGGTATTTGTTCTTTACAGTTACTTTATTTAGCTGTCGGTAGTCAATACATAATCTCAAAGTCCCGTCCTTCTTTTTCACAAGCAATACCGGAGCTCCCCAAGGTGACACACTGGGGCGTATGAACCCCTTATCTAGTAACTCCTATAACTAGATTTTCAACTCCTTCAATTCAGTAGGTGCCATCCTATAAGGAGTAATAGAGATTGGTGCTGTGCCCGGTAGTACCTCAATGGCAAATTCAACTTCCCTTTCTGGTGGCAAACCCGACAATTCTTCAGGGAACACATCAGGGAAGTCACTCACAGTGGGAATGTCATGGAGACTAGATCTAGCCTTTCTGGTATCAACCACATGCGCCAGATATGCTTCACAACCCTTCCTGATCAGTCTCCTTACAATAGTGGCTTAAATGACATTAGACAGAAAATCTGTCCTTTCCCCCACAACTGTTATCTCTTCATTCTCAGAAGTTTTCAGTGTAATCCTCTTCAATTTACAATCTACTATTGCCTGGTGACGTGATAACCAGTCCATTCCCAAAATCACGTCAAACTCGTGGAAAGGCAATTCAATTAAGTCTGCCGAGAACTCATTCCCCTGAATCCTCAATGGGCAACCTTTGTACACTTTATTCACTACCACACTGTGGCCTAGTGGGTTAGTGACCAGAATATCTTGGTCACTTTTCTCTATTTGTATTCCCCTTTCTACTGGTAGCTTAATGCATATATATGAGTGAGAACATACCCAGGATGACATCTGGAGCATCCTGCTCCTTCTGAGCTTTCATGACATATGCTCTTGCTGGTGCCCTAGTCTCTGGCCTCTCAGCTGACTCTAATGCTAGCCTCTGTGATGTATCAGCTGCCTCAGATTTACCGGGCCTTTGACCCCCTTTAAGCTGTAAGGGCAGGCCTGTCTGCTTGTGCTAGAGTAGCTGTAATAGTCCTCCATGGACAGTCTCTAATTTGATGATCTGTACACCCACACCGAAAGCAACCCCCAGTAACTCACCAAAATTCCCCCTTGTGCCACCTTTAGCAGTGTGGACAAGCCGCAGAAACTACTAAGGCTGGTCCCCTGAACACCATCTCTAGAGAGCTACCCACTGAGGGTATGGACTGGCCTTTCCTCGGTGTGAACTGAGATCTGGGCCTTTGGGACTGGCCCTGACCTTGTGACTGACTAGAACTCTGAGTAGGAGAACCTCTGAACTTCTTACTGGGAGCAGAGGGTGAACTGGTCTGATCCGGACCTCTCTTCTGCCATCTATCCCTTCTGCTCTGCTCATTAATTCTAACTTTTTCAACCTTCAATGCAGCTTCAACTAACTTTGCAAAGTCGATAATCCCCAAAGTAGTTATCATAATCTTGATGTTATCATTTAGCCCTTCTTCAAATCTCCTACACCTCTCTGCCTCATTGGGGACTATTTCTCTTCCATAGCGGCTCAATTGAACAAACTCCCTTTCATACTTTGCCACCGACAGCTGCCTCTGCCTTAAACTGATGAATTCTCTTCTTCTTTCTTCTAAATACACACTGCCAACATACTTCTTTCTGAATTCTGTAAGGAAGAAGTCCCATGTTATATGATCTGGCTGCACCTCACTAGATACTATGTCCCACCATTGATAGGCATCATCTTGGAATAAGGACACAACACCTTCTAGGTTCTACTCTGGGGTGCAGTGGAGTTGTTTCAGTACTCTTCCAGTTCTATCCAACCAATTTTCAGCTGCTATAGGGTCATCTTCTTTCTTTCCTAGAAAGTCCACAGCCCCAAATTTTCTAAGCTTCTCTAAATGAGACTTCTACTGTGGAGGTGCTTTCAGTGGCATAACTCCGGCCATTTATCTGAAAAATTCAGCCATATGTTGAACATGGCCTGTGGAGGCTGTGCAGGTGCCTCCTGTGCTGGTGGAGCAAGTTTCCCCCTACCTCCAGCTTCAGTCATAGGTGGAGCATGACTCTCCACCTCTTCTTCAACTGCTCTTTGCGAGGTTGGGTCCATATCCTAATAAAAAAAAACCAAAACAATAGATCTGCATTAGTGTCACCTCAACACTTACAAATGCAATGCAATGGTATGCACTCTATCTAGACCTATAAATGCCTAAATCGTGCTTTGATACCACTAAATGTGACAACCCTAACCCGTCCACAGTGTAGCCGAGCAAGGCATGTCACACAAAGTGCCGGAGCACCTTAACCTATCTTTTTCCAAATTTATAGTTCTTAATTTATCGATAAAAAAGAGTTTATGTGAGGTTCATACTATTTATACCAATTCTTAAAAATTTGATTCATTTTGAATTTCCGAAAATTTTACAGAAAATCCGGCAGAGTGCTGTCTAAAAATTGAGAAAAATAGTTCTTCGGAACTTGTTAAAAACACTCCCAATATATCATTTATATCATCAACTCCATTAATCATCAACACAAGTTTACCACTTCTCGATAATCTCAGTCTTAATTTCATTCAATCTATTCAAAACATACATACTTAAATTCAAACTCAAATTTATGAAGAAAATACTAGATTTCATTAATTTACAAATTTACCAAAATACAAATGTTCATAATTTACATAGCAAAATGAGGGTCTAATTACAAACATACAAAATACAAAAATACAAAACAAAACTCTAATGTCCTAACAAGTGCACTGTAGATGAGAGGTGACACCGGACACACACTATAGATCTGATCACTCACCTAGTCTGAGGTCTACTCGGCTCTTTATCAATCTCACCAATACCTACACGTTGCAAAAGTGATGCGCTAAGCAATACAACTTAGTGGTGCCAATAATAAATAAAAATAAACTAAATAAATAAATATGCAGATATTATGTTGCTACTTTATGCAAACTAAAATTTTTGGTAATTATTAATATTTTTGTGTATTTAGTACTGTTATGTTCATTATTTGATAATAATTTATTTAGACTTATTTTAGTTGCCCAAGTAACCTATACTAGTGACTCGATTGAATAAATGGGTAAACTGGCACTGGGTACCTAGTACCCCTGGGCATCACACCATCGGTCGCAGAGTGTCTCCAAGTGTGCAACAGAACCACTAATAAGCCATATCAAACATTGGGCACAAGGCCAAGTGTATCAAGCATAGCAAAATGGCCATAGGCCATAATATCATAAAAGGGCATAAAATGCCATAAATAATGGAATTGCATAAAGCCATATGCAGTACTGCTATCGAAACCCTATTGGCATGCCAACCTATCCAAACCAATTATTCTAGGCATACTAGGGCATTTTATAAAGTTAATTATTTAATTTCTTGCATTCGAGGTTTGGTAGTTACTATTTACTTTACTATTCATACATAAATGTTGACTTTTTCATACATAATAGATTTTTAAATTCTAATTCCACCAAGATACCACATTTTGAACTTTATACTTATTGGTATTAGTTGCCTAACTCAATTCATAGCCCATTGATTGATATTTCAAATTTTCAGATTTCATGGTCTATATTTACTGTTCTATTGGACCAATCTACAGTGAGAATTTAGCTAAACTTTCTTCATGAAAGTTGTTCCTTTATGTTTTTTTTTTTAATTCCCTTTTTGAATCACTCCATTTGGAGTTTTTTTAGCTCAAGTTATGGCATTTTTACCATAACTGGCCGAATAGGTCAATACCCAGAATTTCTAGGTACAAATTGGTTCTAGCAGTTTTGGTGTCTTAAATTTGGCTAGCACATTTAATTGGTTAAGGTCAGAATTTGTATTTATGCTCTCCATGAAAATTGTCCTAAAATTTCTAAGCTTTCTATGGCCACAAAAATCAGGTCATTTGGACCTTTCTACTCCAAGTTATGACCATTTGAACAAACACTGTTCATTTGGTCAATTTCTAGGTCCAGCTTGTTGGTTACCCGGATTGAGGCAGAATTTAAGTCATCCTAAGTTGGTTTTCTGGGCAGGGTTTCTCCATAAAATATGTGCCATTATGTGTCTAGTTTCACATCTAATTGGCTTTGTACCAATTGAAGCTACATAAGTTAAGTTATTGTAGCCTAACCTCATTGGACTCAAGTCCAGAAATTCTAGCACAATAGGGGCAGCATACCAAATCAATTCTTAGTGCCACAATTCATTTCAAATTATGGTCAATTCACCATAAATGGTCACTAAATGACCATTAAAACTCCAATTAAACATCCCAACACCAAATCCCCAATTTAGTCACAAAACCCTAACTTCAAATCCCTAATTCATGCATAACACATGAAATACAATCTCTATTCCATACACACTTCTCAAATACCATTACTAACAACTTTAATGTAACGATCGGGAACCAGCCACTAGAGGAATTGTCCGCTTTGGCTATAAGCCTCACGGTTTTGTCCCATAGGTGGAATGGAGAACTTCCCAGGAGGTCACCCATCCTAGGATTTCTCTCAAACGAGCACATTTAACCCTGGAGTTCTTCCAACTCTCCAGGCCATTCCACCAAAAGGCGCCTCTTTTATTGTCACACCCCGGCTTAGTGGGCCCCAGCTCAAGCCCCTCTATGGGTGGCCATCTTGCCAGCGTACCCCTCTAGAGGCCGACGATGCAACTCAAATTGGTACTGTCCGCTTTGGTGGAGTTCAATCCCTTCGCCATGCAGAGCTAGGATTCGAACCCATATCTCCTCACGGATTTGCTTCGCCTCTTACCAATTGAGCTTGCCTGATGACGTGACAACCAGTCCATTCCCAAAATCACGTTAAAGTCGTGGAAAGGCAACTCAATCAGGTCTGCCAAGAATTCATACCCCTGAATCCTTAACGGGCAACCCTTGTATACTTTGTTCACTACCACACTGTGACCCAATGGATTAGGGAGTTGAAAACTCAGTTGCAAGAGTTGCTAGATAAGGGGTTCATACGCCCCAGTGTGTCACCATGGGGAGCTCCAGTGCTGTTTATAAAGAAGAAGGATGGGACTTTGAGGCTTTGTATTGATTACCGGCAGTTGAATAAAGTGACAGTGAAGAATAAATATCCGTTGCCTAGAATTGATGATCTTTTTGATCAGTTGAAGGGAGCAGGAGTATTTTCTAAGATTGATCTCAGATCAGGGTATCATCAGTTGAGGGTGAAGGATGCAGATGTGCCAAAGACTGCATTCAGGACCCGATATGGGCATTATGAGTTCTTAGTGATGCCCTTTGGCCTAACAAATGCACCAGCGGCATTCATGGACCTTATGAACCGTATCTTCCACCCACACTTAGATCGGTTCGTAGTGGTCTTTATTGATGATATTTTGGTGTATTCCAAGACCAGGGAAGAACATGATGAGCATTTGAGGATTGTTCTGCAAACCCTGAGAGAAAAGAAGCTGTATGCTAAGTTGTCCAAGTGTGACTTCTGGTTGGATGAGATTGCATTCCTTGGACACATAGTGTCAACTGATGGTATTAGGGTGGATCCCAAGAAAATAGAAGCAGTGATAGAATGGAAGCCTTCCAGGAATACAACTGAGGTCAGAAGCTTCTTGGGGCTAGCTGGGTATTACAGGAGATTTGTGAAGGGATTTTCCCTAATAGCTGCTCCAATGACCAAGTTGTTACACAAGAATGTCAAATTTGACTAGAATGACAAGTGTCAGACCAGTTTTGAGAAGTTGAAGGCTATGTTGACAGAGGCACCAGTGTTAACACAGCCAGTGTCAGGAAAAGACTTTGTGGTCTACAGTGATGCCTCACATAATGGGTTAAGGTGTGTATTGATGCAAGAGGGGAAGGTGGTCGCTTATGCTTTTAGGCAGCTAAGGCCACATGAACAGAATTACCCTACCCATGATATAGAACTTGCAGCAATTATCTTCGCACTGAAGATATGGAGGCATTACTTGTATAGTGAAAAGTGCTACATTTACACAGACCACAAGAGCCTGAAATATTTGCCAACCCAGAAGGAGCTCAACCTTAGACAGAGGCGATGGATTGAGTTCCTGAAGGACTATGACTGTGTAATTGACTACCATCCTAGGAAGGCAAATGTAATTGCTGATGCTTTGAGCAGAAAATCCATAACAGCCTTGAGATCATTGAATGCCCGTCTATCTTTGATTCGAGATGGAGCTATTTTGGCTGAGTTACAAGTGAGGCCAAACCTGCTTCAGCAGATACTAGATGGGCAGAAGGTAGATGAGAAGCTAATGGCTATTATGAGCAAAATCTCAAAGGGAGAAGCAACTGACTATGGGGTGAAAGCAGATGGGTGTCTGTACTACAAAGGAAGACTGTGTGTACTAGATGATGGGGAATTGAAAGCTAGTATTCTAAAAGAGGCACACACCAGTGTATATGCTATGCACCCAGGAAGTACAAAGATGTATCATGATCTGAAACTCCAGTATTGGTGGCCTGGTATGAAGAGGGATATAGGTGACTATGTGACTAAATGCTTGACATGTCAGCAAGTCAAGGCAGAACATCAAGTTCCATCAGGTTTGTTACAGCCTATACGCATACCTGAATGGAAATGGGATCGGGTCACCATGGATTTTGTAAGTGGTCTACCTCTCACCCAGAAGAAACATGATGCAGCATGGGTAATAGTGGATAGATTGACCAAGTCAGCACACTTTCTCGCGATTAGGACCGACTACTCCTTTGGAGAAGTTAGCAAAATTGTATATCAGTGAGATAGTTAGACTGCATGGAATTCCACTTTCCATCATATCTGATCGAGACCCAAGGTTTACATCAAGATTTTGGAAGAAGTTGCATGAATCCTTGGGTACACAACTCCACTTCAGCACAGCTTTCCATCCTCAGACGGATGGGCAATCAGAAAGAGTAATCCAGGTAAACAATTGAAACCAATGAAGTTGATACAAATATTGAATTGAAATGATAGTAATGACATGAAAAATTTGTCAGGTCCTTGAGGATATGCTGAGGAGTTGTGTCATTGAGTTTGAGGGAAGTTGGGATAGATATCTCCCACTGGCAGAATTTGCATACAACAATAGCTATCAAGCTAGCATTCAAATGGCCCCATATGAAGCACTGTATGGGAGAAAATGTAGAACTCCAGCAGTCTTGGACTGAATTGGGCGAAGACAAATCGGTGGGGCGCACTGTGAAACAGATCGAGGAGAAAGTGAAACAAATCAAAGCAAATCTAAAGGTTGCCTCGCATGCATGTAAATCTTATGTCGACCTGAAGAGAAAAGAAATAGAATATGTGGTTGGCGACAAAGTGTTCCTCAAGGTGTCACCATGGAAGAAAGTGTTGAGGTTTGGAAGAAAAGGTAAGTTGAGCCCTAGGTTCATTGGCCCATATGAAGTCATTGAACGTGTGGGTCCAGTGGCCTATAGGCTAGCTTTACACCAGAGCTGGACAAGATCCACAATGTGTTCCATGTGTCCATGCTCAGAAGATACCGCTCAGACCCTTCACATGTCATCTCCAGGGAAGAAATTGAAATACAATCGGATTTGACATATGAAGAAGAACCTCTACGGATCCTGGCTCGGGAAGTAAAAGAGTTGAGAAACAAGCAGATTCCACTAGTGAAAGTGCTTTGGAGGCACCACAACACCGAGGAGGCAACTTGGGAAAGTGAAGAGACGATGAGGCAACAGTTCCCTCAACTGTTTGCATCAGGTAAATTTCGAGGACGAAATTTAAATTAGAGGGGAAGAGTTGTAACACCCTCCCGGTAACCACTCCGTACATTCTCATCGCTCGGTGACTGGTCGGTCCTGACTAGAATGTCCGAAAAAATATTTAAACTAAAGTCAGGAACCATAATTAACTCAAATATTAATAAGAAAAATTTAGTAAAAATTTTAGAAATAAAATACAACCAAGTTAAACGAGCCGGTGCCCTAGCAAGGGGTAAACCGGAGGGAAGTTGCGGTTCTCGCAACGAGGAGCCCTAGACCCGGGGGAAAAATTATAAAATAATTTTTGGGACTCCAGAGAAGGGTTATTGGGGTTCCCATGGCATTAGAATGCCAAGAAAATATTTAGAAAATTTTTCAATCGGTACAGACAATTTTGACCCGTTAAGCCAAACGGAGGGCATTTTGGTCATTTTGCCTTCAGAGGTGATTTTTGGTCGACTTGTCCAGTTGAGTAAATAATTAATATGACATAAAATATGAATAAACATTACTAGAAATTAAATTGAAGATGAGTAGTAGAGGAAAGAAAAGAAAATGAGGAAAAAGCTTATTAATGACATCATTGTGATGTCATTTAAAATTTCCAACCAATCACAATTAAGCCATTATTTGATTAACCAATAAAAAGACTAAATAAACACCAAAATAACCAAAAGTTCCAGCAGCCACCACTCCCACAAAAACACACCCGTAGCTCTCCATTTTCCATAACCATTCCACCATGAAAGCTCCACCAAAGCTCCCTTTCTCTCTTTGTTTCACTACTAAACCTTAAACACTCTTCACTAAAACTTGTCCCCACACCTTAAACAAGCTTTTGGCAGCCCACAAGAGGAAAGAAAGTGAAGTTTGGGGCTTTGGAAAATCTACCCTAATCAAGGTTAGTGCATTAGACACTTAAAACTTCTTATTTTCATGAATTGTAACTTGTATTGAGTGAGAATTGCAACTAAAATGAACAAGAATTATGAGTATACATACTATGAATTTTTGGCAGCCCTTGTGAAGGAATTATTTTGATTGTTTTGATGGACTTAAAGTGGGCTATAGATCAAGTTTAAACCATGTGTGCATGTGATTATTGAAAGGAGCTAGTATTTAAGGTGTTGTGAAAACCTATAATGGAACTAGGGTTTTGAAGAGTGAAAAATTGACTTGGCTTAGGACATTGTTAGAGCACATTTTAATGGTCAATTAGTGACCATTTTAGGTATGTTGACCATAAAATGGACTGAAAAATAGGATTGCAAAGTGAAGTTGCAGTCGCCCTAGACAAGAAAGAGGGACTGAAAATTCAGTCTACTTGCACTGCCATAACTTGGGCTGTGTTGGTCCAATTGGTGTTTGGTCAATTGGATATGAAACTAGGCTTATAATGGCACATTTTTTCTGAAGAAACCATGCCCAAAAGACCAAAGCAAGAGGACCAAAACTTGGCCCCAATCCGGATACCCTGCAACTGATTCTGCAGAATGACCAAATGAACAGGAACCATAACTCACTGTAGATTTGGTCAATTGACCTGAAATTTTTACAGCAACAAGTTAAGACATAGACAAACAACTTTCATGAAGGAACCTACCCCAAATTATAGCCAGAACCTAACCCAAATGGCAGTGGCAATCACTGTTCATGTTACTGCAGATATGGTAATTTCTGCAGAATGCACATCCGGCCAGCTATGGTTTTTGGACCATATCTGGAGTTACAAAACTCCAAATGGAGTAATTTAAAAAAGGAAATTCAACTAGACAAAATAAGGAACAACTTTCATGTTTTACATTTCTTCAAATTCCCACAGCAACAGTGTCCAATGGAACAGTGAAGTTGACTCACAAAAACTGAAAATTCTGCTTATGTTGGTTTAAACTTTGAAATGGTATAAATGCTTAATGCCAACAAGTTTGGAATGCCAAATGTGGTATGTTGGGAGTGCCAAAGTCAATGTACATATTTTTATTCTAAAAGTCAACATTTTTGTTGACCAATAAGATGAATAGTGACACTAAAAATTTGAAATTCACAAATTGAAGAATTTGAAAGTTTCAAATGCCCTAGTATACCTAACATGATTGGTTTGGATAGTTTGGCATGCCAATAGGGTTCGATTAGCGATCGCACATGGCAATATGCCATTCGCGTGATTTTATGGCTTTTAGCCATTCGACTTTGTATTGAGCTTCGCCTTGTGCTCGATATATTTACTGACTTGTTACCGCTCACACACCGGGAGATGCATATGTGACCGATGGTGTGACGGCCCGAGGTACTTGATACCCAGTGCGGTTTACCGTTATCCATCCGATGCCTAGTGTAGGTTGCTTGGGCAACCAAATGAATGAAAGTGAACAAAGTTACTGAATTAATGTATATATAACCATACTAAACAAATGAATCATACACATTCACTATATATTCGTTTTCTTGCTATTTTCTTTTATTATATTATTGCACCACTAAGCATTATTGCTTAGCGCGTTGCTTTGCCACGCGTAGGGTACCGGAGATCCCGATCGTGAGCCCGATGAGACCGCAGATCGGGTGAGTTCATCCCAGATCAAAGACGGTGTCCGTGTCACCTCACTACCTGCAGTGCATTGGTAGGGCACTAGGTGTCATTTTGTCATTTTGTAATTAAATTTTTATTTTCTCATATGTATTTGGGATTATGTAATGTATTTTGAGGTTCATGTAAATAATAAAGATTTATGGTTATGTATGGAAGTAATTTGAGCTTTTAATTGTTATTTATATATATGAGAACCCTGAGAAATGGATGTTTGAGAAATGAAAAGGCTATTGAGAACTGAAATTGAGAAATATTGTTGAGTTTTTGATATTGAGACTCTGTTGATGAATTGAAGTTGGGTTTTTTTGAAAATTATTTGGAAGTGTTTTCACAGGTTCCGAAGAACGGTTTTCTCCATTTTTAGCCGGTACTCCGCCGGATTTTCTTTAAAATTTTCGAAACCTCAAATAAATAATAGTTTCGATAAATGGCTTATAAATAAATTATATTTCACAAGTTATATTCAAAAGGAAGAATAAAAATGAATTAAGATAAAATAGAGTACTCGGCACACTGAGTGGCATAACTTGCTCGGCTACACTGTAGTCGGGTAAGGGGTGTCACATTTAATTCCATTAACATCGTCAAAATCTTCACTCCCTTAAAGCTGCCGAAATTCATGGTGTTCAAGTATGTGTATTTAATTTTAATTTCTTGCAAATTTCTAACTCAATTTATACTCCTAAACAAAAATATAAAGAGATAGAAGGAAAAATGGACACTAACCTCTTGTAGCTCAATCTTAAGAAGCCCAGATCTTCACTTTCTTCAAATTTCTTTGCAACCAAACACTTTAGCTAGAGTCTGGGGCAATTTTTAATTATTGGAATTCGGGAGAAATATGGTGAGGAGAGTGAGAGAATTAAGGTAGATGAAGAAAAATGAGAGAGTGCTTCAATGGATGTAGTTCGGCCAGCTGAAACAAATGAGGAAGAAAACTGATTTTTTTAGTCAATTTTATCTCTCTTTAATGGTTTAATAGGTGTTTTTCTAAATGTGATTAGTGGGAGATTTTAAATGACATCATTATGATGTCATAATTATCATTAAATTTCATTTTTTTTTTTACGTTGTTTTCATATTTTCATCTCTTATTTTTAATTAAACTTCTAACAATATTTATTAATATTTTATGTCATATACCTCACTTAATTAAATGGACAAGTTGGTCAAAAATCATCTCTGAAGGTGAAATGACCAAAATGCCCTTCGTTTTGCTTAATGAGCTAAAATCATCTGTACCGATTGATAAGATTGTCTTGGCATTTTTTTGGCATTCTATTGCTATCTAAGGCTCAATAACTCTTCACTGGAGTTTCAAAAATTATTTCACAAGGATTCCCCTGGGTTTAGGGTTGCTAACTGTCTTCAAAGTAGCTTCGCATTGAGGTCACCCATCGCCGTAGCTTAGGCTCATTTAACTTTGTTGTATTTTATTTCTTCAATTTTTTTCTTAATTTTTCTTATCATTATTTGAGTTATTTATGACCCCTCACTCTAGTTTAAATATAGTTCCAGATATTCTGGCTGTCCGGACAGATATCTGTCGCCAGAATAGTAGAATGTACGGACTATCTAAAGTTAGGACGTTACAGACTCAAACCCGTGTAACTTCTTGCCTGGTGAAACTTGAAGAAGTGCAGAAAACCTAAAGTGCACGGGTCGTGTAAAATGGGCGCCAAGCCTCAGAGACCCGTGCAACTTTCTATCGCCAAAGCTTGAAGAAGCAAGCAGTACATTCACAAGTACACAGGCAGTGTAAGTAAGCTCGTGTAAACCTCCAAGGCCCGTGTAACTTACTGCCCTTATCCGAGAGGAAGCCAACATACTCCAGTAACTTATATGCCCCAGGCCCTGTAGTGACACATGGGCCATGTACTACATTTTAGTAATATTTCTTTAATACGACTCCAACTCCTATTTTGGCATACTAATTAGACTTCTAATGCCTTTGGGACTCTAAAGCTTAACCCTAGGATGCCCAATATAAATAAGAGCTAGTAAAAAATGAAAAAAAAGGGCTTTTGAGAGAGCTTTTTAGAGGAGACACACACACATAAAAGGGGAGAGTTTTGAAAGAAGCCTTCCTAAGGAACCCTAGCCGTCTTGAAGAAGGATTACATCAATGCCAAGGATAGACTTCTCAGCCAAAGTTCCACAAGATCATAGCTACAGAATCTTCCCTCAGTTCTTTTGTTCTTATTCTTCAGATTGATTTTCATGTGCCTTTATTTTTACTTCATTATGTTTGTCAAACTCACCATGAGTGAGTAACCCCTTAAATTATGGAATTAAGAAAGTAGCATTCTTAACTTTTGTTGTGGGTATATATTGAGTTTATTTATGGAATTGAGTCTTGTTCTTTGATTCAATCTGTAGTGCTCTTATTACATGCAATATGTTAGTACCCACTTAGTCATAATCTAAGTTACTAATTGATGAACTGAGAGGTGAAGGTTAATATTAGAATATCAATATTTTGAACCTAAGAAGTCTGACCTAGAGATAGGCTGATAACCTTTTTGGAATTCTAAGAATTAATCATAGATCTCAAAGGGTTTTGATTAGGACTAATCACCAATAAAAGTAGGGTTTAGCTCCAATTGAAATACACCTTAGATATCTTGAGAGAAGATATAGGATACCATAGGATTAATTTCCATCAAAGAAACAAACACTCACTTCACTGATAAAGCAAGATTAAAACTATAACAAGGTTAAGGTGTGAAATCTGAAATTCTAGAATTGTTCACATAATTAGAATTCTCCTTAAGCCTTAAGCTTTCAAATTTACTCCTTTTGATTTTTAATAGTCACTCTGTCTTAGTTAGAACTTTCTCTCACAACTTTTGGTAGTTTAAACAGTTAAGATTGCTATGTAATTTTGTACTTATGTCTTTAACTCCTTGTAGGAACGATACTCTATTCATCACTTTATTACTTATTAGTGATCCGTGCACTTGCAGTGGTTGTAAAACCAAGCAAATAAGTTTTTGGCGTCATTGCCAGGGAGTTTAGTAATATTAGAAGATAGGCAATTTAGATGCTTTAAACATTTATTTTGTTTATTATTTTAGTTTGACTTTTTCTTCTTTTAGGTGCAAAAGATTAGTACATGAACAGAACAACCAAACTAGAAGAATAATTGCTAGAATTAGATCTTGAGACAATACTCTGCGAACCATCAGGAGAGGAAGAAGAAACCAAGAGCCAAAACCTAAGCTTGAAGTTGTAAAAGGTCCAGTTATGGTGGATAACAACAATAATAGGCAAAGATCCCTAAGGGACTACGGAGCCCCTAATATTCAAGGATACCAGTCTAGCATTACTAGGCCTACAATCGAGGCTAATAATTTTGAACTTAACCCAGCATGGCTCCAGATGATCAAACAAACTCAGTTTGAAAGCTCACCTATGGAGGATCCACACTATCACCTACAGTGCTTCCTCGCTTTATGCGATACCTTCAAGATGAATGGAATCTATGATTAAGCCATTCAACTCTAAGCATTTCCATTCTTATTAAGAGATAAAGCAAGAAAGTGGCTCCTCTCCTAACCAGCTGGTACTTTCACTAATTGGGAATGTCTCTCACAAGCATTTCTAGCAAGGTACTTCTCACCCAAAAAAACAGCAAAACTGAGGTTAGAACTGAACACGTTCAGACAAAAGGAAGGAGAATCACTCTATGACGCATGGGAGAGATACAAAGACCTTCAAAAGGAATGTCCCCACCATAGCATAGAAGATTGGCTCCTTGTCCAAAATTTCTACAATGGTTTGCTATCATCCATAAGGAGTTCAGTTGATTCAGCTGCAAGAGGAGACCTTATGGAGAAAACAGTAGCCGAAGCTTTGGAATTACTGGAAAGGGTCGCATGCCATAATTTTGAGTGGTCAAATGAAAGGGGAGATGCAAGAAGAGCAATAGGGGTACCAGAGCTGGATGCCCTCAGTATGATTAACGCCTAGTTTGATCAATTCACTAAAAGACTTGATGAAATGCAAGCCAATGTAATAAGAGCAAGTAATCAATTCTACGATAACTATGGAAGAGGTCATATAACTTTAAAATGTAATCTTTATAATGAGCCTTTCACAAAGCAACTAAACTATGTGAACAATGGAGGAAACTTCAACCAGAGGTAGGTTAATAACCCATATTCCAGTACATACAACCTTGGATGGAGGAACCACCCAAACTTCTCATGGTCTAACTCGCAGAATCCTCAGAACCAACCCATAAACAAACAGTAAGGATATAGGCCAGCACCACTAAGTTTTCAGAATAGAGGACAAAACTTGATCAGCAATAACTACTACTCCCTCAACCTCAACAGGCAGAATCAAAGTTGACTATGGAGTCCATGATGGAGAGTTTTTCAGCAGCACAGCAACAGCAAAATGAAATAATCAAGTATTGGCTTCTAGAGTGGATCAACTAGCCACCCACAATAAAATGCTTGAAAATTAGATCACTTAACAGGCTAGTTCTTCAAGGAAATAAAGTGGCAAACTACCGAGTCAACCTGAGATGAATCCCAAGGAATATTGCAAAGCTGTCACATTGAGGAGTGGGAGAACATTAAAAGAACCAGAGGAAAAGCAAAAACAGAAAGTAGAAACCCCTGGAAATTCGGACATCCAAGAAGAAGAAGAAGAAGAAGAGAAACAAGTTGAGGAAAGCAAGGAAGAGGAGGAGAAGAAGAAGAAAAAGAAATTACCAAAACCTTACCAACTCCCCTTGCCTTTTCCTCAGAGATTCTAGAAAGCTTGGATAAGTAGTTTGGCAAGTTTTTAGAGGTTTTGCAGAAACTCTACAACAACATTCTTTTTATAGAAGTATTATCTCAGATGCCTTCCTATACAAAATTTCTAAAGGAAATCCTTTCCATGAAAAGAAGACTGGAGGACTATGAGACAATTGCTCTAATAGAAGAATGTAGTGCCATCCTTCAGAATAAGCTGCCTCCAAAATTAAAAGATCCTGGAAGCTTCTCCATACCATGCTTAATTGGCAATATAAATATTGACAAAGCCTTCTGTGAACCTTGGAGCTAGCGTGAGCCTAATGCCTTTTTCCATATGTCAAAAGCTAAATGTGGGGGAACTGAGATGAACTACCATCTCATTGCAATTAGCAGACAGATCTATTAAGTACCCTGTTGGCATCCTACAAAACATCCCCATCAAGGTGGAAAATTTTTTTATTCCAGTAGATTTTGTTGTCCTAGAGATGGAGGAAGATGTTCAAATTCCCATAATATTAGGAAAACCTTTCTTGGCAATTACTGGAGTAATCGTAAACATAAAAAATGGGCGTCTAATGCTCAAAGTAGGGGATGAAGAAGTAGAATTTAACCTGTTTCAAGCACTGAAGCAAAAATCTAAACCTGACAAGTGCCTAAGGGTTGACATCATGGACAAGCTAGTAGAGGAAGGATTTCAAAAGGGATATCCTGAAGATCCTCTTGAAGATTGTATAGTGCATGGCCACACAGTGGAAAATGAAAACAAAGAAATTGTAGCATATGTAGAAATTCTCAAAGCTAATCCACCTCTACCTTTGGCCTCAGCACTTCTAGTGGAAAATCTGCAAAAAGAGCAACCCAAGTACGACCTTCATGAAGAAACAAAATAGGTAGAATTAAAACCTCTTCCTTCTATACTGAGGTATGTATTTTTGAACTTTGATTCTAAACATCCTATCATTATAAATGCTAGTCTGAATTATGCAGAAGAGGAAAAAATCTTAAGGGTGCTTAGGACCTATAGCAAGTCTATATGGTACATCATAGAAGACCTCAAGGGAATTAACCCTTCCATTTGTATGCATAGAATACCCATAGAAGAGAACAGTAAACCCACCATTGAACACCAAAGGAGACTGAACCTTAACATGAAAGAAGTAGTAAAAACAAAAATTTTAAAACTATTAGATGCAGGTATTATATACCCAATATCTAATAGCAAATGGGTTAGTCTAGTGCATGTAGTGCCTAAAAAGGGTGGGGCAATTATGGTTAAAAATAACAATGATGAACTAATTCCTACTCGAGTAGTCACTAGTTGGTGAATGTACATTGATTATAGAAAATTAAATAGTGCTACCAGGAAAAACCCATTTCCTCTCCCATTTATAGATCAAATGTTAGAGAGGCTAGCTAAACATTCCTATTTCTGTTATTTAGATGGGTATTCTGGATTCTTCTAAATCCACATTCACCTTGAAGACCAGGAAAAGACCACACTCACCTGCCCTTATGGAACATTTGCATATAGAAGAATGTCTTTTGGTATTTGTAATGCTCCTATAACTTTTCAAAGATGCATGATGGCCATTTTTTCTGATTATATTAAAAATATAATGGAAATTTTTATGGATAATTTTTCCATTTATGGAACTAGCTTTGATCAATACTTAACTAACCTCTCTAAAGTGCTTCAAAGATGTGAAGAGTCAAATCTAGTTCTTAATTAGGAAAAATGCTATTTCATGCTAAGGGAGGGCATAGTCCTTGGGCATCTAGTTTCAGAAAGAGGAATAGAGTGGACAAGGCAAAGATATAGGTCATTGAAAAAATGCCACTGCCTTCATCAGTCAAAGAATTACGAAGCTTTTTGGGGCATGTAGGCTTTTACAGAAGATTTATCAAGGATTTCTCCAAAATAGCTAAGCCATTAAAAAATTTGTTAAATCAGAATGTCCCCTTTAACTTTGATGAAAGTTGCCTTATTGCATTTTGTAGTATAAAAGAAGCTCTCATCTTAGCACCAATAATGCAACCACCAGATTGGGAGCTGCCATTCGAGATAATGTGCAATGCAAGTGATTACACAGTAGGGGCAGTGCTTGGACAGAGAAAAGACAAGAAAGTTCATGCCATCTACTATGTAAGCAAAACACTTGATGACGCACAAGTCAACTACACGACCATAGAAAAAGAATTTCTAGCTGTTGTGTTTGTAGTTGAAAAGTTTAAATCTTACTTGGTTGGCTCTAGAGTTGTCATTTACACATATCACACTATCATTAGGTACCTCCTGAACAAGAAAGAAGCAAAACCAAGGTTGATCAGATGGATTCTACTTCTACAAGAATTCGATCTTGAAGTTAAGGATAGAAAGGGGATCGAGAATGTGATAGCTGACCAACTATCCAAGCTCAAGCGAAAGGAACATGGGGATAGCTTAGATGACCTGCCAATTGATGATTCCTTTCCAGATGAAAATTTGTTTGTAATCTCCCAAGCCCCTTGGTATGCTGACTTTGTTAATTGCCTTATCTGCAGGGTTTTACCACCCAATATGTCCTACTAGTAAATGAAGAAATTCCTACATGATGTGAGATACTACACATAGGAGGAACCCCTGCTGTACAAAAGATGTAATGATGGTTTAATAAGAAGATGCATACTAGAGGAGGAAGTAAAGAGTATCCTGCAACACTGCCACTCATCACCTTATGGAGGACACCTTAGTACAACAAAAGTAGCAACCAAAATTCTACAAGCAGGGTTCTACTGACCAAATCTATTTAAAGATGTGCGATCCTTTGTGCTAACATGTGATCAATGCCAAAGAACAGGAAATATCTTGAGAAGGAATGAAATGCCACTGCACGATATACTTGAAATAAAGCTGTTTGATGTGTGGGGAATAGACTTCATAGGTCCATTCCCATCTTCATTAAAAAATAAGTATATTCTGGTTGGTGTTGAATATGTGTCAAAATGGGTGAAAGTAATAGCTACACCAACAAACAATGCTAGAGTGGTAACCAAATTCCTCAAGAAGAACATCTTCACAAGATGTGGCACCCCAAGGGCAATTATCAGCAATGGAAGAAGTTACTTTTGCAACCAGCAATTTGAGGCATTATTAAAGAAATATGGAGTGACTCATAAAGTGGCAACACATTATCACCCTTAAACCAGTGGTCAAGTAGAAGTTTCAAATAGGAAACTGAAGCAAATTCTTGAGAAAGCAGTCAATCGCTCAAGGAAGGATTGGTCTTTAAAATTAAATAATGCATTGTGGGCCTACCGCACTGCATATAAGACTCCCATTGGAACTACCCCTTTTTGCTTGGTTTATGGGAAATCATGCCACCTCCCAGTCAAGCTTGAGCACAAGGTCTATTGGGCAATTCAAACCTTGAATTTTGACCTAAAAGTTGCTGGAGAGAAAAGACTATTACAGCTCAATGAACTGAAAGAAATTAGGCAAGATGCCTATGAGAATGCCAAGACCTTTAAGGATAGGACCAAAAGATGGCACGATAGGTGCATAATCAGAAAAGAAATCAAAGAAGGAGTCATTGTCCTGCTATTCAACTCATGACTCAAGCTCTTCCCATGAAAGCTACAGTTAAGATGGTCCAGAAGCTTTAAAGTCACTAAAATCTTCCCTCATGGAGCAGTAGAAATATGGAGCAAAACATCTAGTGCCTTCAAAAGATTAAAACCATACTTCTTAGAAGATACAATTGAGAAAGGATTCACACAATCCTATAACAATCCTCCAATTCAATCATGAAGCTGAAAACAATTGAGCTAATGACTATAAACAAGCGCTACTTGAGAGGCAACCCAAGATTTTTACATTTTCTTTACATTTTAAGTTCCTTTTCTTTATGTTATTTCTTGTTTTGTAGGCACTCCACTCTTCACATTGCACAAAGAATAAGAGGAACACAGAAAAGGAGAGGAGATCACCAAGTCTAATCCATGCAAGAGAGGAAAACCACAACACAGGGGAGTATTTTGTTGCTAACTCCTAATTGCATTCAATTCTTTCACATAAAATAAGTTAGCATAACCTTCTGGAGAGTTAGGACAAGAAACTACCCTTGGAGAGCTAAAAAATTTTTTATCCAAAAAGTTATATGGGCCAGGCTGTGTAATGGTACACGCCCTGTGCAACATTCTGGACTACTAAAATTCATAGAAATATGGACTCCAGAAAGTTAAATCATGTGAATACACGCGGGCCGTGTAACCAAAGAACATAAAAAATAGGATTGGTACAACCAAGGGCAGAAACTTACATGGGCCTTGCTCCTCAGTAAATGGCCCTGTGTAAAATAGGAAATAAATGAATTCTTCAACAAAATGTTACATGGGTCACCCTGTGTAACAGTACATGACCCGTGTACTTGTTGAGAAAAGGAACAAACACGATAGAAGGTTACACGGGTTGGACCATGTAGTGATACACGGACTCGTGTAAAATGTCACAGATTGCGCACTAAAGAGGTGGGAAAGCGATTCCAAATGCCACTTTCACCCTTTTAAATGCCTTTTAACGGTTACCTACCCCTTCAACTCCTATAAATACCCCTTTTTCCAAAGATTTCCTCACAAGTTTCCCCTCTCATCTTGATTCCCCTCTCCAAACCCTAGAAATCTCTTCATCATTTCCTCTTCCATGGCACCAACCAAGAGAGCGGCAGGAAGAGTTGGCTCTTCATCATGAGGAGGGCATGATTCACTATCTCCACCCTCTCAACCTCCACCCCAGTGCCAAAGAACTCACCAAGCACCACCACAAGAGCCACAACCACAGCCTCCACAACCCTAATGACTGCTAGTACTAGAATTCTCCATTGCCTGGCCCTTCCGAAATATTGAGCATCAAGATTTATGCACTAAGCTTGATAACTGCAAGATTTAATCTACAAAGTATTTGGATGATGTCCTATTGGAGAGATTGGGGCTGAAAATAGAAGTTGACATCCTCCTAGATAGTATTGGGTGGGCTCGCTTTGCCCAAATTTTACCCCCCCTATAGGGACACCACCTTGGAATTCTTAGGAGGTTTCCAAGCCACCCATTAGGTGACTAACAGAGGTGATAGGTGGAGAATCACTTTCTACCTCCTGGGGGTCGACTGTGTCTTGAACATGGACGAATTCAATGCAATCTTTAGTTTTGACAATTTGGGACACCAAGAAATCCCGCAAAACAGAATGGTATACAACAGTGTTGAGTTTTGGAGAACCATTGCACGGAATTCAAAAATCTACAACTCCAGCAGATTAAAATCTAGTGGATTGGCAAGCCTCGCCCTGCACTATATGCACCAATTTGCCGCCCACACTATCATGGGACAAGGCGATAGTTTAGGAATGGTAAAAGCCAATGTACTATTCTTCCTATGGTGCATGATGACTAGTCAGCGTTGTAGTACCAGCTACTTCCTCTGTAACCACTTTCGTCAGATATCCCACTAAGCAACAGGCAATATTAGTGTAGGAGGCCTGATCACTGCCATTACCTTCCACTTCGGATTTGTGCCTGCTAATGTCCATTTGCGCCCCATCGCTAGTGCCTCTAGGATTGACTAGACCATCTGTATCTCCATGGGGATATGCAGGGTAGTAGGGGACCTGTGCCTTTTTTATAGATGCTGAGGGGAAGGTCATTCCCCAAATAGTACTAGGTGGGGGAGAAAGAGGCGAATCTTCTAATGCAGTGCAGCAGCAAAACAACAGGAGGAACTAGACCCCATCTTGCGAGGATCCCTAGCCAAAGTTCCTCCTTATATGCCACCTCCTGCTGACCTTGTGCTTGCCTTCCTGCAAAGGATAGAGACCACTATTGAAGCTCAGATGCGAGCATTGGAGACCACTTTTGAGGACCAGCCGTAGTGGAAAAAAGTCTCCAAGAGGCCCACAACAAATTGGACATGATATTAGAGCGCCATGACACAAACAGCCCTTCCTCGCCTTCGGAGACTTCTTAGTTAATAGGACCATAGACAGGCTTTTCTTTTTGATATACTGTACTGACATTAAACTTAGTTTTAGCATCTAGGTCCATGACTATTCAATTTTTGTTCTGTTTTACTCTCTTCACTAATAAATAAATGATTTTTTCTGCATATTTTACTTACTCTGTTTGCCATTGAGGACAATACCAATTCTGAATTTAGGGGGGGCACTCATGCATTCATACATTTACACATTGCATTTCATTGCTTAATTATATCCATATTATACTTGTGTGTTAAAAATCTAGAAAATTTTTGCAAATTTTCAAAATTTTGGAATTTTTCAAAAGACTTTTACTTAGAGTTATAATTAAAATTTTAATGAGCTAATAATTGAACTCCCTAAGATTGAGGAATGAATGCATTCGGATAGGCAAAAAGGCTTTAATATGTTTGTGAAAGGCCAATTCACCTAAGTGGAGTTAAACTAGTTAAACCCCTTCATAGTTATTAATTTGTCACATTGAACTTGTAAAATTAGGAGAAAATTTTTGAAATACAAGCAAACCTAAAAATGCTTCACCAGCCCTAAAACATGTCTCTTGGACCTATCAAGGCGAAATCCCAGCATATGCTTAATAAAGAGATGATTAAGGCATTCTTTGATATAGCCTCACTAAGCCTTAGCCACCCCTAATTAAAATATATATCCCTTACAATCAACTTGAAGCCTATATTTATCTCTTAAAATTTATTGCTTACTCTCATTATTTCCCTAGCCCCTAGCCTAAACACCTACCCTACCATTTTGAGGAAGCTAAATGCATAAGTAAAAAGTATATTAGGTACAAAGAAAACATGAGAGGAGGGTTTAAAACTCAAGAAAGAGTGTAAGTGTGCAACTGAAATCAAATAAAAATTTATCTTTCCAATCCAGCAAAAGCAATGAGTTTAGGGGAGAGGACAAAGGGAACCAAAAAAAAAAGGAAGAAGAAGAAGAAGTCCCAAGATAAGTATCATGGAAGCATGCTTGGCACTATAAAAACCAAAAGCCTCTCCTCTCCATACAAAATTAGTAGAAATAAACTTAGTATACTTAGTACTCTATGCATAGATGCTATCCTCATATTTGCATTCGCTAAAAACCTTTCATTGGTAACCAAGTTATTATCCCTTTAGTCTCATTACAACCCTTTTAAAGACCTTTTGATCTTTTGAAAAGTGTACGCTACATTAGTGGAGATATAAAATTGAGACATGCCTATAGAGTTGGAATTAAATCAAACTCACCACAATCATATTCAATAGAGGCAAACTTGGGGGAATGAGTGTTTCTTAATTTTATCCTGATGAAACAAGCTATTTGTGACTTATTAATAGCCTTGCATAGAGGAATAATTAATTGTCCATGAAGGATATGAGGCTCTAAGCAGGTAGCTGTTGAAGTCCCTATGCCTTAAATAAGGGAAATTGGTATGAATGGTGGAAGGGGTTTGATTGTATGCAAGTTGGAATTTGGTTGTCTCCAAGTTTCCCCTAAAAAGTGTTTCAAAAAGAGTTTTAAATTTGCTTAAGGACAAGCAAAATTTTGAGTTTGGGGGTATTTGATGCACTTATATTATATAGATATTTTTAAGTATAATTGTACACTATTTCATAGCATTTAGATAGGTAATTGCATGCTTATTTGGTTAGTTCATTAGTTTTCGTAAAATTCATTAATACAAACTAAAATCTATGTTTTCTGCATGTTTTTAATTGTTCTGAAGGAAACTTAAGGCATAGGAGCAAAGGAAGGAGCTTGGAAGAACCTAAGGAGCAAGGCAAGCTGTTGATGCATATTACACGGGTCATGTAAACTCAGACTCAGACCCAAGTAACTTCCTACCTAGTGAAACTTGAAGAAATGTAGAAAATCCAAAGTACACGGGTCATGTAAGCCTTAAAGACCCATGCAACTTTCTGTTCCCAAAGCTTGAAGAAGTAAGCAGTACATTCACAAGTACACGGGCCGTGTAAGTAGACCCATGTAAACCTCCAAGGCCCGTGTTGTCACACCTTACCCCTCTGTAAAGTATAACATGATCCTATAGCATACCTAATAAATTACCGAACTTTGCTTATTAATAACCCATTAAATATACTACAAGGGATTTTAAAACAATTCCAATTCATATTTAAGTGAAAAATGACGATAAAAGAATTATTAAAATGTCTTTGGGTTGGATATATGTCATAAAATTTATTTAGAAATAAATTTGTATTTTTAAAATTTTTGCGGAAAATCCGCGTGGTGATGGCTGAAACTATGTAAAAACAGTTCTTCTAAATCTGTTAAAAATCAATCTATAAAATAGATTTTATATAATTTGAACTCAATCAAACTCAAATAATTTCCTTTCATTCAATCAACATCAAGGAAATATACATTTCTCATATACAAATCAAAATAGATGTTCTTATACAAATTTACAACTCAAAAAAAAAAAACAAAATATTATTATAATTTAATTTGTACAACTTCTCATTTTTCTTTTAGATACATATGGACTAATTTATATCAAAATGAATTTACAAAGGATATAAATAATATATCCGAAAATGATCCAAACACCGCTTCAACCACAGCTACAAGCAGCTCACTCTGCTGCTTTGCCTTTCTCTTTATCTGTGACAGTATAAAGAAGCTATCGCCGAGTATTTTACTCATTGGTGCACAACTAAAAATTTAAATCTCATTATAAAGCATAATTTATCAAAACATAACAAATCATAATTTCCATAACTAAAGAAACATTACCATAATTCCAAATCAATAATAATAATTTATTTAAAATCACATTTCATTTAAGAAATCACAATTCAAAAATCACAAGACAAAAGTGTTGCCAACAACACACAGTTTAGACCATGACACAAAATTTTACGATCAATACCGCGTTGTACACCATGACAAAGCAAATCAACCTCACTAACCGTTATTAATGAGGGAAGGGCTAGCTAGCTAATGAGTACTCACATAAACTCAACATCTCTAACTGTTATTAATGAGGGAGGCAATATAATCAAATGTCAAATCCTAATTAGCCGTTACTAAAAGGGAATAGCGAAGGGACTGTCATCCTAACTATGGTTTAAAACAATTTCAAAGAATTTCCAATCAAATTATCACAATCAATTCATCATAAAACCCAAAAAGGGTTGGCAACACATAATTTCTCAAATCCTTCAAATATACATTCAAAACCGACCCACCATCATACTACGATGATATAAAAGGGGCCACATTTGTCTTTCCACATTCACAAATTTATTTCATAAATTAAAGTTCTCAAATGCAAGAAAAATCTTAACCATTCATAATAACTCATTCAAATCAATTACAAAGTTAAAAACAAAGAAAAATGTTAGTTGTGCACAAACCTTTAATGAGTCTCCTTTTTCCTTGACTCACTCTCCTTATCCTTCAAGGTCTCCTTTTCTACTGAAAACATACAATTAAAGTGTCTCAATACTCATCCCAATTATCTCTAAAAGTTATTCTGTCACACCCTACCCCTCTGTAAGGCATAACATGATCCCGTAGTATACCTAATGAATTACCAAGTTTGTCTACTGATAACCCATTAAATACACTACAAGAGATTTTAAAACTTTTCTTACTTCTTTTTACAGTGGTGAGCACTATTTACACGTGTTAAAAAAAATTTTGAACTGAAGTGAAACAGCTAACACATTTGAAGAATTAACAATTTCTGTAAAAATTTTGGCGGAGTGCCATCTGTATTTTGAATAAAACAGTTCTTCAAAAACCTGTAAAAAGCACTTCAAATATATTTCTCAATCTCAACTTCAATATTTAATAAACACAATATGTTTCTCAACTCAAATCCACAATAATTTTTCAATATTTCCAAAGGCTGAGATAAAAGAAATATATCACAATATTTACAAACCAAAATAATTTACAAATTTAGTTTATAACTTTAATGTACAATTTTAATTTACAACTGCTCAAAACCAATAACACTATATACATACAGTGAATATACATTGCAATACAAAATGCAAAATATGGTATACTCAATATACCCAATGATCTCTCACTGAAGTACTAGCAGCCTAGTCTGCTCACTGTCGATCTACTGCGACAAAGAATGAAAGTTATCACTGAGTAAAATTTACTCAGTGGTGCACAATAACAATTTGAAATGCGATATATAAATCTTTTATTGACAATTTACAAATCAAATAATTCACAATTCCATTTCACAATTTATAAAGTTCATATAACACTATTTTATCAAATAACTGAGTAACACAGTTTTGCCAATTAATAACACAATTTGATCAAATAACTGAATAACACAGTTTTGCCAATCAATAACACAATTTGATCAAATAACTGAATAATACAGTTTTGCCAATCAATAACACCATTTGATTAAATAACTGAATAATACAGTGTTGCCAATCAATAACACAATTTAGGCCATGACACAATTTTTCCACACATGCCGTGTTATACATCACGACAAGACACACTCACCCCAATAATCGAAATCAATGAGGGAGGAAGCTAGCTATATAATGAGTACTCATCCACACTCACCTCAGACTGACAAGTCAAAGAGGGAGGAATATAGTCACACTCACCCCAAAAATGGAGGAGGAATATAGTGTACTTATCAGAGCACTTGCAGGCGTTACGTATCACCATTCCTGCAAGCTCCTGGGTTCACGCGTGAGAGTTCCCAGGAATCGTAGGCATTACGTGTTGCCGTCCCTACTTTGCTCCGATACCACTAAACACAATTTATCTCAAAATTTTCATTTACAAAGTAGGCAACACAATAATTTCCAAATAATATTCCCAAAACCAAAACAATAAAAAATTATTCATAACTTATTTCTCCAAATAAATTTGCTAATAAAAGCAGTGAATATAAAAGTATTGTGCACGGACACAATTTAAAACTATAATGTTCAATTAAATTTTTAAGTAGAAAATAAGAAGTCAAAATTATTGTGCACAAACACAATTTAAAACAATAACATACAAATAATCATAATTTATTTCAATTGAAAAATTCAAAAGAAATAACTATTGTGCACAAATACAATTTAAAACAATAACATACAAATAATCATAATTTATTTCAATTGAAAATTTTAAAAGAAATAATTATTGTGCACAAACACAATTTAAAACAATAACATACAAATAATCATAATTTATTTCAATTAAAAAATTCAAAAGAAATAACTATTGTGCATAAATACAATTTAAAACAATAACATATAAATAATCATAATTTATTTCAATTGAAAAATTCAAAAGAAATAACTATTGTACACAAACATAATTTAAAACGATAACATACAAATAATCATAATTTATTTCAATTGAAAAATTCAAAAGAAATAACTATTGTGCACAAACCTCTGATAACTGTCCCTTGGCTCTGACTCAGTATTTCCTTCCCTTTCCCTGAGTCTTTGCTAACTGAGAAACATAATTTGAAGTGTTTCAGTACTCATTTAAACGGTCTCTAAGAATAAGGTTCAATAATTAATTTATCGAATTCTATTATTTCCTTAGTCAACCTAATATGTTGACCCTCAATGCAGTCTAGGTGAATTAGGTTTTAATGTTACCAATATGTCACATTTGTAGCCTTTTAGGGTTGGTACATGTTACCCAATTCATTTCCATGTATATTGCGTTTTATTGTAATTTGCCGGATTCCGGTCTACTAATTTGACCTAGCCGGACGACCTAATTCCCTTGGTTTTCGAGTTTCGGTCAAAACTAAAAACTTGTAGATCTATGTCTTATTGCACGCGGGGCAAAATTTCAGGTCATTCTGAGTTATGTAGACCATGTTATGGTCATTTTACTATTGCTGGTCAGAATGTACCAAAATTGGTCACTTTAGGTCATTTTAGGTCATTTTAGGTTCGGCCAATTTTTGGACCCGAATTTGTGCAAGCTGTTTGACTTGCTTATGGTCATTTCTGGGCTTTGGTGTCTTCATAAGACTTGTAGATATATGTCTCAACTATTCATGGTAAAAATTTCATGTCAATTGGACATGTTTTGAGTGAGTTATGGCCAAAACACTAACTGCTGCCCAAATGGTCAATTTTCAGGCCTTAATTGCACTAATCCGGATTTGGTCATTTTTCAAGTTACCTTACAAGTAGAATTTTGGTAAGCTTCCTTTATGAAAGTTGGCGCTTTTTGTGCCTAGTTTCACCTTCAATTGGTCTCATACCAATTGGAGCCACACACTTAAGGTTCTAGGCCCAAAACATAAACTGCCCTATTGCATTTTGTTCATTACTCATCAAAGGACACTTTTAACACTTACCAAGTTACACATTCATGCCATTTCTGTTTTGTACCATAACCTAAACACATTTCACAACACATTTTTTGTCACTTTGGCAGCTTATAACCACACTCAACATGCACCTTATAGTACAGAATTTACCAAGTCCAATTTACACACAATTTAACTACATAACCAAGCTCATTCACATGTCCAAACTCAAACCTTTATACCCATGTACAAGCTGCCATAACAAATACCATAATTCAACAATAATATTTCACAAACCAAACCATGACATAACATTTTTTTGGTTCACAATTCAAGCTGCCGATTTGTACCTCACTTTGAATAAAGTTCCAAGCTTCCAAATTCAAGTATACATTCACATATACTTAGTATACATTACCCAACTTATTCCTACACATATAAACACTTAATCAACCTTTTAATCTACCATTTACAAGTAAGAATAAACTGCCCTTAAGGAGTTTTCATGGTTGCCAAAAATAAACATCTCCCTTAATACATCAATCTCCAAAAATCTCTCCACAATTCAAGTACCCATAACATCCTCACAAACTTTAATGAAGCAATAATCAAAAACACATACTTACCACTTTGGAAACTCTTCAAAACCTCTCCAAAACTTGGTCTTCTTGCTGCCAATCTACTGCCCAAGGTGTATGGACAATTTTAATGAAGGGAAGTGCAAGGAAGGAGGCTTGGATCAAGCTTGCATGAAGCTTGTAAATAATGCATCCATGGAGGTTTTCACTCTTCCATTTTCAGCTAGTTGTCTTAAAGGTGGAAGAAGATGAAGTTATTTCAGCCAAATGAAGGTTAATGGTCCACTTAAGGGAGTTAGTGGACCACTAATTGAAGTTTAATGTTTATTTAATCTTAAATTCCAAAATTCCCACATTTAACCCCTTACTTTTGCTATTTAATTAATGTACCACCAATTTAATTTTGCATGACATTTTTCAAGTGTAATATCATATATTTTTAATGGACATTTAAGTCAAAAGACAACTCGGGGTGTCAAATGACCACAATGCCCCTGTTCGGGTTGCATTCCCGATTTTTTGGCAACACCGGTTTTGTCCGTTTTCTCGATTTCTCACTTTTCTTTGTACTAATTAATTAATTTTTCTTTGATATTTCTAATGGTATTTACACTTCAATAAATATTTATTTAAGTCCTAAAAATATTTTTCAGGGTTTCCCGCAGTCCAGGGCTAGTCAACGGTCCACGTCGCAACTTCCCGGTGCGGTCACCCATCGCTAGGGTTCTCGGCTCGTTTAACTTGGTTACATTTCATTGCTATTATTTTTTCTTTATTTTTCTTGTCTTTTCTTTTATTGTATTTCATTATTTTATGTCTCCTCATCTATATCTAAGTGTAGTTCTAGGCATCCTAGCTAACCGGACAACACTGGTCACAGGAACAGTAGAACGCACTACCGAACATAGGGGTGTTACATATTCAATAAATGCCTAATGAATTTCCTAATTTGGCTATGCAATTTCAATAAATTGCTGGTTTTGGACAATTAGGAACCCTGACTTTTTAACTCCATTTTAACCTAGTTCTAATCATAATTTGAGAAGGTGATCTTAATAACAGTTATTCCTCTATGTCTTAATTTTATTTTCCTTTTTGAATCACTTAATTTGGAGTTCTAGATCTTAAATTATGGCCAAATTACCAAACACTATTCCACGTGTCATATCATAAAATTCCAAGTTTTCTAGATTTGTATCCTAACTTTCCATTCTATATCTTGGCATCTTAAGCTCATAATTTGGCCCTAGTCCCTGAAACAATGTTTTAGGTATTTGTTATAGATTTTCAAATCATTTTGAATCACTTTAATTGGAGTTTTGTAGAGGAAGTTATGGCCTGATAACCATTCAGAGGTCATAGGGCTAAATAGCTAAGGTGCAGGAATTCTAGATTTGGGATTCCTGAATTATCCCAACAATTCTCCTACCTTGTCCTATGAATTGGGTTATGGTCAAAACATAAAGTTTTTAGTTCTATGTCTTAGGAGAATTTTGGCTTTGAAATTACTATATTTTCAGTTTTCTAGCCCAAGTTATGGCAATTTTGCCAAAATTGATCGGATAGCTCATTGTGCAGGATTTTTAGGTCAGTCCAGAATCAGGGCAGATTTACTGAATCAAATTTACCTAGCAATTTGATTACTTTAGGGCCATAATTTGAGTTCATGGTCTCCATAAAAATTGTTCTCCTATGTTTCAGGTTTCCATTGGTTCAAGAATCACCTAAATTGGAGTTTTCTAGAGTGAGTTATGCCTAATTTACTAAGTACTATTCATTTAGTCATTTTTATCAAGTCTAGAATCACAATTCTGGATTCAAGCCAAATTTAAGGTAACTTATGGTCATTTCTTAATGAAAAATTTAGCATTATGTCTTAGGTTTCCTTTCCAATTGGTTTTACACCAATTAGAGTTGTGTAGCTCTATTTATAGGCTGCTAAGCACACTGGACTCAATTGTCCAGATTTCAGCAATTCAACACACTAGCATTCCATTGATTTCTTTCCTCAAATCAACACCAATTCAAATTAATGGCACATCAAATGACCTTAATTTGGCATTAAGAACCCTAATTACACTTCATACAATAGAAACCCTAATTTTCATCAAACCCTAATTTCACATCTCCCAATTCATGCAATTTCCATGCTATTTCAACATATAACTCCCATATACCCCTCCATACAAGCTTAAATTCATGTTTAATTTCATCAAAAATATCAAAACCCTACTTGTACCTAAGCTAGCCAAAATGCATCCCCTTCCTAACATGCATAATTTTATCATTTCTCAAGTAAATTTCTCATAATCAAACTCAATTCAAGTGATTATATAAGAAATGAAGCTTAGAAATCAACTTACCTAACTTGACAACTTTCCCAACTTCACAATCTTCAATTTTCCTTCAATCTCTTGCTTCCTATCTTCTTTTCATAATCAAAAATCAAGTTTTTACTTAAGGGACTAGATGATTTATGGAAGAATTGAGGAGGTTCAAGGCTTGAAGTTGTTAACAATGGAGGGAGATAGGGAGAGCAATGGTGGTCGGCCAAGCAAGAAGAAGAAGGAAGAAGATTAGATCAATTAATTGTTTTTGTCTTCTTTTATACTTATCTTATATTAATTAATTTTAATTTTAAGTGTGCCATGATGATGTCATTGTGACGTCATAATTGTAAAATTTTAATTTTCCTAATCCCTTTATTTTCTTTTCTTCCTTTCCATACACCTTTTCATATTTTTAATTCTTTTTTAATATTTTAATCTCACTCAATTTAATGGACATTTAGGTCAAAAGTCAACTCTTAGAGTGAATTGACCAAAATGCCCCTCATCGGATTATAGTTCATCTTTTTCAGTAATACCCGATGAGTCCTGAGATTTTGATTCACTTATTTGTGTTTGTTTCCTTTTTATTTCATTGATTTTCAAATTCCCAGTAGTTTCGCAGTTAACCCTTAATTTAGGATTCTATGAGGTCCCACTCGAATCTAGGGTAACAACTGAGCTCGTGTCGGTCACCCATCATCGGGATCTAGGCTTATTTAACCTATTTGTGCTTTATTACTCTTATTTTCATCCAATATCATTTGATCTCTATTAATTTAGTTCATAACTTTTTTATGTGATTTAAATATAGTTCCAGACATTCTAGCTGTCAGGACAGACATTAGTCACCAGAACAGTAAGATGTACGGAACTACTTAGTATGAGGGTGTTACACGTGTAACTTACTGCCCCTATCCAAGAGGAAGCCAACATATTCCAGTAACTTACACGCCCCAGGCCCCGAGCCGTGTAGCGACACACAGGCCGTATACTACATTTCAGCAATCTCTCTTTAATAAGACTCTAACTCCTATTTTGGCATACTAATTAGACTTCTAATGCCTTTGGGACTCTAAAATTTAACCCTATGACGCCAAATATAAAAAAGAGCTAGCAGAAAACGAAAAGGGGGCTTTTGAGAGAGCTTTTTGGAGGAGACACACACACACAAAAAGGGAGAGTTTTGAAATAAGCCTTCTTAAAGAACCCTAGCCGTCTTGAAGGAGGATTACATCAGCGCCAAGAACAGACTTCTCAGCCAAAGTTCCACAAGATCACAATTATAGAATCCTCCCTTAGTTCTTTTGTTCTTATTCTTCATATTGGTTTTCATGTGCCTTTATTTTTACTTCATTATGTTTATCAAACTCACCATGAGTGAGTAACTCCTTAAATTCTGGAATTAAAAAAGTAGCATTCTTGATTTTTGTTATGGGTATATATTGAGTTTATTTATGGAATTAAGTCTTGTTCTTTGATTCAATATCTTATGTTCTTATTACATGCTATGTGTTGGTACCCACTTAGTCATGATCTAAGATACTAATTGATGAACTGGGAGGTGAAGGTTAGTATTGAAAAATGAAGATTTTGAACCTAGGAAGACTGACCTAGAGATAGGTTGATAACCTTTATGGAATTCTAAAAATTAATCATAGATATCAAAGGGTTTTGATTAGGACTAATCACCAACAAAAGTAGATTTTAGCTCCAATTGATATATACCTTAGATACCTTGAGAGAGGATCTAGGATACCTTAGGATTAATTTCCATCAAAGAAACAAATACTTACTCCACTGATAAAGCAAGATTAAAACTATAACAAGGTTAAGGTATGAAATCTGAAATTTCAGAATTGTTCACATAATTAGAATTCTCTTTAAGCTTTCAAATTTACTCTCGTTGATTTTTAGTAGTCACTCTGTCTTTCTTAGTTAGAATTTTCTCTCACAAGTTTTGATAGTTTAAACAGTTAAGATTGTTGTGTGGTTTAGTACTTACGTCTTTAACTTCTCGCAGGAACAATACTCTACTCATCATTTTATTACTTATTAGCGATCCATGCACTTGCGGTGGTTGTAAAACCAAACAAATAGTCTATGATAGTCATGGTTTTAATTTGGTTCTAGTCTAAAAGCGGTCAAGTTTAACTCGGAAACAAAACCAATTTGAATTGGCATGATAAAATAGACTTTAAATCAATCTAGAATTGGTTTTGGATCAAAACTAGACCGATGGAAATGACTAGTATATGACCACCACTTGATCACTTGTCACTATGGTATTTTATCAATATGTGTTTTTGCATTTTTATTTTGCAATCAAATATGAAAATGAAATGACAACTATATTATATTATAACATTTATTATATTACATGATTGATTACATTATATTATATTAAAACTATGATTCAAAGATAATAAAATTAATTTTTAAAAAAGTATTACTTTAAATATTATTAAAAAATTAATAGTTTAAATTAAAATTTTCTCATTTCTCTTTTCCGCCGTCCTTCATCCATTTGATTTTTGCATTGAGTGGTCATCAATGAGTGTTTTTCACTAGTGACAACCTCTTCCTTCCTTTTCTGCTTTTTATTTGTTTTTTTTTTTGTGTTTTTTTTTTAATAACTCCCATATTTGTGTTTGTTTGGAACCAAATTTAGGCATATCTTAGCTGATCTATCATTGTTGATAGATTTTGAGAGAATAAACTCTCAGTTCTTTGTTTATTGATAGATTTTAAGTGTATGATATTGTATTTTTCTCCTATAATGGCATAACTATGTGTTTTTACTAATAAATTATTATTATTTTTCTATAATATGGCTTATTAAAAGATAATAGAGTTGAACAGTGGAGCGTAAAATCTATCTATTGACAAAACAAATTCATATTCTATTGACACTACTGGATTTTCCAATTTTGTTGTATGAATAATTAATTTTATTTATGTAAAAATATAATATGTGTAATTCACTTTTATATTTTACATTTACAGCTCGTAGCGTACTGAGCTTTTAATAAAATATCTTTTCTATTAAAAAAATTAATAATTTAAAATTGTTTTTTTTACTCTTTTAAATCTAAAATATATTAAATTTAACTTTAAATTAATTTTAATATTTTTAATTAATATATTTTAGATTTTATTTTCTTAAATAGCAAATCCAGCAACCAGATGAATATATATATATATATATATATATATATATATGACTCTCTGCACATAGCTCTTGCAGTCTGAAAGCCTTGAAACACCGAGTTCTTGGACGCTAACATATATCTTGGCGTCTCTTCTTTCAAACACAAACATGTCCCTTCCAGCTGCAACCCAAAGAGCTCAAGTTCGCCGAACAGCACAGTTTCATCCAACCGTCTGGGGTGACTACTTCATCAAGCGCGTATCCGATAATCAGGTAACAAAGGCAAAGAAATTAGTAGTTCAACCTTGCAAGAAATAAACAATTTCTAATGCATAAAGTTTTAATGTCTTTGCACAGATGGCAAGTGTTTGGACTGAACAAGCCAAGATTCTGAAAGAAGAAGTGAGGAGGATGCTTACCTCTGCTACTGATCATAAAGCTTCAGAAAAGCTGAAGTTGCTAGATGCTATTCAACGACTTGGGATTTCTTACCATTTTGAAGGAGAAATAGAAGAAGCATTGAAAAAAATTTATCAAGACTTTGAAGATGACGGGAACCTCTGTACTGTGGCTCTTCGATTTCGCCTTCTAAGACAGCAGGGCTATCACGTTTCATCTGGTAAGTCCCTTCAAAGAAATCTTCATGTCCATTTCTAAATTAATTAGGACGCATGTGCATTCTTCACCATTTACTCATTGTCAGGCAGCTCTTTTTGTGGGTGAATCAGATGTTTTCAGCAAGTTCAAGGATGGGGAAGGTAACTTTAAGGAAGATTTAATCAATGATGTGCATGGCTTGTTAAGCTTGTATGAAGCTTCATATCTCAGTGTGCAAGGAGAAGATATACTAGATGAAGCTCTTGAATTCACCAAAACTCACCTAATAATGGCAACCCAATTTGGTTCTCCTCTTGCTGACCAAGTTAGCCATGCTTTAAGGTGGCCTATACGCAGAGGATTACCAAGGAAAGAGTCAAGGGATTATTTCTCTATTTACCAGCAAGACGAGGCAGATATTAAACCTTTACTGAAGCTGGCAAAGTTGGATTACAATATAGTGCAGATGTTGCATCAAAAAGACATGAACATGATCACAAAGTAAGCTAAGCTATTTTTAAGTACCAATCTCTGTATAGATAGGAGCTAATTAATTAACAGGAACATGGTTTGTTCATTTCTGCATTTTAGGTGGTGGATAGATTTGGACTTCACAACCAAACTACCTTTCGCTCGAGACAGAGTGATCGAATGCTCTTTCTGGGCATTAGGAACGTTTTCTGAGCCACAATATGTTTTTGCGAGAGAAGTATTGTCTAAAGCTGTTGCTATGCTGTCTGTTATGGATGATATATATGATGTGAATGGTACGATTGAAGAACTAGAGCTATTCACCAAAGTGGTTGAGAGGTTTGTATATAAGCTTAATTAATTTCTTGAGCAACATTTTTGCAGATTTTAGTATTAGCCCAATACTGAACTGGCTTACTGGAACTGGACACTTAACATAATTGCTTTTTCAGTTGGGATATTAGCATGAAAGATCAACTTCCGGATTACATGAAGGCGTATTTAGACGCATTTTTAGATTTCTACGCTGAAATAGAGGCAGTAACTACAAAGGAAGGGAGGCCATTCTGCATTCACTACGCAAAGGAAGCGGTAAACTTTCACCTTTTCTTAAGTGTTGTTTTAGAAAAAAGAAAAATTTTCCCACTTTATTTGAGATTTTAAAAAAATAAATTAGTATTAATTAATTTTTTTCTTCTAATTTTAACTTTCTTTTTATCATTGTTACCGATGTATTTATCTCTTATTAATAACATTTTTGCATTTCAAGTGTATTATAAAGAATAGTTGAGTGATCTGTATATAAAATAAGTGATCTGTATTTGTATCTTGGTTTATGTAAAAGTTTTTCATTTTTTTTTTATTATTGGGAATGGATTATTTTTGCACCTCCGCAGTCAGCTTTTGTTTCTCACAGTAGATCAAAGCAGAGCTTTATTATTCTGAAGCAGGTTCAACATTTAGCTAATCAGTGCCATGTCCTGTTAGTACTGTTGGTTCGTGTCTCCGCAGTGGCAAGTTGCTTTCATTCAAAGCTGGGTCCCCCGAGCTTCTAGGGACTGATTTTTTGGGCTATTCTTATGTTGTGGGTTCTCTTTTTTGTGGGTTTCCGTTGTTTAGTGGTCTCTTGTCTTGTTCTCTTCTCTGTTTATTTCCCTATTTCAATAAATTTTTCTGCTTATAGAAAAAAAAAAAAAAAAAAAGATTGTAATACAACAGCATCACTACAACCTTTCAATTAATTTGCAGGTGAAGAAGCAAGTGAGAGCTTATATCACTGAAGCAAGATGGTTCAACAGTGATTATGTGCCAACATTAGAAGAATATATTTCTGTTGCAGTGATCAGCTCTACTTACCCTATCTTGATAACCTTATCCTTCTGTGGGATGGGCGAAGTGGCTTCAAAAGAGGTCTTTGATTGGCTTTTCACTGAACCTAAACTTTTATATGCTGCATCAGGTCTTGCCAGGCTCATAGATGACATCAGGTCCCATGAGGTACGTATGGCAATTACCCACACAAATCAGGAAATAATAATTTCTCAGCCTATAGATGATTTTGAGTTGAGCAGTAGAACAATTTTTAAAAAATTCTAATGCTATATATATAGAGAGAGAGAGCGAGAGTGAGAGAGAGACTTGAACTTGGGAGCTTTTTAAAATTAAGAGATGCATCTATGACCAAACAAAGTTATGTACTCTTGAGTTGAATAAATATTAATGTCCTCAAATTGAAAATTTTTTAGACTCAACTGAAAAAAAAGAAAAAGAAAAAGAAAAATATAGGTTCAATAAACAAATTTTGAAAAATTCAAGGTTTGAAATGAGTTCTTCCAATAAATTAATACTATTTATTTTTGGCTTGATAATTAAAAAAAATTCTTTTATTTTGAATAATATTAGTTGTAAATCTATCAAATAATCAAAATTGAAGTTTAATTCTTTGTTGTCTTGAGATGATGACCCAATATTTCTCAATGCTGCAATTGCAATGTTTGCACAGTTTGAGCAAGAAAGGGGACATGTTGCTTCAGCTGTGGAATGCTATATGAAGCAACATGGCGTATCACAGCAGGAGGCATATGATGAGTTATACAAAATAGTCATAAATTTGTGGAAAGACCTCAACGAGGAGCTCCTGAAAGAAACTGCAGATATTCCAAAGCCTATTTTGATGTGTATTCTGAACATTGTAAGGGTCATGGATGTTGTTTACAAAGATGAAGATAGTTATACAAACTCCAAGACTTCACTCAAGGATATCCTGGCTACTTTCCTAGTCAATCCTGTAGCTGTTTAAGCCCTGAAGTTTCTGCAATTGCTTCTTCTTCATCTTCACCGTGCGATATAACTATATATATGGAACAAATAATGGGTGTGTGAATTTCAGTTCAAGCATTAAGAAGGGTTTTAAAACTTGTGTTGCTCTGCAAATTTGGATGTGTAATAGAACTAGTTTTGATGCCTTGTTATTGAGGCAGAAGATCCTCTGTTTGTATTTGTTATTGTGTGACATAATGCCTTAAAAGTCTCAATTAATTGGCTTGGAGATCATTTTCCCTGGATCATTTGTCAATTAACCGACAGTATCCAAAATTTTTTCTTAACTCATGAGACGGTAAGTCAAGATAATAATGTGCCAAAGGGAGAGATTTTTTCATCCATATCCTAATTTTGAATTGGTATTAATCCAATTAGATGTTAGCATTTTGTTCACACACAATTTTTCTAAGGGCATTCAGCCCCTATTATCTTATTTCATATTTCATATTGAAAAAAATCGTGAAGGTGATGAAGAATGAGAGTGAAGTTGTAAGTATATAAAAGGGTAGAGATATAATTAAGGGGACAGGGGTAAAATAGTACTTTTGTTATTTTTAGGAACAGTGAAAATGTTTCATCTTTTAGTGTATAATAATAATAATTTAATTTAATTTAATTTAATTTAATTTTTGACTTGTTAGCTAAATATTCTTTAAATTTCATTTTTACACTTAGAAAAATTATTTATCAAAATTCGATAATATTAATTTCATCAAATAATTATATGTCACAATAAATTAAAATCAAGTAAAATTATTAAAATTTAATGATAAATTAAATAATCACATGTAAAACTACAATCATGCATCCACTAGTGATATTGTCCGCTCTGGGCCGAAGCCCTCACGGTTTTATAATGCGTCAATAGGGGTTACGAACCACCATCTTATGAGCCCAGCATCTCTCCCGTGTTTTGTCGATGTGGGATTTGCCTAGGGTGTTACAATCCACCCCCCTTATGGGACTCAGCGTCCTCGCTGAGGTTTGCCCCACCATCGTTCAAGGTTGCACGCGGAGCGGCTCTGATACAACAAATGTAATGGCCCGGCCCACTAGTGATATTGTCCGCTCTGGGCCGAAGCCCTCACGGTTTTATAACGCGTCAATAGGGGTTAGAAACCTCCATCTTATGAACCCAGCATCTCTCCCGTGTTTTGTCGATGTGGGATTTGCCTAGGGTGTTACAGAAATTAAGGTCTAGCTCTTAATGTGAAATTAAGATGGTTGACAATGCAAAGATTTTTTTTTTTTGAAGAAAGAAGTAAGTTACACCTAAGATAAAAGATGACAAAGATTGATGATTTGAAGGGTTCAAGCCCAATCATGGAGATTTTGATGATTGAAGACACCCAAGAATTTGAGCTATATAATGATTGATGGATTTTAAGTCAATGTGGAGATTATTAGATTTAGGATCCAAAATCTTAGTTGATTTGGAAGATCTTTTCCTAATTTTAATAGGAGAAATATTTCTCAATAAGATGGAGATATATTTCCTATATAGAGTAGAACTTCTATTAATTTTAGTATTATTCTTAAATTGAGTGAGATTTTTAATTAGATTAGAATTGAGGTGACTAACACTGTGAATAGGAGTATTTTGGAAAGGTTATTTGGTTTTACCCATGGAGAGTAACTTTCAACTCATAGAGTAGAGTTATCGTCCACTGTAGAGAACGACTTTGCTAATTGCTGAAGATTTGGCTCTACCCATTGATGAGGGGCATTTGCTTATTATAGTCCAATGGAGGGAAAGAGGCTTCAGCCTAAGGTAGAGAAAGGATATAGAATTCAAGTGGAAGGAATTCTTGTCCATTGGTGAGAGGGCTCTTGTCAAGACACCCTTTGTGGTGTAGTAGTTAAAGTAGTAAATATATTTGATTATATCTATAGAAGACTGAGATGACTAACTAATGTATTTACTATAATCAGTTATATAGTGAGAGTCCTCTTAGGTGTAATTGGGTTTATGGGTAGTATAATTTGAGTTTATAATTGATGATTATATTTATTGATAGTGAAAGATAGCATGCCTATGGATGTAGCCCTATGTTGAGAGAACTACGTAAATATTAATATTTTGTATTTTTTTTATTTTTTTATAGTTTATACACTTCTACAGTTCACAACAAATAACAAAGAAGAAAAAGTAATAGTTAATAATTAGTAAGCTAAGCTCTTTTTTGAAGGTAACAAGTGGCAGTTATAACAAAAATAATTATTATTTTATTAATTAATTACATAAGTTACAATATAATAATTTAAATAATTTAAATAAAAAAAATTAATATAATATCATTAAGGCAAAAGGACTACTTTGGCTCCTAAAGTTATCCAAACTGTTACTTAAGCCCTTAAATTATTTTGGCGTATTAAGGTCCTAACTATTTAATACGGCACATTTAATTCTAAGTGACTCACATGACTCACATCTTTTATTTTCTCCTAACTATTTCTTGTCATCCTTTCATCACTCACATATGCATTACTCAACCCTAAATAATTTCTAGGGCATGTGATTGATCCATTCACGAGGATTTGTGAGAGAGTGAAGAGAGCAATAAATTCTTCTTCATCATTGGCACGATTGTTTGCTTCAAAAAGAGTGAATTCATGTAGAAGAGTACTAGTCAATATGCTAAGCCATTAGTGAGGTGTTATTTTTGTGTACCTGCCAAAATATCGACATCATGAAAGGAAACAAATCCTCGAAGATGGTTTTTTAGATGTGCGAAATTTTGAATAAGTGCAATTATTGAATGAAATTAATTGTTCTGGGATTTTTTTTCTTATATATGGTTTATGTATAGATTCTATCAATTTAGGTATTCATCCATAAAACAAGGATTGTAAAGGATATGAGTATTTCGATTGGATTAATGCTGAGGCACCTGGTTGGGATACTATGTTTATTAATAATCTATTGAGTGAAAAAAAAATAAATAAAAAGAAGCTGGAATATGAGATTATGGAGCTAAGGAAGACACACAGGGTTGGTATGGTCTAAGATGAAATTAACTCTGTGAAGGAAGAGCTGAAGGTATTGAAAGAATATAAAAAAAAAGAAGCAGTGATGGGAGATACAAAGAAGAATACTAAAGAAAAATTCTACTTGGTGGCATTGACTCTTTTATATGGTTATTATTTGTGGTACTTTGTTGTATTATGTGGGTTTGGATGATTTGATTTTGTTGTGTTTCATTTAGTATGTTGATGTAAATAGGATGGATTGTTTTTTGTGATGTAAATTCAAGTTGTTTTAGGCTTTGGGAATGGGTATATGTGTTTGAATTGTGTTTTAGAGCCTTGTGGTATGTTTTGGAGGTTTTAGGAGAGAATTTCTATTAGTTTTCCACTTGGAAATTTTGGAAATTCACAACTTTGGCTGTTGAAAACCATTATTTTGGCAGCTGAAGCATATAGTTTCTTGGAAAAGAGTCTGGAAAAATTCCAGGTTTGACAGCCGAAGTCCAAAACTTTAGCAGCTACAGTGGCTACTACCTAGGCACCCGATGTTCAAAGGTTTGACAACCGAAGTCCAAAACTCCAATAGCCGAACTTGGTTTTGCTAGCTTTATTTCTCCTTCATTCTAAGGTTCAAAAACATAATTTTATTTTTTCTAAGGGCCTAGAATAAGATGTTTATTATGTGTATAGAGTTCTAAAGCTTCAAATAACTCATTAGGTTTCGATGGTTATAGGATCGCACTTGAGAGATTCAGGAAGCTAAGGATCTGAGGTTAGCTATCGTTCGTGTTAGGTGGTTGATAGGCTATAAGAGGTGAGTAATTCTAACCTTAATAAATGTAAACTTGTTAAATTTAATTTATGATCATCCTCATGTATCATGTCATATTTATTTATGGTGTATATATCTAAAACACGAATATGTTGCATAATTGCATAATTTTTATTTGTACATGATGGATTATGGATGATTCACTGACTCCCCCCATGGTTATGACTATGTTATGTTATGTATGTTATGGATCCATAAAATCCAAGAAGGATCTTTACGATACCCCTTGGTGTATGATGCATGTCATGTTTTAAGCAAAAGTCTTAAGAAGTCTCTGTATGAGCTGGGCACATTGGATTTAGGGAATCACTGATGACAATTCCATCTTATGTGAAATGTTTATGATGTGAAAACTCATATGAATGATGCATTGTATACGTATGAAATAAATGTTATAATTAAATGTTATTGGTTAGTTTACTCACTAAGCTTATGCAAGCTCACCCCACTCAATAAGCTTGTGCAAGCTCACCCCTTTCCCTTAACCCCTAGTGTAAGAGTGTAGGAATAGAAGAGTCTTTAGAGCTTGGGTAGCAGGAGTAGCCATAAAGTTTTTTTATGTATGTTGTATGATTAGTGGAGATGTAATGCGTAAAGGAATAGGTAATATGCTAGTATTCAAGTTTTGACTAATGTTTTATCTTATATATGAGTGATGTAATTATGTATGTCTGAAATCTAAGCTAACTCCTCACGTAAGTATGTATGTATGATCTAATTACACTTTAGTGATTTCATGTACGGAAAAGGTTCAAATTTTAAGCCCATTTCATGTTAAGTTATGAATGAGAAAACCAAAGTGCAATGGTTTGGAGTATGCTTGGATTGTAACATATAGGGATATGTTCATGTTTAACAGGTCTTTAGGCTTGGTACGGGTTTTAACAGCCTTAAGCTGACCCAATCCCTAACGCCAGTAACAGCCCCTAGGTTGGTCATTAAAAAGTTGGTATCAGAGCTCTAAGGTAGATGAGTGGACCTAAATGTTAGTAAAGGGATAGGATAGGTATGAAAAGGAAGTATGTTCATTAGCATAGTTAGGGAAATACATATCCAGTAGGGTTGAGTCCCTGTTTATTACATGTTGTATGTTGTATGCATGCTATGTTGATGATATGTCATGTGTTCATGTGACTTCACACGAACTTTACGTGTGCTCAACACTTCTTTTTTGATTTCAAAAAATGCGAGGTTCAAGACGGTCCACTAGATTGACTAGTGCCTCAACCCAGAATGAGGGCATTAGAGCACTACCTGCCAACCATGTTGCTAGGGAGAGAGCAAGCAGAAGTGGAAAGGAAGAATCTTCAAGAGGCCCTAGAAGGTTTTTGAGATTAGTAAGGAAACCTCCAATGCACCTAGAATGTCAGTAGATGCATAAAGGGTTCTCATGGTCTTCCACAATAGCATGGGACTCTGAGTCTTCCGGTATAGGAAGGATGGGAGAAGAGGAGTCAGAGTTTGTGTGCCCACCTCAGTAAGGATTGGATTATGGGTTTGGATATGGCTATCCACAATAAGGAAGTTTTGGGTATACGAGCTACCCTCAGTATCCCTCATTCATACCCTACCCACCTTACTTCCTCCAGTTTAACCCATATCCCATGTATCCTCCCCAATAATACCCCTATAACTCTTCAACCACCATAGGAACTCAGTACCCCATAGAGGGAGTTATAAGAGAGCAAGCACTACCACCAACTCCTGTAGCCCCAATAATTCTAACACAAGAGACTGGGACAAGTGGTAAAGAATGACAGACTACGTGAAGTTAGATGCACCTAAATACAAGGAAGGAGATGATCCTTTTGAGTATGTGAAGGCAGTTAAAATGATAACAGATGAATTGGGTACCAGTGACAGTAGGGTCATTTAGATGGTTGGCTTTACCTTGAAATGTAAAAAGGCAAAAGAATGGTATAAAGCTTATATTGCTGATAAAGTTGATAGTATGACCTAGTTTCAGTTTGTGATGGAATTTACCAACTAGGCCTTCCTAGAAACCTCCAGGGAGTTGAAGGTGGTTGAGGTTGAGAAGTTAAAACAGACAACTAGTATGAGTGTGGATGAGGACACAGACAAATTTGTGAATCTCTTACAATATGTGGGGCAGGAGTATGATACTAACAGAAAGAAGGCTAAGAGGTACACCTAGAGGTTACATTCTAGATACTCTTCCTTGATTTTAACTGCTAAAACCCACAACTTCCATTTGATAATAGATGCAGCAAGGAAGATGGAAGCTGGGGCTATCATTAAAGGGAGTCTAGATCTAAAAAATACCAAGGTTGAACAGTCTGCCATTTTAAAAGCTATAGATGTTGGGAGGTTCAGTCACATGACTAAAGCTATTTCTGCAACTAGGACTACGAAGGAAAAAGGAGGGAAGTTTGGCAAGAAACAAAAAAAAAATAAGTTATGGAACAGAATCAAGTCAGGCCTCGGGATGGGAAGCAAATCTAGTTCCAGTTCAGATACTTCTGATTGTGTTAGATGTGAGAAACTTCATGTAGGACCTTGCAGGTTTGGAACCTTTGAGTGTTATAGATGTGGACAGGAGGGACACATATCAAGGGAGTGTCCCAATATGGAAAGGGTGTCTTCTCAACAAGTAAGGTCAGGCAATATGACACAATCAATCGAGAGATAAACTTCTGTGGGTCCCTCATCATGAAGGGGATAGGGTAAGAGGATGAAGTTCTTCATCCTCCACAGTAGGTTCATAAGGGAGGGGTTCAGTAGCACTAGCTTGGATCTTTACCATTACATAATAGGAAGCCACTGCCTCTAACACTATGGTGTTAGGTAACCTTTGCATTGGGAGTTTCAATGTGCATGCTTTGATTAATCTAGGTGCATCACACTCTTTTGTTAACCCTGATATAGTCCTATGAATAGGATTGATAGTCTTAAGTTTAGAATGTTCATTGCTTGTTAGTAGACCAAAGTGTGACCCTTCGATAACAGAGAAGACCTGTTATGCTTGTCTAATGATGGTTGAAGACAGATGTTTTTCAGCTGACTTAGTAGTTCTAGAATTGACAGATTTTGATGTCATTTTAGGAATGAATTAGCTTTCAACCAATTATGCTACATTTGATTGTAAAAGCAAGACAGTAAAGTTTAGAGGATAGGATGGGTCAGTTACGGTGTTTCAAAGAGATTAGATAGCATCTATAAAGGGTATATCTTAGCCATACATGCACCTCAGCCATACAAGCCAGAAAGATGCTTCGAAAAGGGTATAGAGGGTTTATAGCACATGTTAAGGAAGTTGTTAAGAATAGAAGTGGATCAGGATTAGTTCCTGTGGTAAAAGAGTTTTTAGATGTTTTTCAGAGGAACTACCTAGGTTGCCACTTGAAAGGGAGATAGATTTTGAAATTGATCTTATGCCTGGCACCACACCCATGTTTATCCATCTTATAGAATGGTCCCTCCAGAGCTAAAGGAGTTAAAGGAATAGCTGCATGAGTTAGTAGATAAGGGATTCATTAAATCCAGTATCTCTCCTTGGGATGCTCCTGTTCTATTTGTGAAGAACATAGATGGCTCCCGAGGACTATGCATAAACTATAGACAGTTGAACAGAGTGACCATTAAGAATAAGTACCCTTTGCCCTGTATAAATGACCTATTTGATTAGCTAGCAAGAGCTAGTTGTTTCTCTAAGAAAGACTTAAGGTCTGAATATCACCAGTTGAGGATCAAGGTTATGGATATTTTGAAGACTGCTTTTCGAACCAGGTACGGGCATTATGAGTTTCTTGTGATGTCATTCAGGTTAACCAATGTCCCAGCTACATTTATGGATCTCATGAATAGGGTATTCAAACCTTATCTAGATCACTTTGTGATTGCCTTTGTTGATGACATATTAGTGTATTTCAGAAGCCCCAAAGAGCATGCACATCATCTAAGAATGGTTCTTCAGATGTTGAAGGAGCATCAGTTGTATGCCAAGTTCTCTAAGCGCGAGTTTTGGTCGAAGAGTATATCCTTTTTGGGATATGTAATATTAGAGAATGGAATTGAAATGGATCCCAAAAAGGTTGAAGCAGTGCCACATTGGACAAGGCAAACTATAATGTCTAAGATTAAGAGTTTCCTAGGTTTGGCAAGCTATTATAGGAGATTTGTGCATGATTTCTCTAAGATAGCTGCTCTAATGACTAGGTTAACTCAGAAGAGCAAGAAGTTTGAATGGAATGATCAGTGTGAGGAGAGCTTCTAAAGCTTAAGGAATGTCTGATTTCAGCACCAGTCCTGGCTTTGCCTTCAGGCAATAAAGATTTCACCGTTTACTATGATGCCTCCAGAGTGAGTTTGGGATGTGTTCTTATTCAAAATGGTAAGGTAATAGCTTATGCTTTAAGGTAGCTGAAGAAGCATGAAGTTAATTATTCCACTCATGACTTAGAGATGGTAGCCATAGTTTTTGCCCTAAAGATGTATGGACACTATATGTATGGGACTAAATGTGAAATTTTCATAGACCATAAGAGTCTCCAGTACATCTTCAATAAAAAATAGCTGAATCTCAGACAAAAGATATGGGTAAGATACTTAGTAATTATGATTGTATCATCCAGCACCATCTAAGGGAGGCAAATGTTGTTGTAGATACTCTTAGCTGGAAATCATTTAGCAATTTGGTTCATATATCTGTAGAAAGATGACCTTTCTTGAAGGAGTTACACTAGTTGATTAGAGAAAGGTTACAGCTGGAGTTATTAGTTAAGGATACCTAGATAGCTTAGATGAAGGTGACACTAGTGTACATAAGATAAGTAGCAAAAAGGCAGGAAAAAGACCCCGAGTTAGTGAAGATTGCTAAAGTAGTACAGAAGGGTGAAAATCCTAAGTTCTAATTTGATGGGAAATGAGTGTTAAGATATGGCAGTAGGTTATGTGTACCAGATGATATCTAGCTCAAGGGAGATATTATGAGAGAAGCTCATAATGCTAGGTGCAGCATCCATCCCAGAACCACCAAAATGTATCAAAATCTAAAAAAGGTTTATTGGTGACCTTCCATGAAGAAAGAGATTACACAGTTTGTGTCTGCTTATAAAGTCTATTAGAGAGTGAAGCTGGAACATCAGAAGTCAGTAGGAATGTTTAACCCACTACCCATTCTATAATGAAAATGGAAAAATATGACAATGAACTTTATTGTGGGGCTACCAGTAGCCTCTAATAGATATAACTCAATATGGGTTATAGTAGATAAGTTAACCAAAACTGCTCACTTTATTCCTGTAAGAGCTAACTATTCTATAAATAAGTTAGCTTAGGTGTACGTGGTAGAGATAGTAAGGTTACATGGAGCTCCAGTGACAATATCTCTGATAAAATACTACAGTTTACATTAAGATTTTGGTGTTGTCTTCAGAATGAGTTAGGCACCAGGTTAGACTTCAGCACAACTTTCCATCCTTAGATAAATGGTCAGTTCGAAAGAACCATACAGACTCTAAAGAATATGCTAAGGATATGTATACTTGACTTTGGAGGATCATGAAAAATGCACCTTCCTCTAGTTGAGTTTGCATATAATAACAATTATCACTCTAACATCAGAATGGCACCGCATGAAGCTCTGTGTGGAAGAAAGTGTAGGTCTCTTATGTGTTGGGAAGAAGTAAGTAAAGAGTTTTAGCAAGAATGTAGTTAGTGGAAATCACTGATCAAGCCATGCCCTTAATCATAGCAAGGTTGAAAACAACAGCTAATAGACAAAAGAGCTATGCAGATCTCCATAGAAGAGAAGTGATTTTCTAAGAGGGGGATATGGTGCTTCTAAAAGTATCTCCATTGAAGGGTGTCATTCGATTTGGGAGAAGAGGCAAACTAGCTCTAAGATATATTGAACCACATGAGGTGCTGCAAAGGGTTAAAAATGTATCTTATAATCAAGACTTACCACTAAAAAAGGAGAGGATCCACCCAGTATTTCATGTTTCTATGTTATGATAGTTTGTGGCAGATCCAAAAAAGGTTATAAGTGAACTTAATATGGAAAATTTGGAGGATCTTTCTTATGTCGAATGACCAGTATGGATTGTAGACACATAGATTAGGAAGCTAAGAACAAGGAGATACCTATGGTCAAAATCCTTTAGAATCACCATGACATGGAAGAATGCACGTGAGGAACCTGTGACTCCATATTACACCAATATCCTCACTTGTTCTAGTTATGTTTTCCTATGTTTGTTGATGTAATGCTATATGTGTTTATGTTTGCTATGTTTGTTTTAAACATTAGAGGACGAATGCTTTTAAGGGGCAAAGAATGTAACACCCACCATTTTTTGACGTCAGAATCTTTGTCGCAGATGTAATATTCTGGTGAATTTAGAGATTTTATAAATGAAGGGAAGGGTAGTAATTTAGAGATTTTATAAATGAAGGGAAAGGTAGTAGAAGGTGTATATGTATATATATATATATATATATATGTATGTGTTTGAGGTATTCAAAATGTATTTAAAAATGAAAATGTTTTAGAGGTTTTCATCCTCAAATGTTTTTAGTTTTTCTTTAGGTAGAAGAAATTTCGGCAGCTGAAGCATAGACTTTTGGCAGCCAAAGTCCCTTTTCACTATTCAAATTCCTTTTGGGTAATATTCTGGTGAATTTAGAGATTTTATAAATGAAGGGAAGGGTAGTAATTTAGAGATTTTATAAATGAAGGGAAAGGTATATATATATATATATATATATATATATATATATATATATATATATATATATGTATGTGTTTGAGGTATTCAAAATGTATTTAAAAATGAAAATGTTTTAGAGGTTTTCATCCTCAAATGTTTTTAGTTTTTTTTTAGGTAGAAGAAATTTCGGCAGCTGAAGCGTAGACTTTTGGCAGCCAAAGTCCCTTTTCACTATTCAAATTCCTTTTGGGTACAATGGACCCCAATAACTGGAGTTATGACTTTCAGTAGTTGAAAGTCTCTCAATAATAAGGGTATAAAATGGCCAACGACTCATTTTTCTATCCAAAAAGAACTTGAGCACTCTTTTCTCTCTCTCCAAGCTACTGTGACATGCAAGTTTGAATTTGGGGAGATTTTCCTTGCCATTTTATTCTTGGAAGCTTGATTCTTCTAAAGGGAAGCTTAGTGAAAGTGGATTGGAGCTCGAATTTCCAATTCACTTCCTTCTCCAATTCAAGAGAAAGAAGTAAATACCCTTTCCTTTTGATCTTTTAGAGGAGTCTAAGTATTTTTTTAGGTGTGTTAGATAGTTGGTTTTTCAAATGCGTATATGCAGAGCATGAATAGATTGAAAGTTGAGTTTTTGGTGTTGTTTTTGTTAAATGTGATGTGTGAAGTCAATAGAACTTTGAATTTTGGCTTTTAGTGTTTGCAAGTGAGTTAAACTTGATTTCAAGTTCCCTTAGGCCTTAAATGGCAAGTTTCTTTTGTTGGATTCAAGAATTTCTTAATGATGTTATGTTGAGTTTTGATTGAATATTGAATTCAAGTTCAAATTGGTGTTGCATGTGAACTTAGAGCATGGATTCAAGTTGTTTTACGCTTTTGAAATGTGTATATGAGTTTGAATTATGTTTTGGAGCCTTGTGGTATGTTTTAGAGGTTTTGGGATAGAATTTCTACTAGTTTTTGACTTGGAAATTCTGGAAATTCCTAAGTTTGGCTACTGAAAACCATTGTTTTGGTTGCCGAAGTATGTAGTTTCTCGGCAAAAAAATCTAAAAAAATTCCAAGTTCAGTAGCCAAAGTCCAAGATTTCAACAGTCGCAGTGGCTACTGCCCAAAATGGGCACCCAATGTTTAAAGGTTTGGCAGTCGAAGTCTAAAACTCCAATAGCCAAACTTGGTTCTGCCAGTTTTATTTCTCCTTTAATTCTAAGGTTCCAAAATATAATTTTATGGTTCTTAAGGGCCTAGAATAAAATGTTTGTTATGTGTATAGAATTCTAGAGCTTTAAATAACTCATTAGGTTTTGATGGTTATAGGATTAAACTTAAGGGATTCAGAAAGTTAAGAATCTGAGGTTAGCTACCGTTCATGTTAAATGGTTGATAGGCTACAAGAGGTGAATAATTCTAACACTAATAAATGTAAACTTGCTAAATTTAATTTATGATCATCCTCATGCATCATGTCATATTTATTTAAGGTGTATGTATATAGAGCATGAATATATTATATAATTGCATAATTGTTGTTGGTGCATGATGGATTATAGATGACCCACTGACTCCCCCCATAGTTATGACTGTGCTATGTTATGTATGTTATGGATCCATAAAATCTAAGGCCAGACCTTTACGATGCCCCTTGGTGCATAATGCACGTTATGTTCTAAGCAAAAGTCCTAAGGAGCCTCTGTATGAGCCGAGCACATTGGATATGTTAAGTAGAAGTCTTGAGGAGCCTTTATATGAGCTAGGCACATTGGATTTAAGGAATCACTGGTGATAAGTCTGTCTTATGTGAAATGTTTGTGATGTGAAAACTCATATGGATGATGCATTGCATATGTATTAAATGAATTTTATAATTAAATTTTATTGGTTAGTTTACTCGCTAAACTTGTGAAAGCTCACCCGTTTCTCCTAACCCCAGGTGCAAAAGTGCAAGAATAGAAGAGTCTTTAGAGCTTGAGCAGCAGGAGTAGCCGTATAGTATTTTTGTGTATGTTTTATGATTAGTGGACATGTAATACGTAAAGAAATGGTTATTATGTTTCTATTCAAGCTTTGACAAATGTTTTATCTTATGTATGAGTCATGTAATTATGTATGTATGAAATCTAAGCTAACTCCTCATGTAAGTATGTATGTATGATCTAATTACACTTTAATGATTTCAAGTATGTAAAGGTTCAAAATTTGAGCCCATTTTATGTTAAGTCATGAATGAGAAAACTAAACTGTAATGGTTTGGAGTATGCTTGGGTTGTAAGATATAAGGATATGTTCATGTTTAATAAGTCTTTAGGCTTGCTACGGGTTCCGGTAGCCTTAAGTTGAGTCGATCCCTAGCGTCGATAATAGCCCCTTGGGCTGGGTCATTACAGATAGTGAGTGGGCTTTAGACTTTAAGAGCTAAAGAGTTTAATCCACCTTTAGAGTAATGAGGTTCTTAGGTAGAAGGGGATCTAAGTGTGACATTCGTTTTGAAAACATTGCTGCCCTTCACAATAGAGGGTGAGAGATTCAGGAGAAGGGAGACAAGCTTGAGTTCTCTAATGTTTTATAGTGGCTCAAGATTAGGCATGGTTTGGCTGGGAATTAAAACTACTTCAAGGTCTTGGCTGGCTACATTTCTTAAAGAAGCATGTGAGCAGGTAATTGGAGATTGAATCCTAACTTCATTATTAGGAGGAGACTTAGAAGCTGCAAGAAGAGCATGTAGGCTACTATGATGCTAGTGGCATAATTCCTATCTCTCATCATGCAATAGAGGAGAGTCTCGAGAACCAAAGTGCCTGTCTCCAATGCTTTGTGAGCTAGAAGACCTTATAAAAGCAAAGTTGGCATTCTTATGGCAATGAAAGCTAGATGTCCCATTCTCAAGTGCAACCTCATCTAGAGATTTGTCAACATCTCTCATGTCATTTGAGGCAACTTCATGCTCCACATCATCAGTGCCTTTGAACTTGACACCCATAAAAGATGACGAAGGCAGAGTGAGATGGGGGCAATAGTAGGCTAAAAAGGTTTTGAGGAACTCTTTAGAGGCAAAAATGTGATAATGAGAATCCTCAATGTCCACTATGATGATCTAGTAACAAAACTCTTGCGAAATCAAATTTAGATGTTAGAGTCCAAGTTAAATTATAATTAGGAAATTAAATAAAATAGGAAGTTTGGTAGATTTAAATTATGAAGTTTAATAATTAGAGTCCTAAAAGGATTAGGTTTTAGTGGTCTATATATATAAAGAGTTGGTTGGCCATTATATTATATTGTAGAGAGCTCACGAAGTGGAAAGGTGTGTCAAATTCCTTGAGTTTTGTTTAAGTAACTTGTAAGAGTGAGAAAAATAATTAGTGGTTGTAATTATTTTTCCTTTATAATGGATTTATTTGGTGGAGTAGGCTTAATCCAAATCATGTTAAATTTTGTGTTCTATATTTTGTGTGGGTATGATTTTCAATAAGTTGTATCAGAGTTATGGTTCAAGATATCAAAGATGATGAGCACAAAATTTGAGGTGGAGCCATTAGATGTGAAAAATAATTTTAGTCTGGCAAAACACAGTGAAGGATATCCTTGCACAGCAAGAATTAATTAAAGCATTGAATACAAAGCAACCGATGACCATGAAAGATGATGATTGGGAGGAACTTCAACAAAGGGCATTGAGTACAATTAGATTGACGTTAGCCCTGATGTAAAGTATAATGTCTTAGAGGAGATTTTGCCAATTGTTTTGTGGAACAAATTGGAGACCTTGTACATGTCAAAATCACTTTCAAATCGCTTGCATCTGAAGAAGGAATTGTAGTAACTCAAAATGGAAGAAGGTACTGATGTGAGAGATCACTTTAATGTTTTTAATAAATTAATGACCTAATTAGCTAGTATTGGTGTGAAGGTAGATGATGAATATAAAGCCCTCTTGCTTCTAACCTCTCTCCCATAATCTTATAAAAGCTTAATGACAGCCCTAATAGTTGGGAAGAAGACTTTGAAGGTGGAGGGGGTTATTGCAATTATCTTGGATGATGAGAAGTTCAAGAAAACAGGTCATAGCAATGAAGGTGGAGCTTTTGTGATTGGTTCTAATTGTGTTAGAAGCAATCCACATGAAAACAATTGGAGAAGAAATAGTAGATCAAGCTCGAGACCATGAGTAGACCTTGAAGATAAAGAATGTTACTACTATTAAGAGAAGTGCCACATTCAATACCATTGTATGAAGATGAAGGAAGGTCTTGCAGAGTTTAAATAATTCAAAAAGAATCATGAAAAAGAAAAAGAAGTAACTGCTACAATTGCAATTGGGATGGTATTAACAGTGAATGTTTGAATGTGGATGATGATAAAAAAGAAAAAAAGGAAAATGATCCATTATAAGATGAGTGGTTAATGGATTCTACTTACCCATTAGACATACGCTCAAAGAAGCAGTGGTTTGATGTGATTAAATAAAAGAAAAGAGAAAAAGTAAAGGTAGCCAATCGAAACAAGATGGAGGTCGAAGGTGTTAGAAGAGTAAAGATCAAGCTGCATGGTGATTGTGTGAAATTGTTAGATGAAATGAGCTATGTTCCTAAATTTTAAAGGAACTTAATTTCCTTGGTTAAGTTAGATTCTTTGTGTTATGAGTGTTCAATTCATAGTGGAGCCATGAGAGTTAGCAAAGGTGCTTTTGTGATCATGAAGGGTGAAAAGATTAGTGCAAAGTATCTTTACAAATTGGAAGGAAGCATATTGATTGGAAGAATGCAAGTTGAGGTAAGAGGCAACATCAATAATCAAGAATGCAAGGAAATACCCAAGAGAAAATTGACTTTTCCAAAAGTGTTGAGGACTAATTCCATTTTATTTGGAGGTGGAGATTGTTAGAGTTCAAGTTAAATTAGAATTAGGAAATTAGATAAAATAGAAAGTTGAGTAGAATTTGAATTATGAAGTTTAATAATTAGAGTCCTAAAATGACTAGGTTTTAGTGGCTTATATATAAAAATAGTTGATTGGCCATTATATTATATTACAGACAGCTCACAAAGTGGAAAGGTGTGTTAAATTCCATGAGTTTTATTTGGGTAACTTATAGGGTGAGAAAAATAATTAGTGGTTATAATTATTTTTCCTTTATAATGAATTTATTTGGTGGAATAGGTCTACGCCGAACTGTGTTAAATTTTTTGTTTTTTATTTTGTGTGGGTGTGATTTTCACAACACTATATTAGGCTTGAGTTGTGTTATCTACAAAGACAAATTTCCCATAAAGGTTCCCTAGCCAATGAAATAGAACAGCTAACCATGCATACAACGGGACACCATGTAGCTTGAGACAAATAAGTCATTTTGAAGGCGTGAGGAACTTGTCCCAAGGTTGAATATTGAATAGCCATTGATGCAACCATTTCTGAGAGCTAGACAGAAAACCTTCCATAGTTTCCTTACTCAATAAAGTTAAAAAGTTATTTAATTAATTAAAATAATATTTTACATTTAATTTTTCTCTAATTTTTCTGTCCCCTATTCTCTCTTAACTTCTAGCATTGATAATTCAAATTACATGTATCAACACTTTAGTAATCCAAAACCTAATTATCGATATATAGGTTTTAATAAATGTCGTGTCAACATAAATAATAAAGAAATTGATTGCTAAAGTCATAAAAATTTTATATTACTTAAATTAAAAATTATTATGAAATTTTACATTATAAATTAAAATTTAAATATTTTTACTGCTATATATCTCTAAGTTGAGATATATTCTGTATAATTTACCCAAAAACAAATAAAAAGGACATAAAGGTTTAATATTTTATAAAAAGAAATCTAGATTAAAAAGAAAAAAAAAAACTTTCCATTTTTGCAAACTGGTAATAGAGAATGAGTTAGTTTGGATGGAGTAGTACTTTCCCAAAGTAATCACTTTAAATATCTCAACTCAATCCTTCAAGTAGATGAGGGATGTGAGGAGGATGTTAGTCATAGGATTGAAGCCGGATGGTTGAAGTGGAGACGTGCCACGGGAGTTTTATGTGATCGCAAGATTCCCAATAAGTTGAAAGGAAAATTTTACCGTACAGCTATACGATCGGCCATGTTATATGGTAGTGAGTGTTGGACACTGAAGGAGTCATATGCGTCTAAGATAATAGTTATAGAGATGAGAATGTTAAGGTGGATGAGTGGCCATACTAGACTAGATAAAGTCCGTAATGAGAGTATTAGAGAAAAGGTAGGAGTGGTGCCAATTGAGGATAAGTTGAGAGAAGGGAGATTGAGGTGGTTTGGTCATGTGAAGCATATATATACGGAGGCTCCAGTTAGACAAATAGAGCACATTAGGTTAGAGGATAGAAAGAAAAAAAGGGGTAGGCCTAAATTGACTTGGAGGAGAGTAGTACAATATGACTTAGAAGCATTACACATTTCTGAGAATTTAACCCAAAATCGATTAGAGTGGAGAAAGCGAATTCATATAGCCGACTCCAAATTTTTTGGATAAAGGCTTAGTTAAGTTGAGTTGAGTTGAGTTGAGATGAAAAACTTTTATGATAAAAAAATAATCACCAACACTACAACCAATAATAAAGTACCCTTCCTTCCCACTTTTCAAAATATAAAGAATAATTAAATATTTATCATATAATATAAAAAAATAATAAATTCCATTAATTAGTTGTCAAATTTTCTTTTAGACTCAGTCATATTTATTTATTTATTTATATATAAAGAGATTGATGGAATTAGGCTCTATATATTTACTAAAATTATTAATATAATCAATTTAATTGTATTGATGAAGTCACTTTTTATAAATTTTTTAATTTAAATTTTAATTATAATTAATTATACTTAAAAAAATTATTAATATCCTTAAGTTAAAGTATCCTCAGTGCAGTGTACTTAAAAAAAATACATGAAAAGGACATAGTGGTTCTATATTGTATAAAAAGAAATCTAGATTAAAAAAAAAAATCACTTTCCATTTCGACAAATCATGAAGAAATTTTATATTAAAAAAAAACCACCTTCCCTACTTGTTCTAAATAATAATTAAATATATTTTAAAAATAAATAATAATTAAATATATTTTAAAAATAAATAATAATTAAATATTTTTCTCATAATATAAAAAATTAAATTCCTTTGATTACTTGTCACATTTTTTTTAGAACTCGTCACATTGTATGTATAAAAGTTGAAGCAAAGAAAGTTGAATATATGCGTGTGGTTAATTATATAAAAAAAATTAAAATTTTTATTGTATATAGATATATGTTATCTCAAAATTGGCCATTTTAGTTTTTCTTTTTAATTTTCTAATAATTACACTAAGTCTTAGTCGCATTGATAGTAAAATTATGAATTTTTATTATATTAATTATAGTTTACCTCTAAGAAAAATTGAATTAGCAACCAATTAAATCGGTTACTGATCGATTTAGCAATAGATTCAGTCAGTTACAATAAAATTAGCTGCAAACAGTAATCGACAATCAAATCGGTTGCTAAATTAATTAAATTTAAAAAAATAAAACTTTTGGTAAAAAAAAAATAATCAGTTGCTAGTAGAAACCGATTTTGCAATTGAAATCAGTTGCTGATATGAACCAAAATATAATCGATTGTAAAAAATTTGGTATCTTTAATTTTGTAAATTTGCAACCATTTTTGTAAATCAGTTGCTATTTGTAACTAATTTAGCTACCAAAAAATCGGTTGCTAATTTAAAAAATTATAAAACAAACTAAATTTTCAAATAACAAATAAAAAATTCAAAAAAATAAAATTTTCAAGCAATTACTAAAATAATAAATTAATAATAAAAAAATTAGTGCTAAAAAATCATTATAAAAATATTATAAAAAATTACTAATAATAACTATTATAAAAAAATATTAACAAAAATTAAATATAAAAAAAGATATTTATAAGACTAATTACTAAAAAAAATTACCATATTATAAAAAAAATTGCTAAAAATTAATACTACAGATAATTTACTAATAAAAAAATATATTTATATAAAAATTTTTATTTTATGATAAAGAAAAATAAAATAAATTAAAAAGATAAAAAAGAAAAAGATGATGAAGAAGAAAAAACATGATTAAGAAGAAAAAAGATGAGAAAGAAAAAGATGAAGAAAATAGAAGAGAGAAAAAGATGGTGGAAGATTTCTATTAGAAAGGAAAATATAATGAATAAAAATACGTGAGAATGAAAAAATTGATGAAGAAAATGAGAGAAAAGAGAAAAATAGGAAAAAAAAGAGTAGTGGAGAAAGAAAATAAATAGCTATTTATATAAGTGAATTAACAACTAATTTTAATAACTAATTATCGGTTGCTAACTTCTTCCAAATATTGAGCAAAAATTTTTAGAGGAAAAATTTTATAACTGACTCGCAATCGATTATTAATAGTAACCAATTTTAATTCGTTGTAAAAATATGTTGCAATTAATAATCGATTTACAAATTAATTATAAATTAAAATTAAAAAATATTTTATATTTTATAAAAAGACATCTAGAAAACAATTTAGTACCTACTATTTATTTAGCCTTGGACTTTAAGATTTCTTTTCGTTAACAATTTAGTCCTCATATTTCATGTCTATTAATAAATTAATTTTTAAAATTTACTGGTCACAGGGATCAATATTTATGTTTGATAAGTAAGGATTATGAGAGTCATCAAAATAGTGACAAGTGGCTAAAAGAGTTATAAGGAAATACAGGTGCAAGGGTATTCTTGGAGGAAATTATAGCTACTTTATCGTCGTAGCATATTACTATGATTGCCTCTGGTGAAGATGACATGGGTGAACCTTCTAGAAAGAGGCATGGTATAAGCTAGGAAAAAAAATGTCTCCCCAATTGTGGAGGATCCTTATTTATAGAATAAGTAGACCAATGTTTATTAACCTTTTTGAGGGTCTAATCAAATTGTTTCAAAGGTAATAATAACTTTAAAATGTCTAAACTGATAATAATAGGTGATCACTAGTCAGATTGATGCTGTAAACAGTTCATTTGACTGGTTTGCATGGGGTAGTAGGTATGCCAATCTACTTATGATAGATACTCTAACTTAAACAAGTCCAAGAATAATCATAGACTTCACCTGTTCAATATTTAGCCCCTAACCTCTGCTTTCCAAGCTAGCATGCAAAGCAGTCGACAAAGTAGCAATTATATGTAAAAGATTTTAGCTCGATCACATATGTATTTTATCTATTGCATCGAATATTTTATCTCAAGGGTATTTATCACGTCTTATCCAATTAGTGAGAATGAATATGGTTAAAATGGTTACCTTAGGATGAAAATAATTCCGTCTCCATTTTTCATTATGTGGTTCATATGTCCACTTTCAATGTTGAGGTTGGTTGGGTGACTTCTTTTCTTCAAGACTGGTAATGATGTCAGGACTACGGAGGTAGCATCATGAAACGGTTTCTCGTTCTATCTAGTCTAAGAGGGTATCCGACCTCTTCTGAGTGCACGTGTCCTTCATCTAGGAATTCATCCATTCATGCCTTGAAGGATATCCGACTCCTTTTCGCAGCACATGCGTTCCTACCAAAGACTCATCGCAATTGGGTACATAAAACTTCATTGTCAGTGTACATATATCGTTCTCTTAAGGGCCTATTTATTTATTGGGTATCAATGTTTATATGGATTAAATTCACAAAAGTAATTAATTTGTGTGTTTTGTTAAATTTTGGAGACTTTATTGTAATTTGTTAAATTTTTTTAATGTATTCTTAATTAAAACGCTAATTATAAAATAAATATTAAAATTTATTTATTTGATTGCTATAAAATTTTATGCATTATGATAAATTATCATAAACAATGATAAAGTCCTGTTATAACTATAGACACTACCACCAATAATAAAGTACCTTTTTTTAATAATAATTAAATATGCCTTATAATAAAAAAAATGAAATTTCATTAATTACTTGCCAAATTTATTAAAAACTAATAATATATAATTTTAATTTTGAAATTATATTTAGACTTTTTTTACTAATTCAAACCTGCTATGGCAATGAATAGCCTAATATTATCTTAAAAAAAAAAAAATAATGGCCTACCAAGGGATCCTTGGATCTTGTCCTTGGTCCTTGCCTCCATGGTATAACCATACCTATACATGGAACTTTAATATATATATATATATATATATATATATATATATATATATATTATCATACTAGAAAGAGTTCAATTCATCTCTCTCTAAAGGTGGTGTCAAAATTGAGATTTTAATTACTATAATTTTAAGTTTAGACCACTTCAAAAATTTTTTTTAATTAACAGAAAAATAGAATGTCATATAACTAAGAAAGCTACTAAAACTCCCCCTAAGTCTAGAAACAAATTAAAGGCTCAAAACCCAAAAATGAAAAGAACCCTAAGACTAAAACGGGTTGACCCGCCTTCTTCACTATTAGCATCCCTCCCAACCGACAATAATGGTGACTCCATCAACTGTAGAAAACCTAACGGAGGAAAATTGAGGTAACCGAAGGGGAGGTTGCAAAGGCATGACCTGAAACACATGAGGAAGACCCAACTGGAGTTGAAGCTTTTTATCAGAGCCATCAAGGTCTCCTAACCAAAATAAACATCCCATTAGCAACAAGGGAGTAAAGTAGAATATCATCTAATGAACCTCCGGGCGAGGACCAATGCTGGATAAATTGGGGAAAGGCATGGCAAAGACACAGCCTTCTCAACGGACGACGCCCAAGCAACTACATCACCATGATTGCAAGCCTACAAAGAGGACCCCTTCCCATCAAAATAAGTTAATCACCCTCCAAGCGCAAGGGGAAGCATCGCCATCCAACTTGATGCTCTCAAACCCAACATGCAATAGGCACAAAAGACCCAAACTAAGCCCAATCCACAAGGGATACTAAAACTTCACAAGGGAGACTTAAACGGACAAAAAATATAGAAAAACCAAACTAAAAAAAGAAAGAAAGAAAATCACACAACAAAACAAAAAGGCAGAGATAGGAGGCGGATCGACAGGTAAGAAGTCAAATCTCTCCCAAACAAAAGACCTAGTCACTGAAAACTTAGAAAGAAGGGAGAGAAAATATGTTTTAGAGAGAGAAAGAAAACTTTTATGAGAGTGAACACAACTTTTTTACCAAACCACTTTAATTTTCTTAGTTATATTTTGTGAATTATATATGATCAAGTTAATTAGCATTCATTTTGGCTTTATATATATATATATATATATATATATATATATATATATATATATATATATATCATGTGCTTACTTCTTTTTTTTTTTTAACAACAAAAAAAATCATTCAAGAAGTCAAAAGAAATGAAAAAAGCATTCAAAGACATAAGGTGAAAATAAATTGAGAGATACCTTCTACTCAAACAATTTCGTTGTCTATATAAGAATTCAACTAGGAATCATACTTAGCTCTCATTAAATTGAAAGTTTGAATATTACCAATCATCCCTCTTGATAAGCAATTTACAAACTTCACTATAATTCTTTAATAAGGTTGATAATGTGTTCTAACCTTAAGTTGAGGTAACCTCCTTCCCCAAGATAATAATAAATTATAAAACGGATTAGTAATATATTTATTAGAAAAAAATTATTATTTAATTTTTTTTTATTTTAGTAAAATTAACTATTTAATTTTTATATTTTAAAATTATATTATCAATTAATCTATATATTTTTGTTTCATTTACTATTTACAATCATTTCAAGTCTTTGTATAAATTTCACTCCGTCCCTATAATTTGAAAAATAAAATTATATAATTTTTATATTTTCTAAATATTAAATTATTTAGTCTTTGTAAAGGTAATTTCTCCTTTATTTGAATACTTTAACATACAAAAAATTAGTTTAAATTAAATGAAAGAATTAAAGTATAAACAAAATAAAAATATAAAAATTAAATAATATATTTATTTTAAAATAAAAAAAATTAAATAACTAATTTCATTAAAATAAAAACTTTCCCTTTTATTAAGCACACAAATAGGTGACAAGTTTTTTTTTTTTTTTTTTAAATAACAAGTTGACAAGTTGTTTTGTGCCTCAAATTCAACGGTTCACGTTGGCTTTCTCAAATTGATAGCTAAACCTTGAACCATACCAGCATTGCATGGAGTTGAATAAAATAAAAGCCCACTAGCATCACCAGATCCATTGTGCGTTTACAATCTTTGATTGTGGAAATGAAAGCTCCCCTTTATCATTTACTAAATAAGTGATGTATCTTTGACTAATGAATATTTGGTACAATTACAATGCAAATTTTGAATAAGGGTGATATTGATCCAAATACAGCTTATGTTTGACGTCCTCTCCATTGCATTCTTAGGAGGAATGTCTTCAATTCTACGAAGGAATCAAATCGGTAAGTTAGTGATTTAATTAGTGAATAAATAATACAACAGTCTAATAAGTTAATGATTTAAATAAATCATTAATAACAGCTATAATATAAATAAGTATATAAATAAAGTTAATTAATAATTATTAAAATTTTAACGTTTATTAGATTATATATATATATATTCACAATATTGTTAATTTTATATAAAATTACTAAATTTTAAATATTATCATTATTTTTTTAATATTTATGAATAGTACATAAACAAAATTCTATAATAAATAACTATTTTTTTATATTTATAAAATATTCATTATGTATTAAATAAATAAATATATTATTGTATAAAACTTATTATATTTTTTATAAAATAAGAATAGTTACAAATAAAATTAAGGTTCTGTTTATTTCACGGAAAATATTTTTTACATTTTCTAGCGTTAAAAGGCATTCAGGAAAATGGATTAATAAAAAATATTTTTCTGATTAAAGGGTCTAAGTCATTTTTAAAGAAAAAGTAAAATCACAAAAAAAAAAATCGAACCTTTCATAATTTTTAATAATTTCACTCCAACTTTTGATATCCGATTTAATTCTACTCTATTATCAAAATAAGTTGTTAAACTTAATAACAACACCATATCATCGTGTTTAATAAGTATTATAATATCTGATTAATCACTATCCATGTTCCTAATTTATTCTAGTAATATATAATTTATAAATTCTTAATTTTATAAGAAGAATATAATATATAATTTATAAGAAAAATATATGTTAATTATTGATTGATAACATATAATTTATAAATTCTTAATTTTATATATATATATATATATATATATATATATATATATATATATATATATATATATATTATTTTTTTTCCCCAACAACTCCTTGATATATAATACTGCGTCTGCCTTGATTATTTATATAGGGGCTGCTACACCCAAATGCATTTTTTTTTTCCCCTTTAACGGTCGGTCGATGATGTAAGACATAAGATAATAAGTGCCACTTACCTGCATCTAGTGGATTAAATTAAATTAAGTTAAATAATAATTGCTTTATTTTATATATGGCAAGATTCCCACCAATACTACTTTTCTGTATAATGCATCGAAGCAGGACTTGTAGATAAGCAACAAGCATGGAGGATAAGTTTTTCTGTATGGTTTTGGCCCTTCCCTTTGTTCTTCTTGCCTTAAACTTCTGGTTACGAACAAGCACACAACACAGAAACCTCCCACCAAGTCCACGCGCTCTTCCAATTATAGGTCATCTCCATCTGGTCAATCTTCCCCTCCATCGATCTCTCCATACTCTGTCACAAAAATATGGTCCAATCATTTCTCTCCGATTCGGTTCCCGCAGAGTGATGGTTGTATCATCGCCGTCCGCGGTGGAAGAATGCTTCACCACAAATGACATTGTTTTCGCCAATCGTCCTCCCTTAACCTTGGGCAAGTACATTTCTTACAATTGCACCAGCCTTTCATCAGCCTCATACGGCGACCACTGGCGCAACCTTCGCCGGATAAGCACTCTCGATGTTTTCTCATCGAATCGTCTCAACGTTTTCACAGGTATCAGGAGAGATGAAATCAAGATTTTCCTGAACAAACTCTATAGTTTCTCGAGCCATGATTTTGCTAAGGTAGAGTTGAAACCAATGCTCATGGAGCTAACCTTTAACATAATCATGCGCATGGTCGCCGGGAAGCGGTACAACGGGGAGGAAGTGACAGGAAAGGATAAGGCAGAGGCAAAGCAATTCAGGGAGATGATGAAAGAGATTTTTGAATATGCTGGAGCTTCATACCTTGGAGATTTCTTGCCTTTCTTGCAGTGGTTTGACTACCAGGGTTTTTTGAATAGAGTGGTGAGACTTGGCAAAAGAACTGATAGGTTCCTCCAAGATCTTATTGACGAGCATCTGTGTGATGACAAGGCAAGTTCTGAGAGTAGGAACGAGACCATGATCAGCCATCTTCTCTGTTTGCAAGAATCACAACCAGAATACTATACAGATGAAATTATCAAAGGCCTGATTCTGGTTAGTACTGATGATCACCTCTTAATTTCTAAGCTTTTTATCTTTGCATTTACATATATGTTTACACTTGTATGCATATGTTCTTGCTGCTGGTTTGGGGTTTTCAGTTGTCGTTTTCATTAATATTTGCTTGATTAGATGTAGATTAACATTTTCAGTTTTTAATTGGGTCTGTAGATAGATTAGATTTTCAGACCTATGAGCAATTTTTTGTTAAAATTTTCTTGATTATTTAAAATTAATAAAATAAATAAATATTAATTATTATTTAATAAAGTATAATTTACAATTTTTTTATTAATTATAATAATTATATAAAAATTTAATTTTTAATCCCTTCATATTTAATCAAGGGGCCTGATTATTTATATAGGGACGGCTATACACCCAAACGCGGATTATTTATATAGGGGCTGCTGTACACATTTTTCTTTCCTCGACACTGGGTCAATGGTGTGCGCCATAAAACAACGATTGTCGGTTGTTTACATTGAATAGATTAAATTAAATTAAATTAAATCAAATGTCATAAGTGCTTTAATTTTAAGTGGCGTGTAGTATTGGAACAGGTCATTTAAAATATATTGTCTGACTTTTTTTTTTTTTTGAGTAATGGACTGAGCATTTTGGATTATATACGTATTCCATGTAATTAATATATTGAAAGTATTCACTGCAGCACTTTCTTGTCAATAATCAATATAATTATGTTAATTTCTGTTTGAAAACTTATTAATCGAAAGCAACCATTCTTATTCTTAATGCATAGGATATTGTATTAGCTGGTACTGAATCCTCTGCTGGGACATTAGAATGGGCAATGTCCAATCTACTTAATCATCCAGAAGTTTTGGAGAAAGCAAAAAATGAACTGGACTTACAGATTGGTGAAGAAAGCATGATGGATGAATCTGATCTTTCCAAGCTACCATATCTTCAGAATATCATAACAGAGACCCTGAGATTGCATCCACCAGGTCCATTGCTTCTTCCACATTTATCATCTCAAGAGTGCAGTGTTGGAGGATACCATGTGGAACCCAATACGTGGCTGCTTGTTAATGTATGGGCTATACACAGGGACCCTGAGTTTTGGGACGATGCAATTGAGTTTAAACCTGAGAGATTTGAGAGCCCAGGTCAAGGTTCTGAGACTTACAAGTTTATCCCATTTGGCTTGGGGAGGAGGTCATGTCCTGGGATGGGTCTTGCAAATCGTGTTATAGGGTTTTGTTTGGGGTCCATGGTTCATTGCTTTGAATGGAAAAGGGCAAGTGACCAAGAAATTGACATGTCTGAAGGAACTGGGCTCTCTATGCCCAAGGCTGAGCCACTGGAGGCAATGTGCAGGGCTCGTAATATCACGAGGAATGTGCTATCTTGAGCAATTCTTATCATTCATGCAATTCTTGAGTCCCACAACGGGCTATAGTTATTCTAAGGCTACAAACCTTATTTGGGCCTAGATGTGTTTGAGCCCATCGTGAGTGTCAAAAATCTTAAAGAATTAATTGTAGTATTGTGAGTTCTTAAATTTGAATTATAAATACTTTAAATATTAAATTAATTAATAAAAAATTAGATCCGGCATGTTTATCATGAAGCTAATAGTTTGGCTGTTGCTTTTCCATTGGTAAGTCATGTTTTTTGAAAGCCTCCAATATGCTTAATGATTTTACAATACGGTATTTTTTTTTTAATTGTATAGTTTATTCTTTTTGATTTTATGAGTTGAACATATAGTTTAATTATAGGCACTAAAAAAAACAACGGTACTAGAGATGAAATTTTTGATGGATTTATATATGTAAGAAATAATTTAAATTAGTGGTGGACTTAGCAACAAATGTGCTAGCCGTTGCAAAATAAATTGAATTACCATCAACTATATCAACTGTAGTGACTAATTACCTACAAACTAAAATTGCCTAATGTTTCAATGGATTTATAACAAAAAATCGACAGAATTTGTGGCACATTTTAAGTCCATAACTCATTTAAAACTCTAATACCTAATTTTCTTTTTTCTTCTATTTAGAACTTTGTCCTAGCTGTCTCTTGACCTTTATCTCTCAGTATCTTTGTCCTTGTTGTTTCTCACCACTATCACACTCCTCTCATCGTCTATGGTGTTGCCATTTCAGTAGCCATCTCCTTCCTTGTCAATTGCCCCCTGTTCATGGTGGACACCATCACTTGCCCTATAAGAGGTAAGTTGCCTTCTCTCCATCATTGAGTTGGCTGCTTTGTAGTGTTTCTGAAGTTCCATTGTTGCATATTGATTCTTTGAAAAGTAATTGTTGGTTCTAATGTGATGCTACTACTTAAGAGATTGCTCTGAATCTTTTGCTTATTTGTTGATTCTACTACTCACTAGTTTTGTGATTCATTGTTTATAGTCCTAAATTTTTATCGCCTGTGATTTTGTGAATGATGGTCCATAAACTCAAACCCATTAACCGCCAATTTTCTAGATATTATAAGTCCATTAATGCTTGCAACTCCAATTATGGATAATCTAATCTTATTTAATTAGTATTGCTTCTATTATGCTGATGGGGTTTTTGTTGTTATGTGAATTGTAGCTTTACTAGTCTAGTTTATCTAATCGTCCTCCTAAATGTCCTTTGAAACTGAGTTTCAATTTCAACTGGGTAACTAAATCTTTTGCTATGTTCTGATTGATACTCAATAATCTAGTAAGCATATGTAGTTTGCACTCTTCCATTTCTTTTCCCATTTGTTAGGTTAGTTGAAGTTACTCAATGCAAGGAAATGTGTTTTGTCTGCAAAAAAGAGTTTTGTGGCAACTCTTTATTTCTTTAAAGAAAATGGTGGGGTTTTTAAGAGAGAAAAGCAAGGTTTTATCTCATAAGTGCCTTCACCACAGGGCATGCATCCATCCAACTAGTAAGCTATTGTTGAATTATCAATTTTGTGAATTTGTTCCCCTTTTATCAGATAACTCATTGGAACACTTGTTCAAATTTATTTTGGGAATATTTTAATTAAATAATAACTGAGGTTGATTTGTCACCAATCACCATGATTTCATGAGTTATGATAGTTTAAATTACCATAACACTTCAAGTTCTACTCAGACAAGTGTAGATTCATTGGTTGCCGCACACTTCTTGATCTCCATGTCATGATCTCCATGTCATGGACATTCTCATATTTCAATCACTATATTTAGAATCAACTGGTATAATATTTTAAAATCAAGTTACTATTTTATTTGTAGTTATGCATATTGTTGGTTACATAATATGATCATTTTTATTTTCTAGACAAAGAAGCTAGGTGGGCCACCAAATCAAATTGAAGTGTTTCAAGCAACTTACACCATAAAGGGTAATTAAGGTGTATTTATTGATGGCAAATCACGACGGGCTAATTAAATTAATTTTTCAAATATTAATTTCAACACAATATTTTTCGATCCTTTTACATTGTCATTAAATTGTATTAGATTGTAAGGCATGTGTAATGTGTTTGCAAGTACCATTATAGAAAAGTATGGGTCTAATTTTGAATCTCAATCTATGTTTGATGTGAATAAATGGTTGAAGTATATGTGTAACAAAATAACAGAAAGGGTATAACTTCAAAATATAATAGAGCAAAGAATTAAAATTGAAAAATGAATTGATATTTTATTGAGACTTGAAATGAAATTACATCATATGCTAAATTTATAGACTTAAAGTGAACAGATTTCACCTAAAAAATCTCAATAGAACATTGACCATTATTAGACTTAGTCTAACATATAACAAAAGGAACATAAAATAACAAACTGACTATAGATTGACCAAGTAAGATGCACTAATTTTTAACACTCCCCCTTAGTGCATACTTACGATCAATAACTTTAAGAACAACTTTGAAACTTTGACTTTGCTAGAGCCTTTGTAAATATATCTGTAATTTGATTACTTGTGCAGACTCCTTTTAACTTAATCTCTTGATTCAATACTTTCTCTCGAATAAAGTGGTGATGAACTTCGACATTTTTTGTGCGTCCATGGAAAATTGGATTTGAAGCAAGCTTGATGGTGCTTTGATTATCACACTGGATCTGCATTGCATAATTAGGTTTGCAAAAGATATCTCCCATCAAATGTTTTAACTGTATGCATTCTTATGCAATCATTGTTGTTGCTGCGTATTCCGCTTCAATGCTTGACAAAGCAACAGTAGATTGCTTCTTGTTGCACCAAGAAACCATTATTGAAGTAATGCAAAAACAATAGCCTGAAGTTGAATGATGATCATTTATATCACTAGCCTAGTCCACATCAACAATGCCACTCAACAAGAATCTTCACTTTCTTTATACATAATTCCATAATCAAGAGATCCCTTCACATAACGTAGAACTCTTTTAGTGGCATCCAAATAAGGAATCCTTGGATTATGCAAAAATTGAGAAATAACACCAACAAAGTAAGCAATTTCTAGTCTTGTGATAGTTAAATAAATTAAACTACCAACAAGTGGTCAAAATTTCCTAGCATCCTTCAAAAGCTTCCTTTCCTTTTCTTTTAATTTTAGATATGACTCTACAGGAGTAGCCATTTCTTTTGATGACTCCATTCCAAAATGCTCTACGAGATTCTTTACATAACCTCTTTGAGATACAAAATATCCTTGATATTATTTTTTTTCTTCTACCCCAAGAAAACATCCGATCTCACCTAAATTCTTCATTTCAAAGCAAACTTATAAATTTTTCTGCAAGCTAGAAATCTCGACTTCATTATCTCCTTGATTATCATATCATCCATATAGAATAAAACTAGCACATGCATCTTTGAATCCAATGTTACAAACAAACTAAGATCAAAATCTAAAACTATGAATCCACCAAAGATGAAGTATTGGGCAATTTTACCATACCAAGCAAGTGAAGCTTATTTTAAGCCATACAAAGCCTTTTTCAAATGACAAATATGGTGAGGAAACTTCTTTAAAATGAACCCTTATGGCTATTCCATGAATACTTCATGATCTATCACCAGTAAAGAAATGCATTCTTTGCATCAAGTTGCTATAACTTCCATCTTTTAAAGGCAGTAAGAGAAATGATTGATCTTATGATCACCATTTACTATTATGTTGAAAGTTTCCTCATAATCTAACCCATGGTTTTGTGAAAAACCACGAGCAACCAAGCAAGCTTTGTATTTGTTTATTATTCCATTTGCAAGCTTCTTCAATTGATAAACCCATTTGCAAGTGACTACCTCACAGTTTGTTGACTTGGCACTAGCTCCCATCTCTCATTTTTACTCAAGGCTTGAATTTCTTCTTGTATTGCTACTTCTAATTCTGGAATACCTTTAGCTTCATCATAACATGTTGGTTCTTCATTTAATGCTTTAGTAAAGAAGCATGTTGTCATGGTGCAATGACTAAGGTTCACTTCATAGTCTCTTAGATATTCTGGTTATTTTCTCTCCCTTGTTGATTTCCTTATTGTTTGTTCACCATTTTCTAAGTTTGAACCATCCTCTCATGCTGTTGAAGAATCAACCTCATTAGTATTGAATTCTTATATGGTGTCTTAAGGAAATGGATCCTTTAAAGTATCTTAATCAACATCTAGCAAAGTGCTAAATTTTTTAGCAAAGTATAATAATGATACTTCATCAAAAACTACATCTCGGGATGTAATAAACTTCTTTGTTTCTGGATCCATGCACTTCTAACCTTTCCTACATGAATCATAGCCAACAAATATACATTTCTTTGCTTTCGGGTCAAGATTTTAGGAACATGAACATAATAAATAAAACCAAATACCCAAAAATAATTTACATTTGGCTTTAAATCATACAATAACTCAAAAGGAGTTTTCTCTTTACTTAGCCATAGAGGTAATCGATTAATCACATGGCATGCACATTGAAAAGCTTATACCCAATGTTTTCAAGGTTCTTATCATGTAACCATGAAAGAGCTGTTGAAGCAAGATGCGCCAATTTCCTCTCTGCTACCCCATTTTATTGAGGAGTATCAGCACATGTCATTTGCTGCTAGATGCACTCTTTAAAATATCGAAAGAAGTTATTCGACATCTATTCACCTCTATTATCGCTTCTTATTCATTTGATTTTTAGCCCAAACTCCTTCTCTATCACATTTTTGGATTTGTCCCCAAGCCTCTTTCATGGTGGCAAAAGGAAGAAGTTAGTGAAATGCTTAGAATTGCTAATAACAACTAAAAGCTCTATTGAAGAACCAACAGAAAGTGACATCCACTAAATGAACTCACATTGTAACACCCCTATTTTTTAAATTTATTATTTTTGGGCAAATATTAATGTTTTAATTTTATTTAAATTTTAGAAAATTATTTGAAATTTTTCGGATTTTCGAAATCGGGTTTGATTTTCCAAAAATATAAAACTTTGATGATTTTTAAAAATTAATTTAAAGACCACGTGGCAAAACTAAAAATATATTTGGAGTCTATGAATTTTTCTGAGTTTTCTAAAATTTTTTTCAGAATTTTTGGACCTCATTTTCGGTCCCAAGGCAGAGTAAAAATTTAAAATTTTGTATTTTGAATTGAACCGGCCGAATCGAACCGGACCGGATCAGACCGGTTGAATCGGACCGGCTCCTTCTTCTTCTTCTCTTTTTCTCCCACGCGCGTTTCCTCCTTCCTCTCTTTCTCTCCCGTTTTCTCTCTCCTCCCTCCTCCCCTTGCCTCCTGCCGGCCATGACTGTGGCGCATGTCCCCAGCATTGACTTGCCGCTCGAACGCCGAAAAGGCACTGCGACGCGCGATGCGCAAGCGCGCCGTCTTCCGGCCGATCCATTGTCCGATCCGCCACCAATCGGACCGGGTCTTGTGTCTAAATCCATCTACTCGTCGAGAGCTTTCCATAGACACCAAGAACACTGAAATCCGTCGAGCAGTTGGTCCAATTTTTGCCCGGGAAGTTTTAGCCCATTTCGACTTTTGGGCTAGATTTCTCACAAACCGTGAACCCTACGAGAAAACTGAGAGTACCAGAGCGCTCCACTCATCAAGAGCTTCGCGGTAATATAAATTTCAAAATTTTCTGACACCATTTTTCGGTGGGTCCCATGGAACTTTGCAGTATTTTTCCGAGCATTAAATGAGCTTAGAAAATTTCGTAAAATTTATATACTAACCCCCGTGTTGTGGGCTTGAGTTCTTCGCTGGGACCCCGATTTGGTTTATTAAGCGAAAGTCCGGCTTGAGTTCTTCGCTGGCACAGGTTGGATTTAAGAGGGCTGTATAGGGGATCAGCTCCCATATATTATGATTGATATTACTGGGTGTGTGAGTGCTCCAAATTACCTTTTTGCTGTTATGATGTGAAAATATTATTAATGTTGCATTTCACTCCACAGGTTGCATTAGTTGTAGATAGTTATAGAGATTATGGTTAAAATTGATATTTTACTCTCTGAGTCGAACGCTCACTCCTGTTCATTATTTTTCAGGCCACAGGAGGATTTTATTGTGGTTAACTTGCTTTTCTCCTTCGTAGGTTGTCTATTAATATTTGTGTAATTTTATTAATTCCTAGAATTTCCACATGTGTTAGAAGTATTTATTGAATTGGGTCTGTAATATAAATTTTTACTTTGGACCTGTAAACTTATTATTGTATGCATGTTTGATGCACTGGATGAGGGAGCTGAGCTCCCATTATTTTTATGATGATTTGTGTATGTGGAGGGTGAGCTGAGCTCCCCAATTGATATATATATTGTGTTTACAGGTCCGGTGAGTCAAAAACTCCCCGTTGAAAGGTCCATTTTATGGCCGGACTCTGTCCGGTTGATTTCTTGAAATTGGGCCCAAATGGGCCTTAGAGTTGGGTTAAGGAATAGTTAGGCTTACTACGGGCCTCGGGGGCTTTAGGCTGGCCCAGGTCCTAGTGCCGGTCCGGCCCATAGGTTGGGTCGTGACAAATGTGGTATCAGAGCTTAGGCTCCAGATTCTTAGGGAATGTTTGTCTAAAGTGTTAGGAAGAGTCTACTAAGAGTCACATGCGGAAAATAGGGTCCACATTCGTCTTGCATTGTCATCTTTGCTTCTAGTTTCTGCTTCATATAATTATGTATAAATATGAGCCTATAGAGCTGTGTAACATGTTGTTTTGAATTTTGTGGGCTAATGCTGCTGAATTTCAGGAAAACGCGTAGAAGCAGGAGAGCTGCCACTGTACCAGAACTAGATGTGCCTGACGAGGTGTCAGCACAGGATGAGGCACCTGCCCCGAGGAGGCGGGGTAGGAGGCCTAGAGCTGCTCAAGTAGAAGAGCAGCTGCCACCAGTTCAGGATCAGTCTTTTATGGCACAGGGTCCCATGGACCCAATGGCAGCTACTCTAGCTGGGTTGTAGAGAACCATCGACATGATGGCGCAGTATATGGTCCACCCTCCACAGCAGCAGCAGTCCATCGCACCAAGAGGGGAACCTTACAAACAGATCATCAATTTCAAGAAGTTGGTGCCTGGTACTTATGATGTATCAGACGATGCATATCGATTTTTGGATTCCTGCAGACAGGTAGGAATAGAATTACAGTTGACTGATAGAAGACTTATAGAATGTATGCAGCATGTCATGGGGCCTATGCCTAGACAATGGATGAATGACTACATATTACCTCGGATGGAGGGTTTGTTGTGGACTCAGTTTGTGGAACTGTTCATGAACCAATTTGTACCAGAAAGCTTCAGAGATCAAAAGCAGTGGGCCTTTGAGGCCTTAAGACAGAATGGCAGGTCTGTGGATGAATATGCTACAGAATTTCTGAAACTGAGTAGGTATGCCCCTATAGCAGTAGCTACAGAAACTATGAAGGTGAAGAGATTCCTAAAGGGGCTTGACAGGAGGTATGCGAACCTGGCCATGATGTTTGATCAGTCTTTTGATGTGGTGGTTGATCGAGCCAGACAGATTGAGATTAGTTATGCTGTGGATGACAGCGGAAGAGCAAAGAAAAATAGAGCAGAGGGTTCTTCAGGTGTTCCCCACATGGGTACTCTGGATAGTGGTGGCCAGAGTAATTACAGAGGAAAAAGTAGGAACAAGAAGAGTGGTTTTAGACACAAACCTCGAGGGTTCAGGCCAGGGTACGGATCCAGCAGTGGTCATAGTTCGGGGTACAGCAGTTCTGGGTCTGGTTCAGGATCCTCCTTTGCACCTTGTGCACAGTGTGGAAGAGGACATTCAGGACCTTGTCTGATGGGTTCAGGAGTATGCTTCAGATGTGGCCAACAAGGTCACTTTGCTAGGGAATGCCCCGTGTTCAGCGAGCCACAGATGGGGTTACAGGGTTCTATTGCGAATGTTCCTCGTCAGTTGTATCCTGGTGCTTCCAGCATGGCAGGCAGTTAGTTCAGTGGCCAATAGGGCCGAGGACAAGGGGGACGTAGATTTGGAGGCAGATCAGGAGGTAGAAGTCAGTATCAGGGTTCTGCCACTCAAGGTAGGGGTCAAGCTCAGGTTTTCACCCTGACCCATCAGGATGCTCAGGCTTCCAATGTAGTTGTGGCATGTATTCTTCTAGTCTGTTCCTATGAGGCTCGTGTTTTAATAGATCCGGGTGCTACGCACTCATTTATCTCCCCAGTGTTTGCCATGAGATTGGGTAGGAACCCTACAACTTTAAAATGCCCTTTGTCTGTAGCTACCCTACTTAGTGACAACATAGATGTAGATATGGTTTTTCCGGATAGCGTAGTAGTAGTGGATGGAAAGATCCTCCCAGCAGACTTGGTTCCTCTACCAGTAATGGATTTCGATGTAATCTTAGGAATGGATTGGTTGGCAACTCATTATGCCACTTTAGATTGCAGGAACAAAAAGGTGTATTTCCACATACCTGGTGTGGAAGAGTTTAGCTTTGACGGTAACAGGAGCGTGGCTCCATATAATTTGGTGTCAGCAATTAGTGCTAGAAAAATGTTGAGGCGTGGATGTCAAGAGTATTTGGCATTGGTGAGAGATACATCTGTAGGAGGTGTCAACATGGAAAATGTTCCTGTCATCAGAGAATTCATGGATGTCTTCCCTGAGGAGCTTCCAGGGTTGCCACCAGGAAGGGAAATAGAGTTCTGCATTGATGTTGTGCCAGGTACAAACCCCATATCAATGCCGCCTTACAGGATGGCGCCAGCAGAATTGAAAGAGCTGAAGGAGCAACTACAGGAGCTTTTGGACAAGGGTTTCATACGTCTGAGTACTTCACCCTGGGGTGCTCCTGTTCTATTTGTAAGAAAGAAGGATGGGTCATTGAGATTGTGTATTGACTATAGACAGCTGAACAAGGTGACTGTGAAGAACAAGTATCCACTTCCTCGGATCGATGATTTGTTTGATCAGCTCCAAGGGGCTAGATTCTTTTCCAAGATAGACCTGCGATCAGGCTACCATCAGTTGAGAATCAAGAATGAGGACGTGTCCAAAACGGCATTCAGGATAAGATATGGTCATTATGAGTTCTTGGTGATGTCTTTTGGACTCACTAATGCACCAGCAACCTTCATGGACTTGATGAACAGGGTGTTCAGGCCATTCTTGGACCGTTTTGTCATTGTATTCATAGATGACATTTTGGTATACTCTCGGACTGAGGAAGAACACGTGTGGCACTTGAGGATGGTGTTGCAGACTTTGAGGGAGCACCAGCTGTATGCCAAATTTTCGAAATGTGAATTTTGGCTAGAAAGCATCTCATTCTTGGGACACGTGGTTTCTACTGAAGGCATTCAAGTGGATCCCAAGAAAATTGAAGCTATAACTGATTGGCTTAGGCCTACAACAGTCACTGAGGTGCGAAGTTTTCTGGGTCTAGCTGGCTACTATAGGCGTTTTGTGCAGGATTTTTCCAGGATAGCGGCTCCCCTAACTAAGTTGACTCGGAAGAATGTTCCATTCATTTAGACAGATGACTGTGAGAAGAGTTTCCAGACACTTAAGGAGTGTCTAACCACCGCCCCTGTGTTGACACTACCTATGAGTGGTGAAGGATACACCGTGTATTGTGACGCTTCCAGAGTTGGCCTAGGGTGTGTTTTGATGCAGAATGGAAAGGTAGTGGCTTATGCTTCAAGGCAGCTGAAGAGGCATGAGCAGAACTACCCCACCCATGACTTGGAAATGGCGGCTGTAATCTTTGCACTAAAAATCTGGAGACACTACCTGTATGGTGAAGTGTGCGAGATATACACCGACCACAAGAGTTTGAAGTACATCTTCCAACAGAGGGATTTAAACTTGAGACAGAGGAGATGGATGGAGCTTCTAAAGGACTATGATTGCACCATCCAGTACCACCCTGGGAAGGCTAATGTAGTAGCAGATGCTTTGAGCAGAAAATCTTCTGGCAGTTTGGTGCACATTTTAGCAGAGAAAGGACCGTTGATTAAGGAAGTACATGAGTTGATGGATCAAAGTTTAATCCTAGATCTTTCAGATGACGGGGTATTGTTGGCTCATTTTTCAGTGAGGCCAGACTTGCGAGACAGAGTTAGAGTTTCCCAGCACAGAGACCAACAATTGATGAAGATCATAGAAAGAGTACAGCAAGGTGAAGGTGGTGAGTTTGGATTCGCCAATGATGGCGCCCTTATGCAAGGGTCTAGGATATGTGTGCCCGATGTGGATAATCTCAGAGATGAAATCATGCGAGAGGCACACTATACACTGTACAATGTCCACCCAGGTTCCACCAAGATGTACCATGATGTGAAAGATAGCTATTGGTAGAATGGCATGAAGAGAGACATAACAGATTTTGTGTCCAAGTGCTTGACTTGTCAGAAGGTGAAGTTTGAACACCAGAGACCGTCAGGGAAGCTGCAAGAGCTCCCTATCCCAGAATGGAAGTGAGAAATGATTACTATGGATTTTGTAACTGGGTTGCCTCGTACCATGCGAGGATATGACTCGATATGGATAATTGTAGATCGCCTGACTAAATCAGCTCACTTCTTGCCTGTGAAGACCACATATTCTGTGGCACAGTACGCCCGGCTTTACATTCGAGAAATAGTCAGATTGCATGGAGTTCCTGCTTCCATAATATCTGACAGAGGGCCCCAGTTCACTTCTCGATTTTGGAGGAAGTTGCAGGAGGCACTTGGCACACAGTTGAACTTTAGTACTGCTTTCCACCCTCAGACAGATGGACAGTCTGAAAGGACAATCCAAACACTGGAAGACATGCTTCGCATGAGTGTTTTGGATTTTGGAGGACAATGGGATGAACAACTAGTTTTGGTAGAGTTTGCCTACAACAACAGTTACCATTCCAGTATAGGGATGGCACCCTATGAGGCACTATATGGGAGAAAGTGTAGGTCTCCTCTGTGTTGGACGGAAATGGGAGAAGCGAAGGTGCATGATGTAGACCTAGTGCAGTACACTTCAGAGATAGTTCCTTTAATCAGGGAATGATTGAAAACAGCTTTCAATAGGCAGAAGAGTTATGCAGACCCCAGACGGAGAGATGTAGAGTTTGCAGTAGGCGACTATGTATTCCTGAAGGTTTCTCCAATGAAGGGAGTCATGAGGTTTGGAAAGAAGGGCAAGTTGGCACCTCGGTATATTGGACCTTTTGAGGTTACTGATAGAGTTGGAGCAGTTGCCTACCGGTTGGAGCTACCACCCAATCTTTCTCACGTTCATCCTGTGTTTCACATCTCTATGCTCAGGAAATACATTCCTGATCCTTCTCATGTACTACAGCCGGATGTAATAGAGCTAAAAGAAAACTTGACATTTGAGGAGCAACCTGTAGCCATAGTGGACTACCAAGTGAGACAGCTAAGATCAAAATAGATCCCTATGGTTAAGGTTTTGTGGAGGAGCCAGTCAGTGGAAGATTGCACCTGGGAGTCAGAACGGGACATGCGTAGCAAGTACCCTTATCTGTTCAATGTGTAATCATGTACTTTATTCTGCCTTGTGTAAAATTCGAGAACGAATTTTCTGTAAGAGGGGGAAGAATGTAACACCCCTAATTTTTAAATTTATTATTTTTGGGCAAATATTGATGTTTTAATTTTTTTTTAATTTTAGGAAATTATTTGAAATTTTTTGGATTTTTGAAATCGGGTTTGATTTCCCAAAAATATAAAACTTTGATGATTTTTAAAAATTAATTTAAAGACTACGTGGCAAAACTAAAAAATATTTAGAGTCTATGAATTTTTCTGAGTTTTCTGGAATTTTTTTCGAAATTTTTGAACCTCGTTTTCGGTCCCAAGGCAGAATAAAAATTCAAAATTTTGTATTCCGAATCGAACCAGCCAAATCGAACCGGACCGGATCGGACCGATCGAATCGGACCGGCTCCTTCTTCTTCTTCTCTTTTTCTCCGGCGCGCGTTTCCTCCTTCCTCTCTTTCTCTCTCGTTTTCTCTCTCCTCCCTCCTCCCCTTGCCGCGCCGTCTCCTCCCTTGCCACCCCAGCCCGCCGGCGCACGTCCCCAGCCTCCCCAGCTCGCCGGCCGCCGCATGGAAAACCGGAAAAAGGCGCCCGAAGCGATGTGACGCGCAAGCGCGCCGCTTCATCTTCCCGGCTGAAATCCGGCCGATCCGGCCACTAATCGGACCGGGTCTTGTGTCTAAATCTATCTACTCGTCGAGAGCTTTCCGTAGATACCAAGAACACAAAAATCCATCAAGCGATTTGTCCAATTTTTGCTCTAGAAGTTTTAGCCCATTTCGACTTTTGGGCTAGATTTCTCGCAAACCGTGAACCCCACGAGAAAACCGAGAGTACTAGAGCGCTCCACTCCTCAAGAGCTTCGCGGTAATATAAATTTCAAAATTTTTTGACACTGTTTTTCGGTGGGTCCCACGGAACTTCACAGTATTTTTCCGAGCATTAAATGAGCTTAGAAAATTCCGTAAAATTTATGTACTAACCCCCGTGTTGTGGGCTTCGTGTAGATATCTTCAATTCATGGAAATTCGACAGTTGTCTGGGTCTGTGAATTTCCGGCCAGACAGACTGGTTACCGAAAAAGTCTCCGGATTGGATCGAGATTTTGGCTACCCCACCATTGTCATTCGTCTCGAGTGCGTCCCCGAAGTCGGAATCGGCATAGGTAAGCCCGAACTTTACTTTTTCGTAATTTTCTAGTGCTTAAATGAGATTAAAAATCCATAAAATATTCGTGGTAGCTCAGAAAATTATGATTGTTTTTGCAATAGCCTAATAATATTGCTAAGGACCGCGGGGCAAAGTTTTAGAATTTTTAGAGCTTATTTGGGCAGTTTTTGCAAGAATAATCAATTATAAGGACTAAATTGAAATTTTACATATTGTGATGGATGACTGATTTGATGGGCGGGGAGGGTTGTGTGATGTGATTGAGTTGTGGATATATGGGTTGTGAATATAGAAGTGTGTTTTGAGCCCTTTTGCAGGTTGGGTAGGTCCTAGGTATAGGGGAGACTCTGCTGGATTTTCGGCACGACTTAGGACGTATTTGGTCTTTTCTTGATTTGTATTGAGTCAATTGTATTAAATAATTGTAATATAATTGTCAAGTGAGTTGGGACAGCCTTATTCCTCCTCCCAGCCGCCACAGTAACTGCTGTCAAGTATGTGAGTAAATAATTAATTTTAATTGTAATTTCGATATTATTATATATTCAAGCATGCCCATGCATCACTTATATGCATATATCTATGTAGTTAAACTTTAGGCACGTTTTATGTTGCATTCACAACTGTTAAAGTGCCATGGATGTTATTGTGGTAATTTGGAGTAGTGTGCGTGCGTTAGCGTGCGTGTGATGTGGTGTTGGCTATGGATAGGACGGGTAGTCACGGCTTGAGATCTTCGCTGGGACCCGATCCTTCGTGGATAGTCACGGCTTGAGTTCTTCGCTGGGACCCCGATTTGGTTTATTAAGCGAAAGTCCGGCTTGAGTTCTTCGCTGGCACAGGTTGGATTTAAGAGGGCTGTATAGGGGATCAGCTCCCATATATTATGATTGATATTACTGGGTGTGTGAGTGCTCCAAATTACCTTTTTGCTGTTATGATGTGAAAATATTGTTGATGTTGCAGTTCACTCCACAGGTTGCATTAGTTGTAGATAGTTATAGAGATTATGGTTAAAATTGATATTTTACTCTCTGAGTCGAACGCTCACTCCTGTTCATTATTTTTTAGGCCACAGGAGGATTTTATTGTGGTTAACCTGCTTTTCTCCTTCGCAGGTTGTCTATTAATATTTGTGTAATTTTATTAATTCCTAGAATTTTCGCATGTGTTAGAAGTATTTATTGAATTGGGTCTGTAATATAAATTTTTACTTTGGACTTGTAAACTTATTATTGTATGCATGTTTGATGGACTGGATGAGGGAGCTGAGCTCCCATTTATTTTTATGATGATTTGTGTTTGTGGAGGGTGAGCTGAGCTCCCCAATTGATATATATATTGTGTTTATAGGTCGGGTGAGTCAAAAACTCCCCGTTGAAAGGTCCATTTTATGGCCGGACTTTGTCCGGTTGATTTCTTGAAATTGGGCCCAAATGGGCCTTAGAGTTGGGTTAAGGAATAGTTAGGCTTACTACGGGCCTCGAGGGCTTTAGGCTGGCCCAGGTCCTAGTGCCGGTCCGGCGCATAGGTTGGGTCATGACACACATCATCGATATCTAAACTCTCCAGTTTAGGTTTCTTTATATGACCTAGAAGATTACACCTCCTATCTACTTAATGTAGAAGATGAAGCTCGCCAAACTTTAGCTATTGGAAAGGATTTGGGCCTATCCTTCTCGGTCCCTATTGGAGAAGTTGTATAATCCCTTCTTAAGCAAATCCAAGAGAAGCGAGCAGCTTGTAAGGATTTACTTTGAGTTTTATTTAAGGCTTACTTTGTTGTTCATGTTTTTTATGTGACGCCCCTTACCCGTCTATTGTATGGCTGAGCAAGAAGTGCCACATTCGGTGCCGGGGCACCCTATCTTGTCTTTTCATGTCTATTGTAAATTTTAATATCATTTAAATTAGGTAATTTATGTGTAGAAATTTTTTTTTTATATCTTATTTCTGTGGAGACGCAGACAGATCCTCCTCTGTTTTATTAGAATCTGGCGGGTTCCACTATTACCTATTAACATTTTCATAGTCATCTCACATATTTCCATATCATATTCTCTTTTATCATATCATTCATAACTATTTATGAGATCTCAAAATGAAGTATCTTCTATTGCATTCATATGGAAATTCATAGATAATAAATTACAAGTTTTCATTTCAATCTCAAGTTTAATTTCAAATCCAAAATGAAATACATCATAAACTAGTAATTACATCATGACTAAACATAATGAACCAAAATACTAGTCTATACATGGGCCCTACCAAAATACAAAAGACCGGTGAGGTGACTCTGGACAATAGCAGATCTAATCGAACTGCTGCCGATTGCACTCTTGGTGCTTCTTCTGCGATTCTGGGGTGATCTCTAGTACCTACGCGATGGAAAACCAACGCGCTAAGCATAACGCTTAGTGGTGCATAGTTTATAATAACAATAATTTAATAATTTGAAATAATATATGCAACTCATAATTTCTTGGTCTTTTATATTTTTATTACTCTTTGGAAACAATTAACATTATCGGGATCTTTTATGATTACTTATTGTATTTTAAGTCTTAATTAATTTTTATCAGTGCCCAAGAAACCTATAACAAATTTATAAAGGCTGGATGCACGGGTGTATACTGGTTAGACAGCCATATATCTATCCAGAATACGTCTGTCAGGCACGAGGCCAGCTGTCGGGCACGAGACCCGCTGTCAGGCTTGTAAACCCAGAAATAAAGTAGGCACAATGGCCCGTAAGTAGGCATATAGCCTGTGGAACAATCATACCAGACATATATTGTCAGTTCATGATTTTCTCGGTAGGCAGTACTGCTATCTGTAGTCCTTAATTGGTATACCAATTTATCCAACTAAATAAATAAGTCTAGGTATACTATGGGCAATTAAATATTTTTAATTAATTTAGCACTATTCACTGTTACTATTTTTTAGTACTGTTCATTGGTACTATTAATTTCATATTAATAGGACATTAGTCCCAATTTACATATTCATATCATTTTTAATATTTAATTATCCTTATGAGTATTTTAATTATCATATATAACATTTTTTTTCATGAACCTTTCTTTAGGTTCATGTTGATATATTATCTTTATCTAGGAATTTGACTAGCTTGGGATGTCTATTTAGTCACACTTCCTTCATAACAATTGTTCCTCTATGTTTAAACTTGAATTTCAGTTTTTGAATCACTGAATTTGGGGTTATAGAACTCAAGTTATGGTCAAAATACCATAACTGGTCTGTTTGCCTCTAAGCTGTCCAGAATTTACAATTTCTGGTCAATAAACTTTAACCAGTCATTTGATCATTTTATTGTTATTTTTAGACTTAGGTTCCTTCACAAGATATGTTCCTCTATGTCTTAGGGACTCCCAGGTACAATTTCATAATTTTTCAAGCTTGGTATGGTGAGTTATAGTCAGTGTATTAACCTGGACTCTCAGTCCTATAAGGGCAATAACCAACTTCAGGGTAGTATGTTTGACCCTCTTTTTAGGGTCTTTACACTTAGAATTTGGCAAAGGTGTCTAAGTCAATATTGTAGCCCTAAGTATCATGTTTCTAGATCATATTGGCAAATCTCAAATGGAATTTCCTAGTGGGAGTTATGGCCAAATGAACACACAGGTATCAAATGGCATTCTGGGTTCAACTTAACATTTTCTAGATTTCAATTCCTAATTTTGGCTAATATTTTCCCTAGGATGCAATGGTTTCTAGAGCTTGGTCAAAACATAAAAATTGTTGTGCTATGTCTTATAAAACTTTTGGCACTAGTTTCACTCAATTTGCAGCTTTGGAGACTAAGTTATGGCCTTTTTGCCAAAACTGGTCAAGCATACCAAAGGAACAGTATTTTGGACAATTTCTGGGTTGACAGTTTTAGTGACTCAAATTGTGCTAATAATTTGATTTAGTTAAAAGCAAAACTGGGTTAAGTGGTCTTCATGAAAAGTGTAGCCCTATGTCTAAACTTTCCATGGGTAAAATTTTAGGTCATTTGGACAGGTATAGAGAGAGTTATGACCAAATGAACACGTAATGTTCATTTGGTCATTTTCTGGGTTGGCAGTTTCAGTGGCCCAAATTTTGCTACCAATTTGAATTAGTTAAAGGCAAAACTAGGTTAAGTGGTCTTCATGAAAAGTGTAGCCCTATGTCTAAACTTTCCATGGGTAAAATTTTAGGTCATTTGGACCAGTATAGAGAGAGTTATGACCAAATGAATACGTACTGTTCATTTGGTCATTTTCTGGGTTGGCAGTTTCAGTGACCCAAATTGTGCTAACAATTTGAATTTGTTAAAGGCAAAACTGGGTTAAGTGGTCTTCATGAAAAGTGTAGCCCTATGTCTAAAATTTCCATGGGTGAAATTTTAGGTCATTTGGACCAATATAGAGAGAGTTATGACCAAATGAACACGTACTGTTCATTTGGTCATTTTCTGGGTTTGGGTGCAGGGAAATCCGAATTTATGCAGTATTTAGGTCAAGTTTTGGACAGAATTTGGGCATGATTTCTTCATGGAAAATGGGCTATTTTGGGTCTAGTTTCACCTCCAATTGGCCTCATACCAATTGGAGTCACACAATTTCATTTATGGCCTAAAATGTACACTGCCCTCAACAAACACAACCTGCAGAAAATTAACACTTCCAAAACTTAATCTCCTCCAACTTCCTTACTTCAATTTGCATGCAATACACTTCTATAAACAACAATCTCATCCCAATAGGTCAATTTCAACATTTTACACAAAGTCCTCAACATTTACACAAACCCTAGTTTTCAAAGTTTCAAATTTACACAAACACTACACAATCAAACACTCAAATATTTCAACTAATTACACATTCTCATGGAACCATTTTTCATCACTTAAAAGCAATAAACTTCAAGTTCCATGGCTGCCAAAAATTCAAGGGTTCTTTCCTCTAGATTTTCTTTTTGTTTTAATGGTATTTATGCTTAGCTAAACATGCTTTTCATGTTTAATAAAGAGAAGAAGAGGGATTAGTGCACTAACCTCTTGTGACCCACTTCAAACTTTAATCTTTCTTCTTCTTATGGGTATCTAAAGCTTCCTTATGGTGTGTGCTAAATTTTTTGTGAAGGGGTCTATGGGTTTTGGTGAGTGAAAGCTTGGGAAATCAAGCTTTAAGCTTGATAACAATGGTGGGGAGGGAGAGACCAAGGGAGACGGCAAGGAGAGAGAGAGAAGATGAAGAAGAAGATGGTTGGTGGGGTTTTGTCTCTTGTGGGTATTTATATATATACATTTATGTGTACTTTATTGTTTTTAAATTTCATAAATTTATTTCCCTTCTTTTCTTTTCTTTCCTTTTCTTTTCTTTTATTTTCTTTTCTTCTTCTTTCTCTTCTCATTTTTCAAATTCAAATTCAAATTCATAAAATTAATTTATGTTAATTATTCTATTTCCAAATTTTAATTTGACATTTAAGTCAAAATTCACCTCTAGGGGTGAAATGACCAAAATGCCTTTCATGGTGCTCATTGGATTATTTTTATTTTTTATACCAATTAATAAATTCTCTAAATTTTATTTTATTTCTCAAAATTTTTCCTATATTTTTTTAATATTTATTTCATTAATTTATGCCTTCTCACTATAGTTTAAGTATAGTTCCAGACATCCTGACTGTCTGAGTAGACATTAGTCGTCGGAACAGTAAAATGTACGGACAACCTACGGTGAGGGCGTTACATTTTAGGAGTTTGTTGTTGTCTTTGTTAGCTTCAAGAGTCATTCTAGGTCCTATTTTGACCTTTTTGTCCTACTCCTTTTGTAGCTTGTGGGTTCTTTTTGATCTGGCTTATTGGCTATTTTGTTTGAGGTTTTGGTGTTTTGGCAGCTTGTCTTTATTTTTCTATGGCTGCTTGTCCTATTCTGTTTGGTCTATCTATGTATGATCTTTGTGAGATGCTCTATTCTTCTGTCCCCCTTCTTATTTTAATAAAGTTTCATTTCCTTATAAAAAAAAGGTCCACACTAACCCAATCAAGGACCTTCAATGTTAAGTGAAAAAAACTTGAAAAGCATTAAAAGACAACAACTCATATAAGAAGCCTGAAGACTCATACCACATAGTAGGACTAGCATGTAACAAAGCTCTCTTGCTAAAGAGTGAGCAGCTTTATAAGCTTACTTTTAATCATTAAAAAATTAATTTAAGTCTTCAACCATTTGATAGGATTCAATTTGAGATCCAATTTTAGTAGGTAATTATTGATTAAAAGGGAATCTACAAACTTGAGATTTGAAAGGGAAACAATGGCACCAAGATCGGAGAGGCAAGCTTCATGGAGGACACCAACATCATATTATTCGTCAGCAACAACACAAAGACTTAAAGTTGCACCATGGTAGTAGCTAATGTCGATGGCAAGTTAGAGAAAAATAACCAGAAGGCAGACACTCATTCACCATTTGCTAAAGGGATCAATCTTAATCCAAGAAATGAGAAGAGGAGAAGATAGGAGAGCGAGAGGAAAGAGTTTAGGGATATACAATTTAGTTTTTTTTTTTCGTAATAAGGATGGAGGTAAAACAAAAAAAAGCCTTGAATAGGTGAGTTTTATTTTTGTTCAATAATGACGATGATCAAAGTTAAATAACGATAAGATATTTCACATTTGTAAAAGGTTTATAGTTTTGTTTAAATTATGCGACTGACAATAAATTTGATCCTTAACGCTACCTCATTGTGACCTCTTTTAGCACCCTTTGCAAAAAAAATGGTCATTAAAAATTCAATTTCTTATAGTAGATCATACATATAATGCTAGTACTACGTAGTTTAATTATATGAACTTAATCTTAATATATTCTATAAATCGTAACTAATGTCCATTTAATCACTTCCCTTTAAAAAAAGTTCCTTTTGTTTAATCAGCAAAATAAATTTTTTATTAATAATTTTAAGAAACTAGGGAAATTTAACATGGACACATTTACTAAATCTTGGTCAATAGGCCTCCCCCATACACCAACTTAAAATATATCATGTTAAGTAAAAAAACCTGGTTAGGATAGGAGAAACAACAACTAAGGCCCCGTTTGGTTGGAAGATTTTTAACTCGGGAATGGGAATGGGAATGAGATTTCCCTTTGTTAGTGTTTGGTAAGACCTTTTTCTCATTCCTATTCCCATAAGTTAGAAAATGTCATTCCCTCAAATAAGGGAATCAACATTCCCAAATTTAATCAGGGAATCAAAAGTCAGGAATGAAAGAAACCCATTTGCTCCCATAAACGCCACCCCTCTCTGCTCATATTAAATCCACCGTTCTCATCACTTTTCATCGTCGTTACCATCACTGTTCACAATCACTTCCTGGTAACTTCTTTCTCCCTTCATCAATTTCTATTGCTTCTATTTTATAACTCATATATCATTGTCTACGAAACTCAAGGCCCCTTCACCCTAATTCCCTTATTGATGCATGCTAATACTTGTTTATGGTTTGTGGCTGTATGGGTATCTTTGGTTTTGGGGAATTAGAGTATAATCATGATCTAGGTATGACATATGAAGTCGTTGGATCCAAAAATTGTATGGGTTCTTTGGGTGGTGAATTTTTTATATTGGATAATTATTGATTTGATTAGTTTGATAAAGGGTCTTAACTGAAGAAATTGAATTGTTGTTTGGCTGCCAATATATGATTTTCCTACTGCAATATTATTTTTTGCTGGGTAAAACCTTGTTGCTTGCTTGTTTTTCATCAATAGCATTCATTTTTCTAGTTTAGTTTGAGCATATTGCTAAAACAGAGAATTTGTGGTAAAAGCGTGAGTTTGAGTCTCCTGCGCCTTCATAATCTTTAAATCTCATTAATCTAATTGCTGGAACATTGTTTATGGATCTTTTGAATACCATATAGTAGAACTTTCTCCAAAGCAAAAGCCATTAGATTGGTTCTTAGCAATGGAAATAACATTAGGAGCTGCTAAAGGTCTTAAAGTTCAATCTTTAAATCATATCTGCACTTTTTATTTTAAAAATTTGCAAAAAAATAAAAAAAATAAAAACTCTCATGGAATGGTTTGCTAGCTTTAGAAATAATGAACTCTATTAGCTCGAGGTCATGCATGAGAGCCCTTTTGCATCAAATTTTAGAAGTTCTTTATCTGCATGATCAGAAAGTTCAGGCAAGACCACAACACTAAAAGATCTAATTTTAGGTTGGTGATCCTAATTAATCTAATAAAAATTTCATCATTAATCATTATGATACTTCTTTTTTTTTTCTTTTTCTAATAATTAATTTGAATGAAAAGAATCAGCCATCATCTGTGCATGATTTGAAGGTGGAAGTAAATAAGTTGTCTAAGAAATTAAAAAGCTACAGATTTAGAAAGGGTAAATCAAATAAATATTAGGAAAAAAAATCCAAAAGAAGAAAGGAAATTAAATCACTATAACTAATAATGGTGGATTTGTCTTATAGAGAGAATGAAATCATGAAAATATGGGAACAGAGAATATGGAATTAGAAATATGAAACTATTATTAAATTAATCCTTAATCTTTTTCTTTTAATTAGCATTTTAAGTGTGAGCATGTACAAGAAAAAAGTTGTAAATTCTGAAAGAGAATATTTTAAAACTGATTATTTCAATTTGCCATTTTGCTACCTTGTGATTCTTTGTTATCATTAATCAAATGTCGAAAGGTAAGAGTTTATTGGCCACATACTCCCCATTGTATACTATTCAAAAAAATAAAATTACTTTGTCTAGCTAAATAATTAATTAGGCATTACAAAATAAAATTTCTTTTTAACATAAAGTGATAGCAATTTATTTCTTTCTTTATTTTTTTTCACAACACCACAATATGTTAAATTATGAGAATATTAATTTTTCCTAGTAAAATTCTGTATCTTTTGTTCCTTAATCAAATAGCCTCATCGTATGTTCTTTGCTTTTTTTATTTGCATTTGGGACATTCAAACTTAGGATTTATTCCTTGATTAAATTAATGTCATACTGGAGAAAGACATTGGCATACTGAAACGCTTAGAGTTGGTTCCTATATTAAATTAAATTATATTACATATTCTTTAAAGTTAATTTTATATAAATCCAGTAACTTATATAATTGCAGTGACTTAAGTAATAGGAAATGACCCATTGGCCTAAGTTTAAATGCCATTTGTTATATAAATGGAATTATTAATTACTATATAAATCCATATTGCTTGCTTAATTGTTAGATTTATTTGTTTTTTGATGACTTTTTTATTTTACTTAAAGTTAATTGCTTATTTTGTGAAACATGCATAGAAATGGCTCGTTTTGGTATGTCACTCTTATATGATTTACATTGTTGTAGTTGCTTATATGAAGTGGTATTTTATGCATATGCATATACCTAGACTAGAAAATAGAAAACTGATAAAAAAAAGGAATAGATTAGCTAATTTAAATGCCATAATTAGAGAGAGTGATGTTGCATGTAAGAATGAAATTCGTATGAATAAGCATACTTTTTATGTTCTTTGTGAGATGCTAAGAGATGTTCGAGGATTGAAACAAACTCAAAATATGGAGCTGGAGGAGATAGTTACAATGTTTTTATACACATTAGCTCACCATAAAAAGAATAAAACAAATGCTAATTATTTTATTAGGAGTGGAGAAACTGTGAGTAGACAATTTAATCTTTGTCTTAAAGCTATCATGAAATTGCATTCTGAGTTGCTGAAGAGGCCTACACCTATAACGGATAACTGCAGGGATGATAGGTGGGCATGTTTCAAGGTACATATATATGTCTTAAGTCATTGAATGATCATCACAAGTCCTTGATCAAGTTAATGATTTTTTTTTTTAATTTAATCCTTTTTTTGTAGAATTGCTTAGGAGCATTAGATGGGACATTTATTAGTGTGTCTATAAAATCTGATATAAGACCAAAATATAGAACAATAAAGGGCAACCTTGCAATGAATGTTTTAGGAGTTTGTTCACCCGACATACAATTTATTTACGTGTTACCTAGATGGGAGGGCTTAGCACATGATGGTCATGTCCTTCGAGATGCTATTTCTAGGCCAAATGGTTTAAAGGTACCTCAAAGTAAATATAATTAATAATAAAATATATAGTTTCTTTAAAAATTTTAAATTTGAATTATATATTGTATAATTTGACATCATTTTATACATTTTAAGGTTGCTATTACTTGGCTGATGCTGGCTACACTAATTGCGAGGGATTTCTCACCCCTTATAGAGGGCAACGTTATCATCTTAATGAATGGAGGGGTGAAAGGCAACCACAAATAGCAGAAGAGTATTTCAACATGAAACACTCCAAAGCTAGAAATGTCATAGAGAGATGTTTTAGTTTACTTAAAGGATGATGGTCAATCCTTAGGAGTCCTTCATTCTATCCAATACGAACTCAAGGACGTATTGTTATGGCATGTTGTTTATTACATAATTTAATAAGAAGATTCATGCCAACAGATATGGAAGAGGAAATTCTTGATGATGAAGATGAAGAGGAAGGAAGTATTAATAATGAAGTTGAGTTCATCAACACAATTCAAACATCTAACCATTGGACAAATTTTAAGAATTCCTTAGCCCAACAAATATTCTTTAATTTTAAAGCTCATTCTGTTAGACATTGAATTTATGATGAACCATTTTATTGTTATTTGATTATTTTAGTGTGTTATTTTAAAGACTTGAGATTGGTATCTCATTGTAATTGTGGTGTGTTTTTTTTTGGACTTGTGATAACTTTTTAATGTATCAATCAAAACTATTGTCATTTTGCTAATATTTATCTAACATAAGTGCATATATGTATGTATATTTATTTTATCATTTTTTATAGGATGGATTTTGTTGAAAGTAGCCAAGTTACTCGTGGTAGAGGTAAGAACAAGAGAATATAGACAAGTGAAGAGGATAATGCCTTGGTAGAAGCATTACAGGAGGTGGCTACAGATCCAAAATGGAAGAAGGAAAATGGATGGAAGAATGGCTATCTACTTCGGGTTGAGGAATTGATTAATACAAAACTACCTAATTCTGGTTTGAAGGCTAGTCCTCATATTGATTCTAGGTGGAAAACCTTGAAAGCAAAATATAATGCAATAGCAGATATGTTGAACAAATCTGGATTTGGTTGGGATGAAACAAGAAAAATGATACAATGCAAGAAGAGTGTTTATGATGAATGGCGCAAGGTAAGATTAGTACATTATGAAAGAACTTTTTAAGTTTTTTTTTTTTAAATGTTGTATATGTGAAATTTAATCGTACATACTTTTATATTTTTTTTCATGTTAATAGAGCCATAATGAAGCCAAAGGATTATAAATGTAGCATTTCCTTTATTTGATATGATTGGAAAGTTGGTGGGAAGGGACAGGGCAACTGGAAAAGGTGTTGAGACTTTTGATGATGCCATAGAGAACATGGAAAAAGAAATGGCAATTGACCTTGATAAAAATGACTTGCTTGAAGATATAACTGGAAATCATTCAGAAAGTCAATCTACATCTCATTCTACCTCCAAAAGGCCAAAGCACCACAAAAATTCCAAAGAAAAGAAATTAAAAAGTTCACATTATGATGACATGCCTGCTAATTTCAACATGTTTATGGAACAAATGAATACACACTTGGGTGTCATTGCAAATGTGTGGGTAGATCAACATGCAATTGAGAAAGAAAAAGCGAATGAGAATAAAAGGGTGACTGAGCAAAAGAAAATGGTGGTGAATGAATTACTTGAACTTGAAGGTTTGACTGAAACTGAAGTTATGCATGCAGCTGTTATTCTCAAAGCTGAGCAGCATAAGCGTAAAGTATTTTATGAACTCCCTACTAATCTAAGAAAACAATTCATCATCAATCTTCTTAGTGAGCGCACTTAAGAGATATTCCTCCTACATGATAGGTGAAATCAAAGCACCTTGTATTTTGTTAAGTTACCATGCTTAAAAATTTATCAAGCTTTTTGTTATGAACATTGTGTCTGACTTTGGATGGTTTGTTAAACTTGTCAAGGATATATTTTGTTAGACAATTATTATGGTTTCTTTTTGTTATATTAGAATGATAATATTAGCTTGGAATAATATTATTTAGCACTTATTTTTATCTTATTTTATTTGAATGATGAGATTTAATCATTTAAATTAAACTATTATTTAAAAATTATGAAAATTTTACAATAATTTTCATTCAGGTGCAAAATAATTTTAATTCCGATTACGCTGTTTTTATGCGCAAACCAAACAGCTTGAAAAGGAATCTAATTCCGATTCCACAATGAACCAAACATAAATAAAAATACATAATTCCGTTTCCTATTCCCTTCGATTCTAATTCCGATTTCGATTCCGATTTTGATGTGCGAACCAAACGGGCCCTAAGAGTAGACGATAAAATCAAAACTACAACCAAGAGCTAATCCATCAGACCCCAACTAAACAATACATCCTACATATTTGTATCTTGAATCTATAATGAACCAGTTGAAACAAAAATTTCTCACAAAACAAAATTACCCAAAAGGGGAGGGAGGAGAAAAATAATTGCCAACTAAGGGTGAAACTCTACAGCTCAGGTTTCTTTACACATATCATTATTCAAATTCGCGACTTGATGGAGAAGAGATCTCTTCAGCCAAGTCATGTTCCAAAATCACGATCAAGCCGACAAAGGTCAAAACCACTGCATGGCCAAAGGACATAATGTATTCTTATAGCTTTTTTTTTTAATGCAAAATTTATTTATTTATTTTAAAAAAATTATACATTAGAAAATTATAAAAAAAAAATATTTTTAGACTCCCTATAATATTTTCAATTTTTCTGATGTGAAATTTTTTTTTTAATGCAGAAACAAATTGGGCAGTAAAAATATTATTCTATTGTGTTTTATTTTTACACCAAAAAATTATGAAAAATTATTTCTGAGTTTCTTTTAGTATTCTTAATTTTTCTGATATAAAATGGATGTTTCCAGATCTGGAGTAGTTGGTCTGAGATTCAAATCAATGTCAGGTTCAGTCTAATGCAGTTTTGCATTTTAAATTGTTTTTAATTTTTATTTATTCTTATTAAAAACCATAGAAAAGTTATTTTTTATATTATTTTTTTTAATTAATTTTAATCGAATATAAAATATATTTAAGGCATTAAGAAATAGTGTATGACACACTCATAAAAAATAAATTTTGTTAAATTATAAAAAATAAGATCAATATTATTATGAATGTACACATCCATGGAAAGCACTCAATAATTGGTGAGTGGAACTTCCCCAATACAAGGTAGAGGATGGACCTGTGTGTACTCGGGTTAAGATACACGATGGATAAGTCTCTCCACATAGATCCCACACGAAACCTACTCGCCTTGTCTCATCTGGAAAGTATAACTCATTTCTTTTAATTTATGAAAAAACTAATCTTTATATGAATAAGAAAAAGAAAATTCTCGTATATTACATATGACGAGATTCTCACCAATGCAAGCTTTTTTCTTAAATACTTAGGATATCATATTGGTGGTACCGAAACCTCGGCTAGCTGGGACATTAGAATGAGTAATGTTCAATCTACTTAATCATCCTTAAGTTTTGGGTAATTTTTACCATTTTTTTTTATTTATACTAAAAAAATAATTTTTTATCTTTAGGTCTAAGATTAATTAAATGATTTTTTTATAATTAATTTAATTAATTTTAATTCATTAATTTAATCAATTAAATGCCTAAAGATAAGCTAATAGATAATTATTGGTGAGTAAAAGATAAATATTCGGAGAAGTTAACAAATAATGGGTAGTTAGCTGAAGAAAGACAATTATCAAAGGTTGTGAGAAGTCTAAAAGAGTTACAAGTAGTGGGCAAGTAATTTGTCAACAACTCCAAAACGTAAAGGTGGGTCTTTTAGATTAAATATCAGATGAGTAGCAATGTGAAAGCCCCCAAGAATTCAATCAAACAATACAAATTAGATTCTAGTATTCTATTTATCTTTTATTTTTATTAATTTTTATTTTTCCAAACCTTTGCATTTAATTTTAGGCCTTATACTTATTTTGTAATCAATCAAATCAGTCTTTTATTTCAATTACATGTGAGATTAACAAAGCCGTGTATAGTAGATTCAATTCTCATAGTTGTTTGATCCAAAAGTTAGAGTCCAAAATTAGGTGATATACTCTGTATCTGGCACGCCTGCAAACAATAAGCTGTGGGACAACTGAGATTTTTCAACTACCATCTGGATCTATCACAAAAACTCTAATACTATAATAACGATATGCTTTATGGAAAGAATGAGTATTTACCTTTTAATAGAAATTACTAAAATTACATTTCTAAATTGTCACATTGTAACTTAGAGGGAGTTTTATAATTTGAAACCTGAGATAGTAGGTTAAAAGGATTTTTTATGAAATAAAATTAAAATTTAAGAATTTTTTAAGAACAAATTAAATTTAAGGGATAAAAGTGAAATACAAGGTGAATTTTAAAGAGATTAAAAGAGCTGTAAAAATTACCCAATTTTTGGAGAATTCAAAAAAGGAATTGGAGTTACGGATTGGTGAAGAACACTTAGATGGATAAATATGATCTTTCCAAGCTACCATATCTTCAGAATATCATAACAAAGACCCTAAGATTGCATCGAGTAGGTCCATTGCTTATTTCACAATTATCATTCAAGAGTGCAGTGTCGGAGGATACCATGTGGAAACCAATACAAGGCTGTTTGTTAATGTAAGGGCTATACACAAGAACCTTGAGTTTTGGGACGATGCAGTTGAGTTTAAAGCCTGAGAGGTTTGAGAGTTCTGCAGGTCAAGGTTCTGAGGCTTAGAAGTTTTTGCCATTTGGCTTGGGAAGGAGGTGTTGTGCTGGGATGGGTAATACAAATCGTGTTGTAGGGTTTTGTTTGGGGTCTATGATTCATTGCTTTGAATCGAAAAGGGCGAGTGACTAGGAAATTAACATATCTGAAGGAATTGGGCTCACCATGCCCAAGGCTAAGCCACTGGAGGCAATATGCGAGGCTCGTAATACCATGAAAGAATGGAATATTTCTTCTCCTCTCTGAAGCCACCCATTGCTTCAGCCTCCGTTGGTTCCCTCACAGCCAGCTGAATAAATTTACAAGCTTAATTAAACAAATACTTATTCTTCCGAGTCACCAACTACATACAGCTCCACAACCCCTACAATACACCACAAATTGTTGCAATGATATCCTTATTTGCTATATTTCTTTCTTTTTTTTTTTTTCATTAGATACAAATACAAAGAAAATTGAGATTTTCCCTCTCTCCATTATGAAAAATCTATCCATAATTCATGTGTTCTGTGGGCTGTGATTTTAATTTAAAAAATATTTATGTTCTAAAAATTTTGAAAACTTATCTCTAACATATGTAAATTTCAATGAGTACAATTGAATTGGGGTACTTGCCATTGCCAATCCGCCACCGCTCTCCAATCAAATAAATAAATAAAAGACAGAGTAGTTGACTGAGCATTGATTTTAACTTCCCAAGTGAAAGTGATCTATACCTACTAATGCCAAATTGTCATGTTTCAAAGGCAATATTTCTTAATGAAACTTCTAACCGAAAAATGAGATGAAGACATTAAAGATAAGATAAACTAAAATTATAGATAGAAAAGTAAAACAATAAAAAAGAAAGACACACAGATTATTTTAATATAAAATTATTACATATAATATATATGCAATATATATAATCTTAATATAAAAAATTATATTTAAAAGTGGTCGAATTATAAGTCTGCTTAGATTCAAACTAAAGATCTCCAATCTGACTCAATTAATTAGATATTAAAATTTGTGAAGAAAAATTTTGTATTTAGTTTATTTTTAATAATTATTATTGAATGAATTAATAAAATTCATTTAATGATAAAAATAATAAAATATACACAAATGAATGAAAGAAAACAAAGTAGTAGGATAAGGCACCTTGATGAATAGGTCTAATCTATTATAAGCATCCCAATCATCATTGATTGGCACATTCAACTCAATTCCAAAATTTCCCCTTGTCTTTTTTCTCATATTCCATAAACTAAATTCAACGGAAACGATGAATGAGTCTCACCGAATACATATGAAAAAATAATAATAATTAAGTTAATGTACTTTTATTCAAGCCCAAATAAATTTAAAATTAAGTTTTAAGTTAAATAATTAAGAATTTTTTAAATTAAAGTTGAATATACTCTTATTTAAATAAAAATTAAATATTATTTTCTCAATTCTTAATCATAAAATTTTAAAAACAATAATTATAATATTAAATAATTTTTTTCATCATCATCTTCAATTTAAAAAAAAAAAATCGATAAACTGAATGCTTGTTTTGTACATTATATATACTTGTATAGAAGCGGGAATAAGCAACAAAGAATGGAGTATATGTTTTTCTGTCTGGTTTCGGCTCTTCCCTTTCTTCTTCTTGTCTTAAACTTTTGGTTAAGAACAAGCACACAACACAGAAACCTCCCACCAAGCCCACCTGCTCTTCCAATTATAGGTCATCTCCATCTGGTCAATCTTCCCCTCCATCGATCTCTCCATACTCTTTCACATAAATATGGTCCAATAATTTCTCTCCGTTTCGGTTCCTGCCGAGTTATGGTTGTATCATCACCGTCCGCGGTGGAAGAATGCTTCACCACAAATGACATCGTTTTCGCCAATCGTCCTCCCTTTACTTTGAGCAAGTACGTTTCATACAATAACACCACCCTTGCAACAGCCTCATATGGCGACCACTGGCGCAACCTCCGCCGCATAAGCACTCTTGAAGTTTTCTCATCGACTCGTCTCAACGTGTTCAAAGGCATCCGGAGAGACGAAATCAAGATTTTCCTGAACAAACTCTATAGTGTCTCAAGCCATGATTTTGCTAAGGTAGAGTTGAAACCAATGCTCATGGAGCTAACTTTTAACATAATCATGCGCATGGTCGCTGGGAAGCGGTACTACGGCGAGGAAGTGACTGGAATGAACAAGGAAGAGGCAGAGCAATTCAGGGAGATGATGACAGAGATTTTTGAATACGCTGGAGCCTCATATGTTGGAGATTTCTTGCCTTTCTTGCAGTGGATCGACTATCAGGGTTTTTTGAAGAAAGCGAAGAGACTTGGCAAAAGAACTGATAGGATACTGCAGAATCTTATTGACGAGCATCGGTGTGATGGCAAGGCAGGTTCTGACAGAAGGGACAATACCATGATCGGTCATCTTCTTTCTTTGCAAGAATCACAACCAGAGTATTATGCAGATGAAATTATCAAGGGCCTGGTTCTGGTTAGTACCGATGATACACCTCTTAATTTCTAAGCTTTTCATCTTTGGATTCACATAATTTGTTTGCCCTTGTATGCATGTGTTCTTGCTGCTGGTTTGGATTTTAGATGCTTTCGTTTTCATTAATTTTTATTTGATTAGATGTAGATTCTCCATATATTTTGTAGGACAAATATGATTTTTTAGCATTTAGTGTTAATAATATAAAAATTAAAAGACAAAATTTTTTGTATGTGGAAATAAATAGATATTTTGACCCATGTACTAAGAAGATAATATATATTTATTTTATTTTAAAATGGACTTTAGAAAACAATGGATTGAGAATAAAATATCTAAATTAAAGTTAATTAATTAGTATTATGATTTTATGTTATATATATGCGAAATTTGATGCGAATTTTCCGATAATTAAGTGAGATTTTTCATTTTTCTTATTTACATATAAGGAACCCTTGTTAAAATTAAGTATAATATATTAAATTAAATATTTAAATTTTTTTATTTTTAATTAATAAATAATTATTTATATTTAAAATTTATTAATTAATTTAGTGTATTACATGTAAGTGACAGGTAGCAGTCTAACAAGTCATTTAAAAATTAAAATATATTCTCTGACCTAATTTTTAAAATTTTTTAAATAGTGAACTGTATATATACTCCAACTAATTAACAAATTAATCAATTTATGGATCTTATCACTGCCTGCTTTATCTTGTCAATTTCTGTTTGAAAAGTTAATTCTTATTATTAAACGCATAGGATATTCTATTTGGTGGTACCGAAACCTCGGCTGTGACATTAGAATGGGCAATGTCCAATCTACTTAATCATCCGGAAGTTTTGGAGAAAGCAAAAAATGAATTGGACTTACAGATTGGTGAAGAACACTTTATGGAAGAATCTGATCTTTCCAAGCTACCGTATCTTCAGAATATCATAACAGAGACCTTGAGATTGCATCCAGCAGGTCCATTGCTTATTCCACATTTATCATCCCGAGAGTGTAGTGTTGGAGGATACCATGTGGAACCCAACACGATGCTGCTTGTTAATGTGTGGGCTATACATAGAGATTCTGAGTTTTGGGACGATGCAAATGAGTTTAAACCTGAGAGGTTTGAGAGTCGAACAGGCCAAGGATTCGAGGCTTATAAGTTTTTGCCATTTGGCTCTGGAAGGAGGTCGTGTCCTGGTGTGGGTCTTGGAAATCGTGTTGTAGGGTTTTGTTTGGGGTCTATGATTCATTGCTTTGACTGGAAAAGGGTAAGTGACAAGGAAATTGACATGTCTGAAGGAATTGGACTCACCATGCCTAAGGCTGAGCCACTGGAGGCAATGTGCAAGGCCCGTAATATAATGAAGAACGTGCTATCTTCTTCTCTATGAAGCCGATCAATCTAATAAATTTGACAAGTTGAATTCCTATAATTTTTTCTTGATATGTAATCTATTAATTCCCGTGTATATGTGTTGTACTCCGCATTTTATATACGGTTACAAAAACCTTTATTTTTTTTTTTAACAAATGGGAGCAAAGCTTAAAAGATTATATATTTAATCTTAATATAAAAAATTATATTTAAAACTGGTCGAACTACAAGTCTGCTTAGACTCAAGCCAAAAATCTCCAATCTGACTCAATTAATTGGATACTCAAATTTGTGATGGAAAATTTTGTACTTAGTTTATTTTTAATAAAATAAATCTTACTTTGTAAATGATTATTATTGAATGAATTAATAAAAATTCATTTAATGATAAAAATAATAAAATCTACACAAATGAATGAAAGAAAACAAAGTAATAGTATAAGGCACCTTGATGAATACGTCTAATCTATTATAAGCATCCCAATCATCATTGATTGGTACATTCAACTCAATTACAAAATTTTCCCTTGTCTTTTTTCTCGTATTCCATAAACTAAATTCAAGGGAAACGAAGAATGAGTCTCAGCGAATACATATGAAAAAATAATAATAATTAAGTTAATTTACTTCTATTTGAGCCCAAATAAATTTAAAATTAAGTTTTAATAATTACAAATTTTTTTAATTAAGGTTAAATATACTCATATTTTAATAAAAAATTAAAATATTATTTTTTATTTTTAATAATAAAATTTTAAAAATAATAATTTTAATATTAAATAATTTTTTTCATAATCATCTTAAATTTTTTTTAAAAAAAATTAGATAAATTAGCTGCTTGTTTTGTGCATTATATATACTTGTGTAGTAGCGGGACTTGTGGATAAGCAACAAAGAATGGAGTATATGTTTTTCTGTCTGGTTTCGGCTCTTCCCTTTCTTCTTCTTGTCTTAAACTTTTGGTTAAGAACAAGCACACAACACAGAAACCTCCCACCAAGCCCGCCTGCTCTTCCAATTATAGGTCATCTCCATCTGGTCAACCTTCCCCTCCATCGATCTCTCCATACTCTTTCACATAAATATGGTCCAATAATTTCTCTCCGTTTCGGTTCCTGCCGAGTTATGGTTGTATCATCACCGTCCGCGGTGGAAGAATGCTTCACCACAAATGACATCGTTTTCGCCAATCGTCCTCCCTTTACCTTAAGCAAGTACGTTTCATACAATAACACCACCCTTGCAACAGCCCCATATGGCGACCACTGGCGCAACCTTCGCCGCATAAGCACTCTTGAAGTTTTCTCATCAACTCGTCTCAACGTGTTCACAGGCATCCGGAGAGACGAAATCAAGATTTTCCTGAACAAACTCTATAGTGTCTCAAGCCATGATTTTGCTAAGGTAGAGTTGAAACCAATGCTCATGGAGCTAACTTTTAACATAATCATGCGCATGGTCGCCGGGAAGCGGTACTACGGCGAGGAAGTGACTGGAATGAACAAGGCAGAGGCAGAGCAATTCAGGGAGATGATGACAGAGATTTTTGAATACGCTGGAGCCTCATATGTTGGAGATTTCTTGCCTTTCTTGCAGTGGATCGACTATCAGGGTTTTTTGAAGAAAGCGATGAGACTTGGCAAAAGAACTGATAGAATACTTCAGAATCTTATTGACGAGCATCGGTGTGATGGCAAGGCAGGTTCTGACAGAAGGGACAATACCATGATCGGTCATCTTCTTTCTTTGCAAGAATCACAACCAGAATATTATGCAGATGAAATTATCAAGGGCCTGGTTCTGGTTAGTACCGATGATACACCTCTTAATTTCTAAGCTTTTCATCTTTGGATTCACATAATTTGTTTGCCCTTGTATGCATGTGTTCTTGCTGCTGGTTTGGATTTTAGATGCTTTCGTTTTCATTAATTTTTGTTTGATTAGATGGAGATTCTCCATATATTTTGTAGGACAAATATGATTTTTTAGCATTTAGTGTTAATAATATAAAAATTAAAAGACAAAATTTTTTGCATGTGGAAATAAATAGATATTTTGACCCATGTACTAAGAAGATAATATATATTTATTTTATTTTAAAATGGACTTTAGAAAACAATAGATTGAGAATAAAATATCTAAATTAAAGTTAATTAATTAGTATTATGATTTTATGTTATATATATGCGAAATTTGATGCGAATTTCCCGATAATTAAGTGAGATTTTTCATTTTTCTTATTTACATATAAGGAACCCTTATTAAAATTGAGTATAATATATTAAATTAAATATTTAAATTTTTTATTTTTAATTAATAAATAATTATTTATATTTAAAATTTATTAATTAATTTAGTGTATTATATATAAGTGACAGGTAGCAGTCTGACAAGTCATTTAAAAATTAAAATTTATTCTCTGTCCTAATTTTTAAAATTTTTTAAATAGTGAACTATACATATACTCCAACTAATTAACCAATTAATTAATTTCTGTTTGAAAAGTTAATTCTTATTATCAAACGCATAGGATATTCTATTTGGTGGTACCGAAACCTCGGCTGTGACATTAGAATGGGCAATGTCCAATCTACTTAATCATCCAGAAGTTTTGGAGAAAGCAAAAAAAGAATTGGACTTACAGATTGGTGAAGAACACTTTATGGAAGAATCTGATCTTTCCAAGCTACCGTATCTTCAGAATATCATAGCAGAGACCTTGAGATTGCATCCAGCAGGTCCATTGCTTATTCCACATTTATCATCCCGAGAGTGTAGTGTTGGAGGATACCATGTGGAACCCAACACGATGCTGCTTGTTAATGTGTGGGCTATACATAGGGATTCTGAGTTTTGGGACGATGCAAATGAGTTTAAACCTGAGAGGTTTGAGAGTCGAACAGGCCAAGGATCCGAGGCTTATAAGTTTTTGCCATTTGGCTCTGGAAGGAGGTCGTGTCCTGGTGTGGGTCTTGGAAATCGTGTTGTAGGTTTTTGTTTGGGGTCTATGATTCATTGCTTTGACTGGAAAAGGGTAAGTGACAAGGAAATTGACATGTCTGAAGGAATTGGACTCACCATGCCTAAGGCTGAGCCACTGGAGGCAATGTGCAAGGCTCATAATATCATGAAGAATGTGCTATCTTCTTCTCTATGAAGCCGATCAATCTAATAATTTTGACAAGTCGAATTCCTAAAATTTTTTTCTTGATATGTAATATATTAATTCCCGTGTATTAGTGTTGTATGCTCTTCATTTTATATATGGTTACAAAACCCTTTTTTTTTTGTTTTTTAACAAATGGGAGCAAAAGCTTAAAAGAACAACACTAGACGTTTTAAGTGTAAACAAAATACATATATGTTTATCATAAGAAAATAAAAAAATAAGGGGAATTTCTTGCCTAAATTAGGGTACATATACCTATTCAATTAATAATTGATATATATTATTAAAATAATAATAAACCCTATTATAAAACATAATGATGAATCTCATTAGAAAATAATATTCCTTAATTTTTAATTAGTTGAATGTATAAATTTATACAGCCTGTGCAACTAAATTTTCCATAATTAAGACCCATTGGAGGAGCAGCTGAATGATGAACTCCAACTGAAAAAAGTTGCGAAATTTCCTAACTAGTCGACACTAAAATTAGCCTCCCTACAGATGTGACTGACTTGAATATCCAAATCCAATTCCATAAGATATATATATATATATATATATATATATATATTCGAGTGAAAGTGACCATTGTCTTTGTGCCTGTCAATTGTTATGTTTCAAACCGAAAATTCAAAAAAGCTTTCAAACAATAAATGAAAGATTAATATTAGCGTCTACAGTAAATTATTGAATATATAATTGGGAAGAGGTCTATTCTAACTCTTTTTTAAAATGGGCTTTATTGGTTCAAATAAAAACAAGAACGAATGGCATTTAACAGTGTAGCTTGCATTTCTGATTTTAGGCTATCCCTTCTCCTATTGTAGCCTTTTGTTTCTTAGCTTGGTGTTGGTCACAGACTGTCCTGTTTTATTTTGTTCTGCAGTCCTTCTAGTGTTCTAGTGCAGTATGTTGCTAGATTTGGTTTGTTACCTGGATCATGATTTGTGTCTCTGTTTCCTATAGCTGGTTATCTAGCTATAGCTATTTTTTAATAAATTACTGGTTCATGCAGCATAAAAGGCACCATAGCAAGCAAAAATCAATACCCTCACAAAAGGCCGATGAATACATTTTCAAAGTCTTCTTGTTGGAAGTTCTTATTAGAAGAGCTCCCTCACAATGCCCTTCACCAACACATTCTCGAATTGAGGAAGAGGAACAGGAAATGGATCGATCTTCCAAAGTGGGTGAGATTAGTAGTCATGGAAGGTGTTTGATCAATAACTTTTGATACAAAAACATTGAAGAAGAACGTTTGTCGACGATTCAAGTAAGGTTAGCTTGTGTGGTTCTAGTACTTGAGAAGATGCCTATAATGGCACGATGGTGAAAGATGATTGAGGACATAGAGGTGAAGCAGTCGGCTCAAGGAAATGACTATGATGAATCTCACAATTCGCTGCCACCACCAAATATGGGTTGGCAAGGTATTGAAGTTGCTAGTCCTAATTTGGTGGTTTTATCCTCTATGCATCATCACATTGCTAACTCTCTTCCAAGACCCTATGTATTGCTATTCTTCGTAATAGTTTGAGTCTTAATTAATGCCTTGTATCTCCCATTGTAGGTATGAAGATATAATCCATTGCCTGGAACAATGTAGGTTAAGGGTACTAATTTCATCCAATCAGAAAAACACTAGTTTTCTTTTACAGGAATGAAAATCATTTTATAGTGACTTTTTTTTTTAGTCCTCTTTTTAAGCGTTTTATGGGCTAGTTTTCTTTGTCCCTGTTCTGCTGCATGATTTCTCTGTATTTGACTCTTGTTTTGGCGTATTTTTTGTCAATGTTTTTGCTGTTAGCTTAATTCAGCTTTGTTGCTACTTATTTTTTTTCTAATTTAAAATTTCTGTACTTATAAAATAATAAAAAATAAAGCGAATAATATTAGAGTGATACATTTTTAATATTTTTAGATGCTTTTATAAGTTCTCAGAGTAGCAAGACTTTTGAATTGGCAGTTTACAAGGGAGGCTATATATATATATATATATATATATATATATATATATATATATATATATATGTTTGTGTGTGTGTGTGTTTGGGGTAGGCGGTGCGCCTTGTTGCTACTTATTTTTTTCTGATTTAAAATTTTTATGCTTATTAAAAAAAATAAAGTTAATAATATTACGTGGAGGAACAAACTTAGCACTGTAAGTCTAATTCATAAGTTCTTTGAGAGACAGAATATGAGTCAATATTCATATAAATTATTAAAGTGTTTTGTAGCCTAAACAAGCTCTTTAAATTTTAAAATTAAATCAAATAACACTTTTACTATTTTTGTCAAATGATTTAAGATCTATAGGTTTATTATCTTGATCATAATTTATGTAAAGAAATTTCTTAAATTATTTGGTAAATAATAACTTATAAATTTACTCTAAGATGCAATAGATATCAGTCAGAATATTGTAAATTAGATATGCAGGATTGCTGAAGAGGATCTCATATGCATTAGAAGAGCTTGGTGCATGGCTTTGGCTGAATTCATTTCAGAGGCAAATTATTTTTCAGTCTTTTTTTATTTATTTTTAAAAGTTAAATGACTTATTTGAACTATTTTTAAAATTTGAAGGACTTATTTAATTTTTTTTTTAAATTTGAAGGACTTAAATAGACTCTGAATCACTTTAAAGATTTATGTGACTATTTGACAATAACTTTAAAAGAGTCTAAATAGAATTTTTGCCTAATTCCTAATGCATTCCAAAGACTATCTAAGAATTTCTACAAGTACTGAACTCTAAGAAAATCACAGCCACTCCTGAATTTTTTCTTAAACAAAGAACATGCTCACCACATTTTAACAAAAACATGTACAAGAACTTCTACCACAGATTTTGTCACATCATCTAGTCTAATAGTACTAGAATTCATATTATAATTACGTGGAGGAACAAACTTAGCACCAATAGCTAATGCAATTGAAGGGCCAAACCGAAAACCTCTAGCTTCCACTCCAGCAACAACGGAGATACCAATATCTCTATAGCGATCAACAAAGTTATCCAGAGTGTCTTTACAACCCTTGTGATCAACAGTGTGGTTATGTGTTGAAACATAATTCCTAATTTAGGGTTAAAATTATAATAATATACATTCTCATAAAAGAAAATATTACACATATCTTTCTACTTAAAAAAATTATGTACATCAATCTAGTGTGATAATCACTGAAAATTTATTTGAAGTCTTCACCCATTTGGTAAGATTAAATATGAGATCATTCTAGCCAACTTGATTTGGTCCAATAATTAAAAGCATATTACTTGCTTAATAAGTAACATGTTTCAGTCTCTACTCCCTTAATCCCGGCCTTTCTAAACAAAAAAAAAAAAAGTTGATCCAATCTCATATATAACGCTAATAGTACATTATATGAACTTAATTTTAGTATATTCAATGTAAACTAATTATTTTTTTAATCACTTCTTTCTAAAAAAAAAACTCATTAATCACTTAAATTACATTGAATAATCCTAAGTTTATATTTTTTTTCTTTTTATAAAATAGAGTGATTAATGCTTGAAAGAGAAAATCATTGAATAAGTAAAAAAAAAAAAAAAAAGGTTAGTCCACCATCATGTAATCCTTTAGCTCACTCTAAGAACATAATTATTCCCTCCGTCCCATAAATATATGCTTACTTTTATTTTATATAAATTAAAAAATATATAATTAATACCGTATGAGGAATAAATTTTTATGTAGATTTTTTTAATATACCTTCTACTCATATTACTCCATTAAAAATTAAATAATTCATGTTATTAATTTTTAAAATTAATAAATTTTATTTGTCAACGCATATTAAATAGGAGTATATTAATAAATAAATAAATAATTTCAAAATAAAAAAATATTCTATAATTTGAATTAAATGAAAAAATAAAGTAAGTCTATCTTTATAGAATAAATGGAGTATTAAAGTCAATTCTTTTGTAAGCATCCTATTGATCATTGATTGCCTAGATTCGGTTTATTATAAACCAAGACATAAATAAGTCAATTAATTCATGTTTTTAATAAATAGGTGCTTTCACATATTTGAATCCATGATGGACTGTAGATCTAACCGAAAAAATTTCAATTTAAGTATTACATGTAATAATTAGCTAATATATATATATATATATATATATATATATATATATATATATATATATATATATATATATACACTAATTTTTATCTTAACATATGGTGCATGTTACTTTACTTGTTATATAAATTCGTGATTTAAATATTTTTATATAATTTTAAAACTTTTTTGTAAATGATATAATATTATCATAATATATTATTTTTAATGACCAATTAAATTTAGTTATTCATTAGTATGACAATATTTTACTTCTAATTAAAGTCGATTCAAAATTATAAGAAAACAAAATTAACAAGTTATATTACTTTAGTCAATTAAAATATTATAAATAAAATAGATAAAATGAAAATTTTAATAAATATTATTTTAGTGATTAAAATATTATAAATAAAATACTATAAATATGGTATGTGAATATAAATATTTTGATTTCATAAATTAAAATTTATTATTTACCAAAATTTATTTTCAAAGTAGTTTAAATTTTTTAAATTGTTTTAATAAATTTATTATAATCCATTTATAATAGAGATTGTAAGGTAAAAAAAAAATGTGTTTTATTGCTTGACTTTATCTTAATACGATAAGAATTTTAGAACTAATAATTTTTTTTACAAATATGTTTTAATTTGGTATTTATGTAAATAATAAAAATAATGAAGTGTTCTTTTGGAAATCTAAAATGTTTCCCTTTTCCACTTTTTAATTTTCTTTTCAACTTTTTGCTATTATAGCCAATTCTTTAATTTTTAAAAATTTTAACTTGATTTTAAATATTTATTATTTTTAGTGAGCAATTAAAATTAAAATAAATTGACAGTCAAAATTATAATATATCAACTAACTGAAAGAGAAACTAATAGTTAAAATTATATCACGTTAGTTGATTTAAATTAATTTTGACAATAGGTTAAAAAAACTTTTAAAACATGCTAAAATTGTCAAAAAAAAAAAAAGGAATTAGCAATTATTATAAAGATTAGGGAAAAAATAATATTTAGCCTTTAAATTACATATTATTATTTACTGTTAATAAAATTGTTTATGAGTTATGATTTTTATTTAAATAATTATTTTTTGAAATAATATTTATAATAAGACTAATATTTTAATATGTTAATTATTATTTATTATAAATTAAAAAATTATAAAAATAATTTGATCAGTTCATAATTCTACCATCCATAATTTTATATGTATTAATTACTTATTAGAAAAAAAATACAAGATTATAAGTAAAAAGTTAAGTTAATGATTGAATGAATTTTTGAAATTTATTTATTTATATATATAATTTTATGCAATGTGAGTTAAAAAATTGAAATATTTAAGACAAAAAAAAATATATGTAGTAAATATATTAATGAAAACTTAAATTATTATACTTTGAAAATACATTGTTATAATTATATATTATATATTAATTTTATTCTTTTATGTAACCGTAACTACTCATATATTTACATAATTAAATAAGGTTCAATGACCCCCCAAAAAAAATCAAAACTTTTATGCCAATTATTAATTTTAGTCAAAACTTTTAGTTTTATCAATTTTATCATAAACCTTTCCATTTGTTTTCAATTTTAGCAATAAATTTAATTAAAAACAAACGAACCTGATAAAAATAATTTCTTTTTTTTATTTATTATTAATTTTAGCTACTCATTTTAATTTTCTTAATATATTCAATAATTTTAGTATTTTTATTAATTTTAATAAACTTTATGCTAAAAAAAATAAATGACTAATATATCTAATATTATTATCTTAATTTTAAATATTTTTTTCTCTCTCTCCGTTTCTACTTATACTTTTAATTTACATTTTTCTTATCATTTTATTTCAAATTTAAAGAAAAAAAAAAGAAAGAAATCAAATATTTAAACATAAAATATGAACAAATAACATAAACAAAATAAATGTAATTATAATTTTCAAAATGATAGAAAAATTAATTAAAATAATGTTTTTATCAATTTGAGAATAGCTACTAAAATTGATATAAAAATAAAAGGATTGACTGATATTAATAATGTAGGTAAATATTTAAATTACTTTTGTCAATTAAGTAATCAAATTAGCCTACTTGCTAAAATTGAAATTAATTTGAAAGTTTGAGTTTAATTTTATAAAATTAAAGGTTTGACTAAAATTGACAAAACTTATAATTGTTTTGATTTTTTTAGTCTTTTAGCTATTAAATAATAGTATAAAATTTATTTAAATAGATAAAAAAAATTGAAATGAATGAGCATTTAAATTTGATATTATGGTTTTTTTATTCTATTTAAATGCAAAATTAAAATTTATTTTTATTTCAAATGATTAATTAATCAAATAAAGTCTAAATAATTTTTATGAATAGTATTTTTTTAAATTTTTAATAAATTTATAAATTATAATATTTAATTGACATAAAAATAAAATTTATTTGAAAATAGATCTAATTGATAAAAAAATTCTAAGAACTTTTTAAATTTTAATTAATTTTGTGAAAAATGAAAAATTAGTGTTTGTTTTATTCTGGTTATAGTTTTATTCTATTTACATAAGTTAGTCATAATTCAATGGAATTATAATAATTTCATTAAAGTCTTTAATAAAAATTATTTTTAATTTATTATATTGAAAAGTGGTTTGAGAATATAAAAATATTTTATTTTTATTTTTATTTTTACTTTTAATGAAAATGAAATAAATGGAAATTTGTTTATATATAAAAATAAATCCTATGCTTGTTTAAATCCATATTTTTATCAATATCTATAATTTTTTTAAAAAAAAAAAAAGACTATAAATTTCTTACTAATAAAGTGGTTCTTCTACTTGAATTGGATAAAAATTCAAAATTTTAATTTTGATATTTATCTAAAACTTATCCGTTACTAATTTTTATATTTTTTAAAATGCCTAGAAATATGTAACAAATAAAATAGTTATAATTGAATAGGATTAAAATTGCATATCATTGATATAAATGTAATTTTTATTTAATTTTAACTTTAATATTTTAATAATAATTTTATAATTATGTGATGGATATTTTTGTTTTTCCTATTATTTTCCTCTTTCGTGTGTGTGTGCATATATATATAATTCAAAAATTAAAATAAAACTTAATATTACAAGTTTGTAAATGTTTAAAACAATTAAAAAATAAATTAGTAAGCATAATATTCAGTGTTTTTTTTTACTAATTTCATTAAAATAAATTAAATAATTTTTAATGAATTAATAATACTTATAGAATTAAAATTATAGAATTACTATATATTTAGAAATATAACATATTTTTCTAGTATAAGTAGAATTATTATTAAAATAATATTAAAAATTTAATTTATATTAATTATTGTAATATTACAAATAATATGTCACTAAAAGATATTAGAGGCAATAATGTATTGAAACCCTCTAATTGCTAAAATTATTAGTGAAATATCTTTTTGTTACTAAATAATATTAGCGACAAAGTTATATAGGGTAGGTCGTTATCGCTATTATACATTATTGGAGAAGAATTATGATATGTAGCTACAAATATGTTTTTAGTATTTCTGTAAATAATAAAAATAATGAAAGGTGTTTTTAGTAATCTCAATGTTCTCCCCTTTCATACGTTTATATATAAACTAATTTTTTTTCTTTCAACATGCATATATTTGTTGTTATGTTAATTAGGATTATGACTTGCAACTCATGATTTTATTATATAAAATAAAATATAATGCTTAGATTGTTATTAAATGAATAAAATTCAATATATAATTTATTATTTTTATAATGACTATAGTAGATTTTGGCTCATTAACACATGATATGATGGCTTGATAAAATTTTTAAATAAAAATTTTATAGGACCTGAACTAATTGCCTGTAATGCAATGACTTCTTTCAAATAATAAGATTTTTAGAAGAACAATGAGATGAATAAAATTGGCATGATTATTTTATAATAAATTAATAAAAAAACTAAATATTTTAATTTTGTATATGGATCTGTACTTCCTTTTATAACTCAACTTCCATTCCATGTTATAACATAAAAGAAAAAAAAAAACATAACCTTTAATTTTCAATAATTCTATTATAATAAAAAAAAGCTTTAATACTCTTTAATATATTAAAAAAATATTCTTATAATCAATCGTTAAGCTGAAAGACTAATGTATAAACAACCCTAGAAGAAACAAAAAGACTTATGTGAAAAAAAAAAAAAAATTGTCTTCATGGAGTGATTCACATCATATGCACTAAACTTAGTAATATAAGGACTCTTATACCAAGTTTTTAGTGACTACAAAGGGAATTTAACCAATTATAATTTAGTTTAATTAATTAAAGTCTTTTTATATGGCAAATCAAATAGGATTAATTACTTCATCAAATAGTGAATGTCATGAATGGAATATGAAGTTGCAATTGAATGTCTAATAATTTTAAGTTTAAAATAATATTTATAACATAACTAAAATTTTATTTTATAGAATAAACTTGAATTTAAATAAAACAACCAAACTAATCAGTTAAGTTAACAATTTTTTTGAATAGTAATAAATTATTATATTATTTTTTAGCCAATTAAAATAGAGGACAATTTGTCATTATCAAATTCAATCATAGACATTTTCGTTCATTCTATTAAAAATATAAAATTTTTAAATTAGGAATTATAATAAAATTAGCAATTAATTATATGTTAATTTTATTTTGTAAATAATATAAAAGCCATTTAATTAGTTTGTATAGTACAATACAATACATTTATGAAAATTTATTTTTTTTATTAAAAAAAAATTTTTGTGATTATATACAGTGAATTTATAAATATGTAAATAATGCACTTTTATAAGTTTATATTCGAATTATTATAAAGAACTTAGTTAAATAGAATTTATGCAAAAGTAGGATTAAGAATTTTAAATTTATATAAATTTTAAAATTAATTTAAATAATAAAAATTTAAAATAAATGAATTTTAAATAGTCAATTAAATTTAATCTTTTACTGTAATAATAAAAAATTATCATGAGAATTTTTATCAAACCCAATGTTTCCCCTTCCCTTCACCCATTATATATATTATAAAGATGTGTGTGTTTAATTATTATTATTAACTTGTAATTTCATATACACTATCCTGTGAGAGTCACATGATATTATATATAATTTCTCATACAATGGTGTATACACAGGTCCTATATATTCCTATACTAATACAATATATATTCATATGATATGTTAGATTTGTTACTCAAAATTTTAATGGAATTTTAAGATATCTTTTCCTAATTTGAGTGAGAGAAATATTAATGAGAGGTACATCTCGTATATAGAGTATAATTCTTATTTCAGTGTTATTTCTAAAATGAAAGTTGGATTCTTAATTAGATTATAATTGAGGTGACTAGCACTATAAATAGGAATAGGAGTATTGTGGAAATGTTATTTGACTTTCAGCTCATGTAGGGTTGTCGCCGATTGAAGAGAGGAATTTTGCCAATTGTCGAGGAGTGGCTTTGTGATGTTGGTTATCAGCAAGTATGCGAGCCGTATCAAGTAATAAAGTGATAAGTCAAGCATTATTCTCACAAGAATTTACGTTTGAATACCAAATTATGAATGTAGAGATTATTTGGGCTAATGATAATAAAAGTAAAGTGCAAAATGCAAATAAACTTGATGAAATTAATAAATCTAAGCAAAATAAGTAAATAGCAAAGTAAATAAATTCTTAAACTAGGTGCAATTAAACTAAATTGGCAATGGGTAATTAAAATAAAATATTAATTAATGGTAAAATTGATTCTAGAGTTGGGGTTTATCCATAAATTACTTAGGATTTGTCTTTATTCATCTAATTTTAATAGAAAATAGAGTTTGAAGGTGATTAATTTTAAAATCCTTTGATATCTTTTTCAAGCAAACTAAAGAGGATTTTAAGAAAACCAAACTTACTTTCATACAATATTTGATTCATTTAAAACCCATTAAGTTTTGTAACCAATTAATAAATCCTCTTAAATCCCTATTTTATTTCTAAATCTAGGTATTTTTAAGTTCTAATCCTTCATTATCTATCAATGATTTTTACCTTTCAGTCCTTCTATCAAAGATTAAAATAATACCCAATGGGTACCGACATTAGGCAAGTAAAATAGACACACAAGAAAAAGAATCAAAACTCATATTTATATAAAATCTGGAAAAAATCAGTCTAAATCCACAAATTAATCTAAAACATAGTTCCTAACTCTGAAATCTAAAGATTCTACTCACTCATGGTAATATTTACAAGAGAAATTGATGAAGAAGAAGAGAAAAACATGATAATAAGTTAAAAATTGAAAAACCCAGGTGGAAGAATCCAAAATCTCTGAACTCTGTAGCTTCCAGACGTCTCTAGCAGCTCCTTTTACCTAGAATTAATAGCGTCTTTCTTTTCCTTTTCCTTCTTGTGATTTTTCTCTTTCTTCCTTCTTAGGGCAAAAACTAAAAAAATATGTTTTTATATGGCCCCAAAAGTTGCCCTAAAATAGGTCTAAAAATAGATAAGAACAAATGAATGGATAGGAGATGAGGTATATAAATTTCTAGGTTAGCTTAATTTTTTACGTCTTTGAGGTGTCTGCTGACAAAGTTGCTTAACCCTAACCAACATCTTAAGTAAGATCCAAGTACTGCTTTGCCTACCGGCATAGGGTAAGCAGGTTCTTCAACAAATCTAGTTAGGTTTTTGTGCTACAATGAAATTTTCACTGCGATTGACTTCTAGCTTAACCCAAGTCACATCTTAAGTAGTGCGACGTACCCTAAATAGAATCTTAAGCAACTTCTCATGCAAATTTTGGCAAGTTTGATGTTGAAAATTATGAAGATGATGCAATTTAGTTGCACTTGACTTGCGACTTGCCCTATGTCATAGGCTAAGGAGTGTACATACCATAAGTAACATCTCAAGCAAATCTTGGCATGCTTAATTTCCAAAACTTGATTTTTGCAATTTTGTTTTTGCATTCTTCAAGATTCCAAATTTCTTCAAATCATCTCTTAATGCATCATTGACTTTCAATTCACCACAAAACCTATTAAAAACACAAAAATTACAAAATTCAAATATCAAGTAACCAAAATTAACAAATAAATTAAAATAAAGCTAAGAACATAAAAAGCACTTAATTATAAGGGTAATATAGATGCAAAACCACCCTAGAATGCCTATATGAAATGAGTGTAACAAATTCTTCCAAACTCAAACAATTGCTTGTCCTCAAGCAAATTAAAAACAATTAATGCAATTTAGGGTACCTTCCTTAGATTCATGAAAACCACCTATCTAAGCTCTTAAGTTTACCTTAGTAACCAACAAACCAAAAGATAAAAAGAATGGATGAATGATATCTCAATCCCAAAGGCAATCCTCCTATTCTAATCTTCACTAATGTAGCAAAACTCTATCAAAAGATCAAAAAGAACTTTAAAGGGGTAATAATTTGGCTAACAAGAAAAGGATAAAGGAAACAAAGTATGAGAATAATCAAATTATTGAAAGATCAAGATACACAATTTTTTTTCTTTTTTCTTTTTTTTTTATTTATTGAATCAAATGGGAGGAAGAACTTTACAACTATTTACAAACGTTAGCACAAAATTTTGAAGCTCTTAGAAAGACTATAAAAAATAACATTAACTTTGAATTATAATTGTCCCTTTAAATTTACCCCTAAACTCATTTCTTTATGTACTTGGGTGGTGAATTACTATACATAAAATAATTGAATTTGCTAGCCTTTTTACTTTAGTTACTTCTCCCATCTAATTATTATATTTTTTTTTCTTTTTTTTTTCTTAATTTTTTCTTTTCTTTTTTTTAATTTTTTTTATTTTTTTGATAGTGTATCTATTACTTAAAGAATTATTCTCATGAAGGATGGGTAAGTGTTTGAGTTTTATGGCTAGATAGTAATGTGGGTACAAAGAAATAAAATGGAATAAATGTAGGCTTAAATTGGTTCCAAAGGGAAATTTTAAAGTGAGGTTGACTAAGGCAAAAATATGGGTTTAAAATCCAAAGAATGCCTAGATCATTTCTTTCTCAGGTATATGCTAAGACTTCACCTTGAAAGGTCTAAAAGTATTATTCTATGATTGATGAGACATCAATTAGCTACTTCTTACCCTAGAGTTTTCTCTAAGCACTCAAACTCAGTGCAATTGATTGGGTGGCCCTTGGCTAAGATATAAACTAACCCCTTGGCTAAGATATAAACTAAGGCAAGAATCTAATAAACTTGTACCTATCCAAAACATTCAATCCATCGAACCCTCCTAAAGGTAAACTCAATTGCTCTTCAAAGTAACTCTCATTCCTCTAAGGATAAGGTAAAAATTTATTTTTATGATATGCATGATCCTAAAATAAATGTATAAGTTAAATAAAAACTAAGTGCAATCTATATGAAAACTATATGCAAATGTATGTGTATAGGTATGTGTGGTATAAGTGTAAATGTATGAATTAACTATGTATGAATGAATGAAATCCAATTAATAAATGAAAATGCTCAAAAATTTTAAAATTTTGCAAAAATTTTGCCTTCGCCTCAAAACTCAAATGAGATATTGTCCTCAATATCTAAAATGAATGCGAAGATGGGTAAAATTGAATAAACCAATCAATTTATGAAATATGTACAATTGGAAATTGAGTCTAAATAAGCACAAAAAATTCAAAATTATGCTAAAAAAAGATATTAACAATGTTTTTCAAAGAGAAAAGTGTATAAGTATCCCAAATGTGTTGATTTGACAATGCTTAAGCAGTTGCTTATGAAGTTGCTTAGGGTAAGCAATATCATAAGCAGTTGCAGCATACTATAAGCATAAATAGCAAAAGGGTCAACTATTACCTTATCATGATTTTAAGCATATCCAATTCAAATGAAAGTATACAACTTATTAACATCAACAAAAATTAGGACTAAGTAGAGCATAAAATACAAAAATAAGTTGCAAGAGAATTTAAAAGGGAACAAAACAGAATTTCAGCAATTAAAATTAAGAGCTAATATTTACATGGAAATTTAAAAGACAAAAGCATTAACAATATATATATTCATAACTACAGAAACACACCAAAAGATAAGATAAGCCAAAGTAAATGTTCAAAAGTATAATTCTAACCATAAAAAAGAAGCAACTAAATGTACTGAAACTATCACCAAAGTTGGAAAACTTAACAAATAAATTATAAATGAAACTAAAATAGAAACTAAAACTAAAACTAAAACTAAATTATTGCCGTTGCTGTCATCTGTTGCTTAGTTTGCTGCTGGATCTGTTGGAGGTGTTAGGGGTTCTGCTGTAGGCTCTGCTTCAGGTTCAGCTGCTCCTTCTTGGTAATCAGACTACTAAGAAGCTGTTTCTAGGTTCTTTATCAAGTCCTTCATTTGCTGGAACATGTCTTGGCCCCAATGGTATAAACTGTTATAGGATTGAGCTAACTTATTGCAAAGTTCCAGCATTTGTATTTCCTACTTTTGTTGCTTCTTTTTAAGTGACAGGAACCTCTTCTTAAGCTTCATGTCTTGCTTTTTTTGCTGCTTGAGCTGCTGCTTAACCAAAGCATCAATCTCATTTTCTAAAGCCTTCAAAGTAGCAAGAATCTCACTAGTTTTTGTAGTAGGAGCTGATGGTTATGCAAATAAGCTAGCCACTTTGGCTTCTAATGATTTCAAAACTGATAAAGTCTCAGTTAAGGGTTGTTGTACTACAGAAGAAGTTGATTAGGGTACTTACATAGGGTCTGCTATAGGATAAACACCTGGTGCTACAGAACCACTAGCATCACTTTGTTGTCCCAATAACACATAAGTGCTTCCTCTCTTCTCACATAAGTCCATGTGAAGCAATATTGTGCTATCAAGAAAGACTCACTAGAAATTACTACCAACTTATATAGATTAGCATCAAAGCCAAATGATTTGGCTATAGCTGTTATGTAGCCTCCAAATACTGTACTGCCAAGAGAGTGTCTACTAATAGTTTGGTACCCATGGGTAGCCAAAAAGTATGATGTGCTAATTGGCTTTTTCTTTTTCATGTACCACAAGAAAAATAGGTCTCTAGTACCTATTATGCTATTGCTATGCCCTCTCTCCAAGACAACATATGAAATGAACCTATGAAGGTATTTCAAGGTTAGATTTATGATTTTAGAAGCTTTTGTAGTCCTTTGCCTATAATAGCCTCCTATAATAGCCTCCATATGGAGCTATTTCTTTCCAAAATTTTTCAAGATCATAAATAGGATCTTGCCACTCAATCTGTTTATACCCTTCATTTTTAAAGCAAAAAATAGCACTCATGGAACCCATTTCCAATTCTCTATCTATATCAGCACACTTAAAGTGTATCAAATCCCTATGCCCTACTATATAGGTTTGAAATCCAATCTCAAAAAACTCAAAAACTCTAGAGTGAGGTCTACATAAATAGGTTTTTTAATCCTAACAAACTCAGTCCAATTCACTACATCTAAATATGCAAACATAGCATCATGAATTCCTAATTCCCTCAAAAGTTATTCATCCATGTATTTAGTTATTGAAATGGGCTTAGAGGCTAAACTCTCATAGGTGTTTTTCATATCAACATTCTTAAAGGCCCAAGGTAGAGGAGAATTTAGCTCCTCAATGCTATCCATGGATGCAAAAGGTGCTGCTAAACCTTTAGCAGGCTGAGAATATGTGACTTGAGGACCTATTAGTGACTGAAGGATAGGTGTTGGGATGCCAGGTGAGGAAATGGATGTAGCAGATGTAGTTCTTTTACTCACGGGTTCTGAGAAAACCCTAGGTTGGGAACTTGATTCTATAAGAATAGGTGAAGGAGCTTTCCTCTTTGAAATAAAGGCTTTCTTGGTTCTACTCGTAGCCATTTTAATTTTGTTTTTGGTTTTTCTTTGGCTAACATAGGCGTAGGCATGAGTTGAGTGGTTTTGGGTAAAGGGGTTTTGGTGGGTGTAGTTGGTGGAAGGATTGGAGTGGGTTTTCAATGGGTGTCTCTTGTGGAGTGATAGGGGTAGGTAGTATAAGTGTTGGAGTTTGCTCTAGAGGTAATGGTGAAGAAGGTGGAGGAAAAGTTAGGTTAGGGTTTAGGGTTGGAGAGCAAGGAGAGGTGTCTATCATTTTTTATTTGGTATAATTTTTGGATTTTCGGGGTTTATAAGTAGACCACTTTTTAGTACCAACCATTAAAAAGGCAAAGAAATTACCCTAACTACTCCTTGAAATTGCTTGGTAAAGGAAATGGGGAAGATGGAGTCAAATCAGGGTAAGCGGGTCAAAAAATGCAGGAGAGAGGGCAAAAATTTAGGGTTTTAAACAAAGGCTCTTAACTGGTGACATAGGGTACTGGCTTAGGGTAAGTATAAAATGACTTAGAGTAAGTAGGAATTGCATGGGGTAGTAGCTTAGGGTAAGCATATAATGATTACTGAACTAATGAGATTGGGTAATGATATAGGGTAAGCACGAAATGACCTAGGGTAAGCAGAATTGCATAGCAGCTTAGGGTAAGTAACATCATCAGCAAATTTCAGTAAGTTTTGTTAAAAATTGAGATTTTGCTCACTAAAAACATTCCAAATGCTATCAAAAGCTATCCTGATCCTCCGTAAACACAAAATACACATTAACACCAAAAAATTAAAAATTTAACCCGAAAACTCTTAAAAACATATCAAACATAACACGAACATATAAAAACTAAGAATTAAAACAACTCAAAACAAACACATTTTGCAGATAACCTATGCAATCCATAAAATGAAATGAAACCTAAGCTTATACTCAAACAACTTCATCAGCAACATCTAAAGCACATGTTATGCATCTAAAATCTGCATAAGCAATATGAAAAATAACATGTAAAGCAACATGAACAGTACCTAATGCAATGTGAACAGTATCATAAATAGTAACACCAAAAATCTGCTATTGAACAAATAAAACCATATATACACTAAAAAGTCAAAAGTTCAGCAAACATAATTTTTGCACTCTAATAAAGCTAAAATCATTCCAAAATATCAAAATTGATCCTCATTCAAGGTGTATTAAATAAAAATACACAAATAAATATGTGTTATCAATTAAATCCCCAATATCAGTAATTTGTTGTAAGATTAGGAAAATTACTATTCACAGAGAAAGAAAAATGCAGAATTTCTTCCCTTAAATTGCTGCCCTTCAATTTTTGCCTCTTTCAACAATTTCCAATTTTGGCCAATCTTCATAAATGACCTAGAAAAGATAAACAACTGTCAATTTTGAGTTGAATGGGGGTAAAAAAAGAAACTCAAATGAAAACTCAAAAATTTAAAAACTTAAATAAAAGAAAAATAATCAAATTAAAAAAATAAAGCTTGGGGTGTCTCCCAAGAAGTGCTAAGCGAAGGTCTTTAGCTTGACCTTACACTTCAAATCACTTAGACACGCCTATTTAGGGATCTAAGCCATGAAACCTCTACAACTTTCTTTGTGCGCTCTTCAACAATATAATGCTTAAGTCTTTGCCCATTAACCTTAAAAGTCCCTTAAGTTTCATTTCCCATTTCAATAGCCCCATATGGATAAACCTTTGTGATTGTATAAGGCCCTGACCATCTTGATTTTAATCTTTCCTCCTAATATGCTTATCATGTCATTTCTTAGTTCTTTTTTTATAAAGCTTGGCATTATCATAAGCATCAAGTCTTAGCTACTCAAGTTCATTTAATTGCAACATTTTTTTTTTCTCGAGCAGCCTTTAAATCAAAATTTAGCATCCTTATGGCCCAATATGCTCTATGTTCTAACTCTAAAGGTAAGTAACAAGCTTTCCCATAAATTAATCTAAAAGAGACAGTACCAATAGGAGTTTTAAAAGCCGTCCTATAGGCCCAAAGAGCATCATCTAACTTTAATGATTAATCTTTTCTTGAACTACTCACTGTCTTTTCAAGAATTCTTTTTAACTCCATATTTGAAATCTTCACTTGGCCTCTAATTTGTGGATGGTAAGGTATTGCAACTATATGTCTAACTTCATATTTTAATTTTGTAATAATCTCTCAAATTGATGGTTGCAAAAGTGTGAACCTCTATCACTTATAATGGCACGTGGAGCTCCAAATCTTGTGAAAATGAATTTCTTGAGAAATTTGACTACAACCCTAACCATTAGAGATGCTATAGCTCATATAGTCTATTCCAAACAAGATATATTTATTTCCAAAGGATGATGGAAAAGGTCCCATAAAGTTAATACCCCACACATTAAATAGTTCCACTTCCAATATGTTTTGGAGGGGCATCTCATCAGTTTTAGAGATATTTCCTATCCATTAACGTCTATCACAAGAACTCATAAAATTCCTCACATCTCTAAAAATATATGGCCAAAAGAACCCTACTTGAAGTACTTTTGCTACAGTTTTTGAAACAATCATATGACCTCTGTATTGTGAAGAATGGCAATCTCTAATCATATCCTCTATCTTCTTATCAACTAGACATCTCCTAATCATGCCATCTCCATATCTTTTAAACAGAAATGGTTCCTTCTAATCATAATCTCTCACATCAAAAAGAAATTTCTTCTTTTATTGCCATGTGAAATTAGGTGGAAGGATTCCACACACTAAATAATTTACAAAAGCTGCATACCAAGGGATTTTTGCACTAATGGTTGTCAAAAGCTGCTCATTAGGAAAATAATCATCAGTTCAAAGTTCTTTCCCCAAATTTTCTCCTTATTCTTGCCTCAATTTAGACAAATGATTGACCACCGCATTTTTTACTCCTTTCTTATCCTTAATTTCCAAATCAAACTCTTAAAGGAGTAATACCCATTTTATCAACCTAGGCTTAGCCTCTTTTTTCTGCAAAAGGTATTTGATAGCTGCATGATTTGTGTACATTATTAATTTTGACCCCATGAGATAAGACCTCAAATTATCTACTATAAATTTCACTGCCAAAAATTCTTTTTGGGTTGTAGCATAATTCACTTGAGCATCATCCAAGGTCCTACTTGCATAATATATAGCATAAAACTTCTTATTCTTTTTTTTGTCCTAAAACAGCCCTAATGGCATAATCTGTGACGCCCCTTACCTGTCTACTGTATAGCCGAGCAAGAAGAGCCACATTCGGTTCTGAAGCACCCTATTATATTTTATCATATCTATTGTAACCATTTAATATCATTTAAAAGTAGTAATCCATGTGTAATTTTTTTTTATAACTTATTTCTGTGGAGACCCGGACAGAGCCTCCCCTGTTTTATTAGCATCTGGCGGGTTCCACTAATCACCTGTTAACATGACCATATTCATTTCACACATTTCCATATCATATTCTCTTGTATCATATCATTTACAATTATTTATGAGATCTAAAAATAAAGTATCATCTATTGCATTCATATAGAAATTCATAGATAATAAATTATAAGTTTTCATTTCAATCTCAAGTTAAATTAGAAGTCCAAAATGAAATACATCATAACTAGTAATTACATTATGATTAAACATAATGAACCAAAATACTAGTCTATACATGGGCCCAACCAAGATATAAAAGACTGGTGAGGTGACTCTGGTCGATGGTAGATCTGGTTGGAACTCTGTCCGAACACTACTGTGGCAGCTGCTGCTGTGGCGGCTGCTGATCTCCAGTACCTACGCGATGAAAAACTAACGCGTTAAGCATAACGCTTAGTGGTGCATAATTTATAATAACAATAATTAAACAATTGAATTAATATCTGCAAATCATAATTTCTGAGTCTTTTACATTTTATTGTACTTTGGAAACAATTAACATTATCTGGATCTTTTATTATTACTTATTGTATATTAAGTCTTAATTAATTTTTATCAGTGCCCAAGAAACCTATAACAGATTATAAGAGCTAGATACACGGGAGTATACGGGTTAGATAGCCATATGTCTACCCTGTATACATCTGTCAGGCATGAGGCCAGCTGTCGGGCATGAGATTCGCTGTCAGGCTTGTAAAGCCAGAAATAAAGTAGGCACAATGGCCAGTAAGTAGGCATAATGGCCAGTAAGTAGGCATATAGCCTATAGAACAATCATACCAGACATATATTGTCAGTTCATGATTTTCTCGATAGGTAGTACTGCTATCTGTAGTCCCTAATTGGTATACCAATTTATCCAAACTAAATAAATGAGTCTAGGTATACTATGGGCACTTAAACATTTTTAATTATTTTAGCACTATTTATTGTTGCTATTTTCTGGTACTGTTCAGTGGTACCATTAATTTCATATTAATAGGACATTAGTCCCAATTTACATATTCATATCATTTTTAATATTTAATTAGCCTTATGAGCATTTTAATTACCATGTATAACATTTTTCCCATGAACCTTTCTTTAGGTTCATTTTGATGTGTTATTTTTATCTAGGAATTTGACTAGGTTAGGATGTCTATTTGATCACACTTCCTTCATAACAATTGCTCCTCTATGTTTAAACTTAAATTTCAGTTTTTGAATCACTTAATTTGGGGTTATAGAACTCAAGTTATGGTCAAAATACCATAACTAGTCCTTTTGCCTCTAAGCTGCCTAGAATTGGCAATTCCTGGTCAATAAATTTTAACCAGTCATTTGATCATTTTATGGTCATTTTTAGACTTAGATTCCTTTACAAGATATGTTTCTCTATGTCTTAGGGACTCTCAGGTACAATTTCATAATTTTTCAAGCTTGGTATAGTGAGTTATAGTTAATGTATTGACCTAGACTCTTAATCCTATAAAGGCGATAGTCAATCTTCAAGGCTGTATGTTTGTCCCTCTTTTTAGGGTCTTTACACTTAGAATTTGGAAAAGGTGTCTAAATCAATGTTGTAACCTTAAGTATCATGTTTCCAGATCATATTAGCACATCTTAAATGGAATTTCCTAGTGAGAGTTATGGCCAAATGAACACACGAGTATCAAATGGCATTCTGGGTTCAACTTAATATTTTCTAGATTTCAATTCCTAACTTTGGCTAATATTTTCCTTAGGATGTAATGGTTTCTGGAGCTTGGTCAGAACATAAAAATTGTTAAGCTATGTCTTATAAAACTTTTGGCACTAGTTTCACTCAATTTGCAACTTTGGAGACCAAGTTATGACATTTTTGCCAAAACTGGTCAAGCATACCAAAGAAACAGTGTTTTGGTCAATTTCTGGGTTGGCAGTTTTAGTGACCCAACTTGTGCTAACAATTTGACTTAGTTAAAGGCAAAACTGGGTCAAGTGGTCTTCATAAAAAGTGTAGCCCTATGTATAAGCTTTCCATTGATGTAAATTTTAGGTCGTTTGGACCAGTATAGAGAGAGTTATGACCAAATGAACACGTACTTTTTATTTGGTCATTTTCTGGGTTTTAGTGTTTGGTCATCCGGGTTTGGGCAAAGAATTGGTCAGGATTTTGATAGAATTTGGGCAGGATTTCTTCTTGAAAATGAAGGTTGGATGTCTAAAAAAACCTCCAATTGGCCTGATACCAATTGGAGCCACACATTGTCAGTTAGGGTTCAACAAACAAACTGGACTCATTGAGTCCCAACCTGCAGAAAATTTGACACTCCCAAAATTCAATCTCCTCCTTCTCCAAACTCCAAATAAGCATACATGGCACTTCTATTAGCATCAATCTCAACACAATTAGGTCAAATTCAAAAATGCCACAAAATCCCCAATTTCAAGTGCACAACCCTAATTTCAAACATCAAATTCACATATATAACGATGAAATCAATTTCCACATATAATACCTTGTTAATTAACTTCCCTAACTAAACTAAAACCAACAAAATCCATCATTTTCATGGTTCCTCTAGGGCTGCAGAATTCAAGGGTTTCTTTCCCAAATTTTTCTTTTTAATTTAATGTAAATATTCACTTGGTTTAGCATGATTTTCATGCTTAAAGAAGATATTAAGAGTTTTGAGCACTAACCTTTTTTTGTAACTTGTTAAACTTCACTTTCCTTGCTTCTTTTTGGTATCTATAGCTTCCTTAAGGTGTGGGGAGCATTTTTTGTGAAGTGAGCTATGGGTTTTGGGTGGATTAAGCTTGAGAAATCAAGCTTGGAAGCTTGATAACAATGGAGGGAAATGGGAGCATGGGCAGCTGGCAATGTAGAGGGAGAGAGAGAGAAAGAGTGGAGAAGAAGGTGGATTGGTGGGGATTTGTCTCTCTCTCTCTCTCTCTCTCTCTCTATATATATATATATATATATATATATATATATATATATATGTGTACTTAATTTGTTTTAAATTTTCATAAGCTTTTCTTTTCCTTTCTTTTCTTTTCTTTTCTTCTTCTTTCTTTTCTAATTCAATTTATAAGGTTTTAATTCATAGTAATTATTTTAATTCTCTAAATTTTTAATTTGACATTTAGGTCAAAATTCACCTTTGGAGGTGAAATGACCAAAATGCCCTTAGTAGTGCATATTGGGTTATTTTTATTATTTTTGTACCAATTTATAAATTCTCTAAATTTTAATTTATTTTTTTCTACATTTTTCCTATATTTTCTTAACATTTATTTCTTCAATTTATGCCTCCTCACTATAGTCTAGGTGTAGTTCCAGACATTTTGACTGTCCGAATAGATATTAGTTGTCGGAACAGTAAAATGTACGGACTACCTATGGTGAGGGCGTTACATAGTCACTTGCATCACATCAACTCAAAAGGTAATGACTATTTAGGTGGCTACATAATAGGAGCAGATATCAAAGCTCCTTTTATCCTGTTAAAAGCATTCATACAATCAGTATCAAAATTAAATCCCATATCTTTACTCAATAAATTATTGAGAGGTTTAGAAATCTTAGAAAAATCCTTAATGAATCTTCTATAAAATCCAGCATGTCCCATGAAACTCCTTACTGCTTCCATAAATATTGAGGGTGGCATTTTCTCAATTATTTCTACCTTTGCCTTATCTACCTCAATATCCCTGTTTGATACAAGATGTCCCAAAATAATTCATTCTTGTACCATAAAATGGGACTTTTCCCAATTCAAAACTAAATTAAACTCTTTACATCTATGCAAAACCTTAGACAAGTTAGATAAGCATTCATAAAAAGATTTACCATACATAGAAAAATCATCCACAAACACTTCCATAATATCCTCAATAAAGTCAGAAAAAATGGACATCATATATCTCTGAAATGTGGTTGGGGCATTACGTAATCCAAATGGCATCTTTTGATATCTAAATGTACCATAAGGACATATGAAAGTAGTTTTATCTTGATCATCTGGGTGAATAGGAATCTGAAAGACCCATGAATACCCATCTAAATAGCAAAAATAAGAATAATAAGCTAATCTTTCTAGCATTTGATCTATAAATAGCAATAGAAAATGGTCCTTCCTAACTGCACTGTTCAACTTCCTATAATTTATGCGCATTCTCCATCCAGTTACAGTCTTAGTAGGTATCAATTCATCATTTTCATTTTTCACTCTTATGATGCCACCCTTTTTGAGTACAACATGAACTGGACTTACCTAATTGCTATCAGATATGGGGTAAATAATACATGCATTTAGCAACTTTAAGATATCTTTTCTCACAACCTCTTTCATATTTGGGTTTAATCTTTTTTGTGATTCTTTAGTGGCTTTGTGATCACTTTCCAATAAAATTCTATGCATACAAACAGAAGGATGTATTCCTTTATCATCATTAATGGCATAACCAATTATCCTCCTATGTTCTTTAAGAACTCTTAACAATTTCTCAACTTCATAATCATTCAAATTAGCATTAATAATCACAGGATATTTAGCATTTTGACCAATAAAAGCATACCTGAGATTTGTTGGAAGGGGTTTTAACTCTATCTTTAGTGCTTCACTTTCTTCAAGAATTGGTGGTGAAGTAGCATCTTGCTTCAAATCTTTAATTTTCTCAACACTAGCCATAGGTAAAGGTGAATTTCCTTCCAAAATTTGAGCATATTCTACAACTTCTACAATTTCATCCCCTTTAGTGATGTTGTGTACCAAATAAGCTTCTAAGGGATCTTTAGGATGTTGCTTTCTGATCACTTCTTCAACCTACTCATGTCACGACCCAGGGATGGGGTTGGGACGTGCTTGTTCAACCAGCTACGCACTGGGGTGGAAACTTCGTGTCCCACATCGGAAACGGGAAGAAAAGATTTGGGCCATATATGTGGGAGCCTTCCTCACCTGGTTAGCGCGCTTTTGGGAATGAAACCTCCCAAGGGACAAATCTGTGAGGCCCATAGGCCAAAGCGGACAATACTAACTGGAGAAGGATCGGGTTGTTACAATTTGGTATCAGAGCTGGACTCCCTCTAGTACGGTGTGTGGTGCGAGGATGCACTCAAGCCCTGCGACTCACATCGATCTTGTCGCTTTGGTGGAGTTAATCTGGCCTGGAGCTAGGATGAAACCCATCACCTCGGTTTCGCCTCTTACCAATTGATGAATTGCTAAGAGGCGAGTAAAACCGTCAGGTGATATGGGTTCAATCCTAGCTCACAGGCCAAGGGATTAACTCCACCAAAGCGACAAGATCGATGTGAGTCGCAGCAAGAAGGCCACCCATGAGGGGCTTGAGCCCCTGCCGGGTGTGACAATAAGCTCAATTGGTGAGAGGCGAAGCAAATCCGTGAGTGATAAGGGTTCGAATCCTAGCTCTGCAGAAGTGAAGGGATTTAATTGCACAAAGCGGACAGTACCTTGTGAGTCGCAGGTCCGGCCTCTAGAAGGGTACGCTGGCAAGAAGGCCACCCATAGAGGGGCTTGAGCTGGGGCCCCCTAAGCCGGGGTGTGACAGAAGCTGGTGGGCTTGTCACGACCCAGGGATGGGGTTGGGACGTGCTTGTTCAACCAGCTACGCACTGGGGTGGAAACTTCGTGTCCCACATCGGAAACGGGAAGAAAAGATTTGGGCCATATATGTGGGAGCCTTCCTCACCTGGTTAGCGCGCTTTTGGGAATGAAACCTCCCAAGGGACAAATCCGTGAGGCCCATAGGCCAAAGCGGACAATACTAACTGGAGAAGGATCGGGTTGTTACAACTCATCTACCACATCAACTCTCAAACATGAATCTTAGTCATCTTTCTTCTTCATTGCTTAAAACAAATTGAAGTTAACTTTTTCTTCCCCGACTTCCAACTAAGCCTTCCATTTTTAACATCAATAATAACTTCAGTAGCAGCAAGAAAAGGTTTACCAAAAATAATAGGAATGTGTACATCCTCTTCCATCTCTAATACTATAAAATCGATTAGCATGAAAAACTTTCCAACTTTTAGAGGCACATTATCAATCACTCCAACTAGAAATTTAATAGACCTGTTGCTAATTATAGTGAAATAATAGTAGGTTTTATTTCTCCAATCTTCATCTTCTCATAAATGGACAAAGGCATGAGACTAACACTAACTCTAAGATCACATAAAGCTTTATCTATACTGACATCTCCAATGTGACATGGTATTGAAAAGCTACCAGGATCTTTCAACTTCGGTTGAAGTTTATTTTACAAGATAGCACTGCTTTCTCTTGTAAGAGCCATTGTCTCAAATTCTTTCAACTTTCTCTTGTTAGAGAGAATCTCTTTTAGAAATTTAGCATATGAAGGCATTTGTGCTAAGGCATCAGTAAAAGGAATAATCACATGCAAAGACTTTAACACCTCTAAAAACTTTCCAAATTGTTTATCTAAGATTGCTTTCTAAAATCTTTGTGGGAATAGTAAAGGTGGAATATAAACCTTGGGTGCCACATATTTAGGTTTTTCCTTTTCACTTTTCTTCTCTTTACTTTCTTTCTCTTCCATTGAAATCTCTTTTTCAACTTTAACTCTAACTTAAACTTTAGCTTCTTTATCTCCCTATTTAGTTTTCTCTCCCTCAACTTTCTCTTCAATCTTTTTGTACCCACTCTTTAATGTTTTGCCACTTCTCAGTGTAATAGCGTTGTAATGCTCCATTGAATTTTTTGGTTGGCTAGGAAGCTTCCCAAATGCTTTACTATTTGAAAAGCTTGCTTGTTGAGCTATTTGATTTTTTAACACCTTGTTATGTGTTATCATTTGATCCATTATAGATGTTGGTTAAGAAATCATATCTTGCTGACTTTGATGGCTTGCTAGTAAGGTCTCAAGTATAGCTCTCAATCTAGCTATCTTGTTTAGTTGTGCTTGTTGTGGTGGAGGTTATTATGGTTATTGTGGAGCAGGTGCATTTTGAGGTTTAGGAATTCTAGGAGGAGTCCTCTATTCTACTGAAAATTATGCTATTGTTGATATGCAGGAGGTTATTGAAAATTCTGATGTTGTCCCTGTTTACCTTCCTAAGAAAAATTAAGGTGATTTCTCCATGCTGGGTCATAAGTGGCAGAAAATGGCTTATGAACTGGCCTTCAATTGTAGTTCCCCACATAATCCACTTGTTCACTTGAAAAATCTTGACCAAAAGAAGGAAAATCAGTAGCACAACTCACATTTACAACTTTAACATCTACTAAATTACTTGAACCTCCAACTGAAGCATCTAATGCATGCTTAATTTGTCCATTTTCCTTGTTAAAGCATCAAACTTAGAATTAAACATATTCATAGCATCAAGCTTAAACATACTTGTTGGATTCTTCATCTCATTCCTCTCACAACTCCACTGGTAGTTGTTATAAGTAATTTTATCCAAAGCAGAAAAAACTTCATCTTTAGATTTCTCCATAAGATCACCTCTAAAAGATGCATCAATTATACTTTTAATAGCTGGAAAAACACCATTATAAAACTGTTGGACAAACATCTATTTAGGAATCCCATGATGTGGATATATCCTTTGCAAATTCTTGCATCTTTTCCATGTTCATACAAGCTCTTATCATCTTTAGGTCTGAAAGAAGTTAGCCCATTTCTTAGCTTAACAGTCTTGCTTGGAGGGAAATATTAAGCTAAAAAGGCTTGAGAAAGTTTATCCCATCTTATAATAGAACCCGGTGCCAAAGAATGTAGCCCCTCTCTAGCTCAGTCCTTCAGAGGAAAAGGAAATAATTTGAGTCGAATTGCATCATTAGGAACTCCATTTATCTTCAACATATTACTGATCTCAAGAAAGTATGCTAGATGAACATGTGGACTTTCACTTATACTTCCACAAATTGTGATTGTTGTACCATCTAATAAAGTGCAAGCTTCAATTCAAAGTTATTAGCTTCTACTATTGACCTTGTGATGCTTGGCATGAAATCCCAAATGTTAGGATAAGCATGATCCTTCACAAAACGGTTGTTAGCATTGTTGTTGTTATTAGCCATTACTTCTTGTTGTTGCTCTTGCTCTTGTTCTCTTTGTTGTTGAACTCTAGATTTTGCTTTTCTCCTCTTAGCTTCAGTTCTTAAAGCTTTAGCTATTTTCTCTATCTCTGGATCAAAGAATAAACTAATTTCTTCACTTCTTGCTCTTCTCATAAAAAAAAAAGTACCTAAAAAACAAAACAAACAAATTCTCAAAGTAAAATGGTAAAAAAATTAAAAATAAAATGTCTAAATTAACCAAAAAAACAATCGTTCAATATCAAACAAAAATCAAATCCTCAGCAACGGTGCCAAAAACTTGATATTGGTTATCCATAAGTATAAGGGCCGTATCAAGTGATAAAGTGATAAGTCAAGTATCGTTCCCGCGGGGATTTGCGTTTGAATACCAAACTGTGAATATAGAGATTATTTGGGCTAATGATAATAAAAGTAAAGTGCAAACTGTAAATAAACTTGATGAAATTAATGAATCTAAGCAAAATAGGTAAATAGTGAAGCAAATAAATTCTTAAACTAGATGCAATTAAACTAAATTAGCAATGGATAATTAAAATGAAAGATTAATTAATGGTGAAATTGATTCCAGAGTTGGGGTTTATGCATAAATTACTTGGGATTTATCTTGATTTATCTAATTTTAAAAGAATATAGAGTTTGAAGGTGATTGATTCTAAAATCCCTTGATATCTTTTTCAAGCAAACTAAAGAATATTTTAAGAAAGCCAAACCTACTTTCGTATGATATTTGATTCACTTAAAACTCATTAAGTTTTATAACCAATCAATAAATCCTCTTAAATCCTTTGTTTATTTCTAAATCTAAATAAATCCTCTTAAATCCCTAGTTTATTTCTAAATCTATATGTTTTTAAGTTCTAATCCTTATTTACCTATTAATGATTTTCACCTTTCGATCCTTCAATCAAAGATTAAAATAATATTCAATGGCTACCAACATTAGGCAAGTAAAATAGGCATACAAGGTGAAGCATCAAAACTTATATTGTATAAAATCTGGAATAAACCAGTCCAAATTTATAAATTAATCTAAAATATAGTTTCCAACTCTAAAATCTAAATCTTCTACTCATTCATGGTAATATTTGCAAGATAGATTAATGAAGAAGAAGAGAAAAACATGATAATAAGCTAAAAATAGAAAAACTTAGGTGCAAGAATCCATAATCTCTAAACTCTGTAGCTTCCAAATGTCTCCAGCAGCTTCTTTTGTCTAGAATTAATGGCGTTTTTCCTTTTCTTTTCCTTCTAGTGATTTTTCTCTTTCTTCCTTATTAGGGCAAAAACTAGAAAAAGATGCTTTTATATGATCCCAAAAGTTGCTCTAAAGTAGGTCTAAAAATAGATAAGGACAAATGAATAGACAGGAGATAAGGTATTAAAATTTCTAGGTCAATTTAATTTTTCACATCTCTGAGGTGCTCGCTGACAGAGTTGCTTAACCCTAAGCAATATCTTAAGCAAGATCCAGGTGTTGTATTGCCTTTCACCATATGGTAAGTAGGTTCTTCAACAAATCTCGTTAGGTTTTTATGCTACAATGAAATTTTCATTGCGCTTGACTTTCAGCTTAACCCAAGCAACATTTTAAGCACCGCGACATATTCTAAGCATGATCTTAAGCAACTTTTCATGCAAATCTCGTCAAGTTTGATGTTGAAAATTTTGAAGATGCTGTAATTTAGCTTCGCTTGACTTGTTACTTGCCTTGTGTCATAGGCTAAGTGGTATGACATACCATAAGCAGTATCTTAAGCAATATCTCAAGCAAATCTCGGCAAGCTTAATTTTCAAAACTTGATTTCTTTAACTTTTTTTTTTTTCATTCTTCAAGATTTCAAATTTCTTCAAATCATCTCTTAATGTATTATTGACCTTTAATTCACCATAAAACCTATTAAAAACACCACAATTATAAAAATAAAATATCAAGTAATCAAAATTAACAAATAGGTTAAAATAAGGCTAAAAACAAAAAAAGTATTTAATTATAAGGGCAACATGGAGGCAAGACAAACTTAAAATACCTATATGAAATGAGTGTAACACTTTGCCGATTGATGGCGGGCTATTGCCTAGTAGTTGATGGTACCTTTTGTGATGTATAAATTAAAGAAGGCTGAGAATGATTAACTAATATATTTACTATGAGCAACAATTTGATTTGATGGTTTTGTAATTATGTTGATGGGTAGTGGCATGCCCGTGGATATAGGCATATGTGGAGAGAGTAAATGATGTAAATATTAGTGCTTTGTATGTTTGCTTTATTTATTTATAGTTTAAATACTTTCGTGGTACACAATAGATGAGAATTGCGTCACTCTGTTACTCACAGATCATTGCCTCTCTGTATTATTGAGAGTTATGTAAAGTGGAATTTCTGATTCAGGATGTTGCTAAAGGTCCTTTCCCTTGAGTAGTTTTGGATCCTTAAGAGGTCCAGCGCTTGATTTCTGTGCTAGCTTGGAGGCCTTGTGCATAATGGAGCTTAGCTAACAGTCGGGGTTGTCGTTTTTGCACGCAGATGAAGAAACTCACTTTACCTCATGACTAAAATAAATGAAGACAAGATATTGGTTGAGCTTCATCAAATTCAGAGATGGCGTCGGTTATAGTGCCATTCTGATTCTGTTAATTTTCGGTTTATGCTTAATCAAATAAATTCAATGATGGCGTTGTTCAATGGTTGTGAGAATTTATTTACTTCAAGGGTTCAAGAAAATATACAATTTGGGAGCTAGATCATTTTGGATTCACAACACAGGACCGATTGGTTGTCTTGCATATATTTTGGAGAACTTTTCCTCGGCAGAAAATGATAGTACAGGCTGGGCAACAGCTTACAATGAAGTTGCTCAGCATTTTAATCTTAGCTTGAAGGAAAGCGTAGCTCAACTCAGCAAAGATTTGCCATTAGCTGCATTCACCTTCTTTGAAGTCTATTCTGTTAAGTATTCTTTATTCAGCGAACCAGAAATACATTTGGTTTCGAGCTGTCAGGGTTTTCATTGCAGCCAATTGCCAACACTTCCCAGGCTCTTTTATTCCTGCAGATTAGATTTGGCAAGTTCTTTTGGAATTTTAGTTCTTTGCCTAATTAGTTTTGTCCTCGTTCGTTTTTGGGTCTGTTCCTTTGTCTTTGTATCCTCAGGATCTGTTTCGGCTGTGTTGCCTCTTTAGGTTCCCTTTTTTTTTGGCCCGGCTGTATTTTGGTCTCGTTTTGGTCTCTAGGTGCTTTTTGTATTGATCTTTGTATCTTGGTTGTTTGGAGCATTTTGCTATCTCCGTTCAGTTCTTAAGTTTCTCTTGTTTCACTATCAATGAAATTATTCTAATTGCTTTTTTTTAAAAATACAATATTTTTTAATAGTCCCTATATTACATATGATGAGATTAGAAGCGGCACTTGTAGATAAGCAAAGTTAGTTCCCCATAGTGATTCTAAGGTAGTTTGGTTGGAGGAGTAGCTTACTATTACTCAATCTGTTGATTGACTAATTTGCTAGTTTAATACAAGTTGATTTTGTTCCTAAAAAAAGATAAGCAACAAGCATGGAGGATAAGTTTTTCTGTCTGGTTTTGGCCCTTCCCTTTCTTCTTCTTGCCTTAAACTTCTGGTTACGAAGAAGCACACAACACAGAAACCTCCCACCAAGCCCACCTGCTCTTCCAATTATAGGTCATCTCCCTCTACTCAATCTTCCCCTCCATCGATCTCTCCACACTCTTTCACAAAAATATGGTCCAATAATTTCTCTCCGATTCGGTTCCCGCCGAGTGATGGTTGTATCATCTCCGTCCGCGGTGGAAGAATGCTTGACAACAAATGACATTGTTTTCGCCAATCGTCCTCCCTTAACCATGGCCAAGTTCGTAGCTTACAATTGCACCACCATTGGAACAGTCTCATACGGCAACCACTGGCGCAACCTCCGCCGGATAAGCACTCTTGAAATTTTCTCATCGAATCGTCTAAACGTGTTCACAGGCATCCGGAGAGACGAAATCAAGATTTTCCTGAACAAACTCTATAGCGTCTCGAGCCATGATTTTGCTAAGGTAGAGTTGAAACCAATGCTCATGGAACTAACTTTCAACATTATCATGCGCATGGTTGCCGGGAAGCGGTACTACGGCGAAGAAGAGACTGGAAAGAACAAGGCAGAGGCAAAGGAATTCCGGGAGATGATAGCAGAGGTTTTTGAATATGCTGGAGCGTCATATCTTGGAGATTTCTTGCCTTTCTTGCAGTGGATTGACTACCAGGGTTATCTGAAGAGAGCGATGAGACTTGGCAAAAGAACTGATAGGTTATTGCAAGATCTTATTGACGAGCATCGGTGTGACGAAAAAGCAAGTTCCCAGAGAAGGAATAATACCATGATCGGCCATCTTCTTTCTTTGCAAGAATCACAACCAGAATACTATACAGATGAAATTATCAAGGGCCTGGTTCTGGTTAGTACTAATGATACACCTCCTAATTTTTACACTTTTCATCTTTGGATTTAAATATATGTTTGCCATTGCATATATGCATATGCTCGTGATGCTGGTTTGAGCTTTTAGATGTTATAGTTTCATTAAATTTTTGCTTAATACGTAGATTCACTATAAATTTTGCAGGAGAAGTTATGATTTTTTTTTACCATTTACTAACTATTTAATTGTACATTTTTTTTTATAAGATATGGAGAAAAGAATAAAATATAATTTGCCAATATACAAATTGAAAGACAAAACATCTCAAGAAATGAAATTTTTGTAGAAATAAATATCATCAAAATTCAAACGTAATTTTGATCTGGTGTATTTGTTTTATTTTTTAAAGGACTTTAGAAACAATAGATTGAGAACAACATATATATTTATATATATTGAATTAATCAACGGAGATTCGATGTAATTAAATTTTTTTAAAGAAAAAGCTAACCAAACAAAACTGAGTCATATTCAATATATATAGTTGATGGATGCGTAATTGTATTAATAAGGACATTATTTGCCGCCCATAGCTTAATTAATTAGGTGGTCTCATGTAAGGCTGCCATCTACTACTAATATAAGACAGGCAACAACGTCACAGCTTCTTTAATATATACACACACATATATATATATATATGAAAAATTATTTTTATTCGTTTTAATTTCTAAAGAATATAGGATTTTTACTTCTCTTAAATATGAATTCTTATTGTTTTGATATTAATGACACATATTGAAGGTACAAATTCTTAAATAATTTTAGTCTTTATCAATATCGGCAAATATCAACATATAATGTTATTAAAAGCAACCACTAAATATTGTTTTTAAACTCAGGAGATGTTATTTGCTGGTACCGAGTCATCAGCTGTTACATTGGAATGGGCAATGTCCAATCTGCTTAATCACCCTCAAGTTTTGGAGAAGGCAAGGAATGAGTTGGAATTAAATGTTGGTGAAGAAACCTTTATGGATGAGTCTGATCTTTCTAAGCTACCATATCTTCAGAATATCATATCAGAGACCCTGAGATTGTATCCAGCTGGTCCATTGCTTACTCCACATTTATCATCCCAAGAGTGTAGTGTTGGAGGATACCATGTGCAACCCAATACTGTGCTACTTGTTAATGCATGGGCTATGCACAGAGATCCTGAGCTTTGGGATGACGCAGTTGTGTTTAAACCTGAGAGGTTTGAGTGTACTCCAGGCAACAAGTTTTTGCCTTTTGGCTTGGGAAGAAGGTCGTGTCCTGGGACAGGTCTTGCCAACCGAGTTGTAGGGTTTGCTTTGGGGTCTATGATTCATGGCTTTGAATGGAAAAGGGCAAGTGACGAGGAAATTGACATGTCTGAAGGGGTTGGGCTCACCATGCCAAAGGCCAAACCATTGGAAGCAATGTGCAAGGCACGTAATATAATGAAGAGAGTTTTATCTTCTCCTCTCTGAGGCAGATCAATATACTTTTGATTAGATACCTGTAATGTTTTCCTTTATATATATATATATATATAATCCGCTAGCTCTTGTTTATTTTATGTACTCATGGTAAATTGCATTTTGCAATTCATTTGGGTAATGAATGTTGTGAGTTATGGAGATATTTCAAAAGTTACAACATCATTGAAAGTTTATTTTTTGTCTGTGTAGCCCATGCTTAGCTCAATTGCTCTCACTTTTTAATCGTTTGCAGCCAGTACCCCCCGAAATTCTTTTCTTCGTTTGACTAGCTTATACAATTTGGGTTCAGGTTATCAAGTACCCCTATTTTTATAGCTCAAGGAATTCTACATGTAGACCGACAGAGAGAGATTTATAATTTTCTAATATTGCCCAAAATTAAGTTGTTCTTAGTTATATTAACACTTCCAATAGCATTGTATGCAGCCAAGCTGACATTGATGGTAGATTTTGTGTAGGCAGCCTACAGATGTAATGATTTGATAAATTCAACATTGCATGGAAGCAATCCCATATTAGGGCTTTGAAGGAGAATTCTTAATTTCACTAAGTTGTATTTAATCAATTAAAAATTAAAAAAATCATATTTAATTCATTTTCTTTGAAATAAATCTAACATAATATAACTAAAGAATTTAATTTTTCGATGAACAATTTAATTAGGTTTTAAAACAATAGACACTAAATAGTTAATTTTAATAAATTACAAAGAATTGGTAATAATATATGTAACAAAAAAATATATTGCATCAACGTCCAAAGTCAACCGCAGATATAGAGTGGGGGCAATTCTTTACAAACTTTATAATAAATCCTTTATTTTAAAGAAATTGTCTCTACTCCATTAGCCTAATTGTCTCGATCGTTTTTATTTCTATATAAAATTAACCCATTATAATTTTTTAATATATCGATATATATAAATATTGTAATATTTTACCTTTTGCAGTAGAGTCATGAGATATTCAAAAAACACACTGTGATTAGAATTTGAGAGTTCTGAGTAATTATATCTTACTCTTTGCATTATAATAAAACTTTTTTTTCTCTTATCACACTCGTTGATGTAGACCTTATGGTTGAACCATGTTGAATCATGTATTATTTTTCTTCTCTTTTTTATACTATGTGATTATACAATTTATGTGTATATTTTAGATTTACATGCTGGTGATAACACATAGCTTAAATATGCTTTGATGAAATTGTTTGAAAACCTTTGATAATTTATGAAAAGAAAATGGGTTCAACTCTTCTTTTACTTTCACTGATTTGCGGCACTAGTCCTCTTAATTTATTTAGTCTTACTTGATTTTAAATTTAAGTTCATTTTGGAAGCTGGCAAACCAATACAGGATTTAATGCTCGCTGGCATTAAGGCTACCAAACAAGAATTTTTTGTTTTTAATTTAACGTAAAATGTTAAATATTTATAATAATTTATAATTATAGTCAGATCATTTTAATCTTATATAAATTCTAATTTTTGAGATTGGATGTAATTTTAATCAAAATCCAAAATTAATTTAATATATATTTAACTATTTATTTGTTCATTTGACTTAGTTTTTTACTCCAAACCCGTAAATCACTATTTTAAGTTGGCAGGAATTTTAAGTTTTCAGCTGACAAATTCTTTTCAGAGCCTCGGAGGCCAATTTTTAAAGGAGAACCATTTAGAAATTTAGAGATATTTTTTAGGGCAAACTCGAACTTGAAAATGACGATGGTTGGTAAAGCTCTTCAGAAAAAAAAAAAAGAAAAAAAAAAAGGAATTTACTGAAAAGGTACCAAAACTTAAATAAGTTTATTATATATTTTATTTTTTAAATTTATGATAAATTAAATTTAAATAAAAAATATTATTAAAAATAGAAAAATTTTATCATATCTCTTATATATGCGATATTTAAATTCGACTAGGTAAAAAGAAATTTAAGTCCACTCAATCTAAAACAATTTAATAAAATATTTTATAATTACAATGTCATTCAAAAACAGGATAAATTCAAAAGTCCTTCTAAAATAATATTTCTCAGGCTACCGTCAATCATTATACTCAAAACCTAACCATCCATCACAATTGCACATAGAATATGCCCTGTGTATTACAATTACTTGTTCAACCACTAATTCCTTAATTTAGCCTTCCTAACAAATTTAATACCAACATAGAATATGCCCTGTGTATCAAAATAATATATACTAATTTTTAGTAGACATTTGATCCCAAAATTTAATAGTCCAAAAAGATTGCTAAAAATGCTAAAACTCATTAAAATAAGATTTAGAGGATATCAGATTATAAAACATATTACATCATTGTATTTAGAACGTCAAATTACCTCAAAATATAAATATTTCACCAATTGGTTACTATTCATAGTTAAAATTGATGTGCTAAAATTGATTGTCACTATTTGATCATGATGGTTATTGTAGATCGACGCAGCAAAATGGTGGAGTTCAATGACAAAGTTTATAACAATCCTGTTATATCCTAGTTCTAATATTAGAAGTATAATAAGTACAACAATTATATTTTTTTATTACTAATTGATTTATTTCTTATTAATTAGAGGTATTTAGCAGTGAAGTGAGAAGAGAAAAGGAAATGAGGACTAATAAGGAACTCTCGATAACCTAGTTAAAAATAAATAAATAAATAAAAGAATATAAGGGACCCATATGTATGTTTCTAGGAAAAGAGAGAGAGAGAGAGAGAGAGAGAGAGAGAGAGAGAAAGAGTGAAGAGAACATGGAAAGTAGAGAGATATCGAACAAGAGAGAGAAGGAGAGAAAGAGTAGCAACCATGGGCAATCCATAACTACAAATCTCCGGCCAAACAAATTTACTGTTCCCTAGCTATTTTTCGTCCTAGTGAAACCTCCTCCCCTTGAACACTGAATAAATTTCAACAACTATCCCTGAAATTATATAGTTGTAACATTACAGTCCTTTAATTTTAAAATGTAATATAAAACCCCATAAACTTTCAAATTTTACACAGTAAAATCTCTCTGACTTTCAATTACTGATTTTTCAGTTAGAAACTGATATAAATGGCTCCCGCATGGCACTTAGTCAACATTTCTCTCTCCTCTCTTATGCAAAGTATAAAATTATTACCTTTATGCATAAAAAATTATTATGACTATAGATAGAAAAGTGATTTAATTTATACATGGCTTGAGAGAGAAAAGAGAAATACTGACTAAGTTCCATGCGGGAACTGTCTCGGTCAGCGTCTAACTGAAAAACTGGTAGTTAAAGGTTAGAGGAATTTTACTGTGTAAAATTTGAAAGTTGATAAAGTTTTATGTTACATTTTTAAGTTGAGGGACTGTAATGTTACAACTAGATAAGTTCAGAGATAGTTATCAAAATTTATCCCTTGAAACACTAGCTATTGTCTCTTTTTCATCCAAGAATGTGAAAATCAACAGTAAGAAGAGAGAGGAACAGTGGCTATCCCTCCCCACCACCTATGACTATGGCATTGATTGGATCTCCTCTCCTCTTAATTATCTTCTTCAATTATTTCAGATAAATTTTGACAACCGTCCCTGAACTTATCTAGTATAACATTATAGTCCTTTAACTTAAAAATATAATATAAAACCCCTTCAACTTTCAAATTTAGCAAAGTAAAATCCCTCTAACCTCTAATTATCAGTTTTTCAGTTAGACGCTGACCTGAACAGTTTTAGCTTGGAGCTTAATCAATAATTCTTTTTTCTCTCTCAAGTTATGTGTAAATTGAATCCTTTTTCTCACTGTAAACAGAATGATTTTTCAGGTGCAGAGAGAATAATTTTACAATTTGAATAAGAGAGGAGAGAGAAATATTAACTAAGAGCCATGTGGGAGCTGTTCACATCAGTTTTCAACTGAAAAATCAGTATTTGAAAGTTAGAGGGATTTTACTGTGTAAAATTTGAAAGGTTAGGGAGTTTTATGTTACATTTTAAAGTTTAAGGACTATAGTATTACAACCATATAAGTTCAAAGATAGTTATTGAAATTTACCCCAATTATTTCATATAAGTCCTCCACAAGCCATCAATTTCAGCCGAGATATGCAGAGGGAAGGGAATCAAAGCTTTGAAGGCTAGGTTTTGCGATGATCAATTCTCATAGCACCGTCAATATATTATTAAGTTATGGTCACTACTGAGGTTGCACAGAACCTAGCTGACCATCTCTAGACCCCTCAATGCAGTGTGACACTGGTCAGATGAACGGTGGTGCTTGAATGCAAATAAAGATAAACAAAGCTGAAGCATCGACAATGACCTTAGCTTGAGCGTGATTTGTAGGTGATCCCAAATTCCTTAATTTCATGAATTCTTTAGCTTGCTTATGATATTCTCACAATTTTTTTTATTTGTTTTGGTGAATTTATCTATGCATTATTCTCTATTAATTTTCCCTTGAATGTTTTGGTGATGTGTATTATATTAACTGATGCAACCTATATGTCATGGATTTTAAACTATTTGTCCTTCCTTCAATTTCTAAGTTTTGCTAAAGAATACAGAGAGCTTTATTTGACCAATGTTAATGATTCCTGGGATCACATGGAAAATAAAAATATATAGCACAAAATAAAAATAGGAAATAGCAGTTTGTAATACTTTTGGCAGGAAACCATATATTGCAATATTTTACGATGAAATGATCTACATTGCATTAGGAAAAACTGTAAGGAAATTGAGCATTGCTTAGATATTCAAATATCAAATGTCATTGCATGTATTTTTGATATGTTCTTTGGGTTATTAGCTAAAACCATGCTTTTATAAGAGCAACAATGCTTTGGAAGGTTATAGGTTTTTTAAGTTATTATGCTGGTATGGTTTATTGGTGGAGTAGTTGTCAGCTTTTTACTTTTTGTAGTACTTAAACATTTAGTAAGCATAAATCAAACAAGAAGGCAACTTCAAAGTTTCTACTCCAAATTCTATGTTTTCTTGTATATTCTTTGCATTACTATTCTGGTACTCCCTTTCATAATCTAATGCTTAGATGGTCAAAGGAAAGAACTTAGTGAGATAGTAAACTAATTTATGGGTGATGATTTAATAGTCTTTAGAATTATAATAGATAATTCGGATAAATTTTAGACTTTTAGTTGATTAGATGAATATTTATGCTAGGTAAAGTGTGAAAGTTTGACATATATTTTTTTGTAAAACAATTAAATTATTTGACTTGGATTATTTATGCCTGGTTACCATATAATTTCAAGTTACTCTTAATAATGAGAATTGAATTGATAGTTTGCTTGATAGTTAAGAATTGGGGAATTTCAATTCAAATCTTGAATAAGACAATTAGCCTTTGAATATGGAACCTTGACAGTAGAAGTAGATGGAAGTGGAGAATGTTAGAGACCATAACAGTCCTCATATGAACATATTAATGAAATTGATGGTGTGGTCATTATATATAGTTATTGTGTATTTTAGCAAGGAGTTAAAATCAAAATACAAAGGGGGTTCTTTCAGATTTTTAGCGAAAACTATTTCAAAAACTTAAGCATTATATGTAAGGATTTTTCATTCAATTATTCAATAGAGATTAAGCAAGGTCAAGGTTTAAATCTTGGAATAGCTTTTTTTTTTTTTGTATGTAATCAATTTTATTAATGAAACCAGGAAAAACGTAGCATGTGCATATCCAAACTATACTTGGTCAATAGACCGACCCATACAAACCCAACTTAGAACACAACATGCTAAGTGAAAAAACCTGTAAAGAGGGTACAAAAATAAACCAAACTGGAACACATTGACAAAATGTCATACATACAAGTGGCTCTAGCTATAGCCAAAGCATTAGAGGAAAACCAAACAAAGGGACAAACCAGCAAGTTTAGCTAAGCACACAGTAAAGAAAAATAGCGATGCAGGCAAACACTAGTCTTAATACCAGAGCAGGTCACCGAACCACCAAGAATTCAACAAATGGCAAAATAACCAACCGAGTAATTAGCAATTAAGATCACCAAACTTGGAATAGTTTTTATTAGTTTGTGCAGAGTTACATGGACCTGATCCTTTTTCTTAGGTGGTACGCAGGCAGCCTTTGCATGCAGTTCAATTTAGGTGAATTTTTGTTTTTCTTGCTATTAGTGATTTTTTTTTCTCATAATTATTATATTTATGTTATACTTTCTTAGAAGTATTCAAAATATACATAGATTATGTAAATATGAGGAAAGAAAGTTATGGCTAGAAACCAGTATTGTATACTGACATATTTAATTGCTTTGTTCTTATGTTGTTATTTTTATGCGGCTTGAATTTTGAATATATTTTATGGATCCGAATTGAAACTCGACCCGAAAGCTTAATGTTGCTACCCGATTAGAATAAAAAGTGAGGTCAGTGGTGGCTGTAGAGGGCAAAGGCCTATATTCTTCCCTTTGTGGTAGATTTTTGAGATATTTGGGAAATATACTGAGGTTAAGGTTTAAAAGTTCTAAGTAATTATATCTTTCTCCTTTTGATCATAATAAAACTTTTTCTCTTGTTTTGCCTATAGATGTAGACCTTATAGTCAAACCATGTAAATTCTTTGTTATTCTTTTTCTCCTTTCTATACTGTGTAATAGTGCGATTGTGTTTGTGCTCGTAGATTTGTGTGCCTACTATAAAAAACTAGTATTAGAGCTTTGTGTGTGCAGTCTAGGGTTTACAGATGGCATCGTCTTCAACAAAGTATGAGGTAGAGAAATTTAATAGTGGATTAAGTTTTAGTCTTTGAAAGATTAAAATTAAATCTTCATTGATCTTGCAAGATCTATGGAAGACAATTGAAGATAATTTTCTATAGGGTGCGAAGGAAGGGACAAGGTTGATCTGAAGGAGAGAGCCTTCAATGCAATTTTCATAAGCATTACTGATAAGTCCTATGTGAGATTGCTGGTGAAAACTTAGCATTTATGGTGTTGAAATCAGAGAAAATTAAGTATTTCTATATGTATTTCACTGTATAAATTGATTTACAATCATTCTAATTTATGCACAAAGACTAGAATCTAAATAGGAAAAATAAAGGCTAATAAATACAAAATTCCTAATTTACAGCTAATGCACTAATTAAGGGATTCTAACACTCCCTTTGAAGTTGGTTCATGTATATTGCACATGCCCAACTTACAAACTAGGGTGTGAAACACCTTACAACTTAATCCCTTAGTAAACACATCAGCTAACTGATCTTTTGAACCTATGTAGGAGACACTTAACGAACCATCCATAATTTTTTTTTTATGAAGTGTCTGTCAATCTCTAATGCTTAGTCCGATCATGCTAAATTGGACTGTGAATTATATTGATGGTAGCTTTGTTATAACAAAACAAAGACAAACCACTAGCTTCTAGCAGTTTTAATTTTTTAATCAACTTATGCAACCACAATAACTCACAGATATCTTGAGCCATTACTCTGAATTTAGCCTCTACACTGGATCTAGCTGTCACATTTTGCTTTTTACTTCTCCAGGTAACTAGATTACCATCAACAAAAGTATAGTATTTTGAAGTTGATCTCCGTCTACATCTATAAAGGCCTTAATTTAAAGGTAGCCATTCTTTGAGAAAAGAAGTCCTTTCCTAGGTGCAGATTTTAAGTATCGTAAGATGTGAAAAATAGCATCCAAATGAGATTCGCAAGGATCATGCATATACTGGCTCACTAAACTCACTGCATATGCTATGTCTGGTCTAGTGTGCGAAAGATAAATCAGTCTGCCAACCAACCTCTGATATCTCCCTATATCTACTAGTTTCCTAACTCCAGCTTGCAATTTATGATTTGTTTCAATAGGAGACTCTATTGGTTTACAGCCAAACATTCCTATTTCTTTCAACAGATTTAAAATGTACTTCCTTTGAGAAATAAAGATTCCTTTATCTGATCTGACAAACTCTATTATAAGAAAGTACTTTAGCTTTCCCAATTCTTTGATTTCAAACTCCTATGCTAGCCACTTCTTTAGATGAGCTATTTCTTCCTTATCATCATCAGTTACTATAATATTATCGACATAGACAATAAGTAGTGTGATTTTGCCCCTACAGTGTCTTATAAATAAGGTGTGATTAGTATTACTTTGGCAATATCCAAAGGAAGTTGTTGCTTTACTAAACCTATCAAACCATGCCCTTGATGACTATTTTAGACCATACAAAGCCTTCTTCAATCTGCAAACTTTTCCTTTTAATATTCATCTTCAAACCCTAGAGAAATTTCTATATACACTTCTTTTTCTAAGTCACCATGCAGAAAGGCATTTTTTTACATTAAATTGTTGTAAGTCCCACTCAAGATTTGCTGCACATGATAGTAAAATACTGATTGTATTCATTTTAACAACAGGAGCAAAGGTTTCTTGGTAATCTACCTCATATGTTTGTGTGAAGCCTTTTGCTACCACCCGGCCTTATACCTCTCAATTGAACCCTCTGCTCTATGCTTCACAGTGAACACCCATTTGCATCCAACCGGCTTCTTTTCTAATGGGAGAGTAACAAGTTTCCATGTCTCATTCTTTGCTAAAGTTTTTATCTCCTCCAATATGGCTGTGTTTCATTTTGGATCAAGACATGCTTTCTTTCAATCTCGTGGGATAGAAACAGAGGAAATAGACAATAGAAAGGCTCTATAGGATGGAGACAAAGAATCATAGGAAATGAAGTTAGAGATGAGATGCTTAGTACAGGTTCTAACACCTTTTCTAAGAGCAATAGGAATATCAAGATCATTATCAAAAGAGGGAAGAGCAGATTGAGAATTAAAATTAGACTCATCAGGAACCAAAGGAGACTCATCACATACCTCAGGAAGTGTAGGAATTGAATCCAGAGTTTCTAATTGATTAGCAGTCTCTTGCTCAATGGCTATGTCTGTCTTGTTAAGTCAAGTATATATTCTCAAATCTGGCCTATTTAGTCTCCCTCAAGATTTAGGTGACTCCCCTTGAGTATCATTGTTAGGTCTAGGCTCTAAATTCAGATTCTGAAGATGAAGATTAGGAGAGGACAAAGATGAAGGGAAAGACAACTCTTCCTTCCTATACTCCTCCTAAAGAGGTGGATGGAAATAAGATTTAGATTCTCTGAAGGTAACATCCATACTCATAAAATATGTAACACCCTTATTTGTATAGCCTGGTACATTTCACTGTTACGGTGACTGGTGTCGATCTGGATAATTAAGGAGATTAGAACCACATCTAAGACAACTAGATAAGCCCTGAACACAAATAATTAGTAATTGTCAATTAGTTAAGTATAAATAAGGAAAACAGAACACAAGAAGTTAAATGAGCTGAGAGTCACAGCGATGGGTGACCTTCTCGGAAAGGACTGCGAGGTCGATTTAAACTCAAATTTTTAACCGTAAAATGTGACGCCATGGTCCTTAGGACTATTACGAACACATTGGAAAAGAGAAAATCACGAAAAAGAATTGTTAAGTCAATCAAATAATTAGGTCAGGGAGCTAGAAGAAATATTGAATTATTTGCAAACCGGGTCAACCGGCGAGGGGCAATTTGGTTAATTGACCCCGAGAGCTGATTCCTGACCTAACTGTCAAATAAAATCGGAGAAAAGAAAAATTAGGAATTAGGAATTAAATTAAAGAATTAATGGAAAAATAAATAAAAAAAAGAAAAGAAAATGAAAAAGTGAAAAGAGATGACATCATGCATGACATCATGCATGATGCCATAAATATTATTATTAAAAATTTATTTAATCTAATTTGTGGTCTTCCTAATACACATAAAAGAAAAGAAAAAAAAATAAAATTCATTCTTCTTCTTCAAAGTTAAAAAACGTCCATCTCTCCCTACCTCTCTCTTTCTCCATTGTTCCACCATTAACATGCTTTTAAAGCTTGAAAAACTTAGTTTTGCCCCATAAGTTTAACCCTAAACCTTAAGAAAACTTGCTATCTCAACTAGAAAAGAAGCTTGAAGAAGAAAGAAAAAAAAAAGGAAGAGATTTGAAGGGAGAGAAAATTCTGCATAAGGTTAGTAATTCAAACTTCAATTTTTTTTTGTTTAATTATTGTGTTTATAGTTGCATTAACTTAGAAATATGATTAAAATGAAATGAAAACAAGTATTGGAGGCCTAGGTAGAGATTTCAGTCAGCTAGGGTTTGCCATGGTAATGCATAAATTTGATGGAATTAAAAGTGTATGGAAGCTTAATTGAGTTGAGGAATGATATTGGTATGCTTTGAATCAAGTAAATGTAACAAAAATGTGAATTAGGGTTTGGACCTAGGGTTTTGGAAGCCAAAAATTAGAAAAATGGTCAAATGGTGTGTTTGGCCTTGTTTGAGGTGAGAAATAGTCATTTGTGACCAATTGAGATGTGTTGGAAGTGTTGGAAGTGAGAGTGAATTCAGATTGAAAATGGCCATGTTGCAGGCAGCAGGACCAAGGTCCCTTTGAGGGACTAAAACTGAAAACTTACAAGTCCAATTGGTATGAGACCAATTAGGAATGAAAATAGACACAAAATGGAACATTTTTCATTTAGGAATCATGCCCAAAAGTGACCATAGCTTAGTGAACAAATTGACTAAATCAGGATTTATGCAATCTGACCTGTACAAAAATGAACAAATGAACAGTGTTTGTTCATTTGACCATAACTTGGGTTAGGCAGGTCTAAATGACCTGAAATTTTACCAGTGGACAGCTGAGATATAGATCTAAAACTTTCATGAAGAACAAAAACCCAAATTATGCCCTTAACCAAGTCATTTGGCCACCCAAAATTGGTGACCTAAAACTGCCAAAACCAGTTTGGTGCCCAGAAATCTGGGTTAAGTCCAATCCGACAGCCATGATTCAAATGGCTATACTTGAGCTACAAAACTCCAATCGGAGTGATTCAAAAAGTATACTTGAGCTACAAAACTCCAATCGGAGTGATTCAAAAAGGAGAATAAATTTAAGACAATAGGGAACATTTTCTATGAAGAAAATTTTGCCAAATTTTAACAGCAAATTGACCAATGGAACAGTGTAACATAAGACACCAAAATTGAAAATTTGCAATTTTGCCTAAAAGACCTAAGTTTTGAGAAAACAACTAAAACCAATAAATTTAGTGACCAAAATGTGGTATGTGGGTGAAGTTAGAATTCCCATACCTATTAAGCCTTAGAAAGTCAACAAATTGACTTGAATAGTATAGTGAATAGTAACCCCGAAACACAAATTTTAAAGAACATCAAGTTTAGCATATATAAGCTAGATAAAAGTGAATTTGAATTTATTTTTGGATTTATGCTAAGTTATGGTACTGAAACACTGTGAAACTGTGTGTTTCAGCTGAAAAAGGCTCAGAAAGTCTAAGAGACTGAGTCAAGGCCTAGAGGCGACTCACGTCAGGTTTGTGCACAATAAGCCCTATTTAAGCATTTTATCCTTGAAAATTTTATTTAGTATGCATTATGAGTTTAAGAACTTTTGTGTTGCCACTTTGGAAATTGATTTGATTTTTGTATGCAATATTTGAATAAAATGTTTGAAGTAGATTTTTGATTCACACTTAGCATGACAGTGCCTTATTATTCCTCCTTCATTTATGGGGTTGAAATCGATTATTTTCCTCCCTCTCTGGTTTACCAATATAGGTTGTAGATCGGATGAGTACTCATTAGCTAGCTAGCCACCTCCCTCATTGATTTCGATTAGTGAGGTTGTAGATTGCTTTGTCATGGTGTACAACGCGGCATTGATCGAAAATTTTGTGTCATGGCTTAAGTTGTGTATGAATTGGCAACACTGTGTTTATTAAATTATTTGACCAAAAATTTTTCTATAATAAGCTTTGATAATTTGTGAAATGTAATTGTACAGCATTTAAATTGTGTTTTGTCAATGAATGATTTATGTAATATATTTCAAATTCTTTATTGTGCACCACTGAGTATTTTTATACTCAGCGATAGCTTATTTTGCTGTCACAGATAAGAGCAAGGAGAAAGCAGCAGAGTGAGTTGCTATTGATATTGAGGACTTCACTGATCCTTTTTGTATGGGTATTTATTTATACCATTGTAATTAATTGATGTAAATATTGTAATATTTTATGTATCAATGTAAAGTTGAGCAGTTGTATAATAAATTGTAATAATATTATTTTCTGTATTTAATATCTATAAATTAAACTTGTGAATGTAAATTAGCTTTGTTGAATGAATTGATGAAATATTTTGAGATGACAAACTTGGATTAAATTGTGGAATTATCTTGAAGTGGTTTGATTTGAGAATTGAGATTAACTGGAGGTTGGGAGTTGTGGAAAAATTCATTGGAAGTGTTTTTCTGAGGTATTTGAAGAACTGTTTTCTCCAAATACAGACGGCACTCTGCCGAAATTTTTATAAAATTTGCAGAAGAATAAAGTGGACAAAAATTTTTACTAATTTTGAGACTTCAATTAAATGTTTTTAATTCCTACCAAAACGCTCACCACTTCCAAAATGTAAGAAAATGGTTTTAAAATCCCTTGTAGTGTACTTAATGAATTATCGGTAGGTGAAGTTCGGTAGTTCATTAGGTATTCTACGGGATCATGTTATGCCTTACAGAGGGCTAAGGTGTGACAAAATATTTTGGAGTAGGAAGGTGATAACACCTATATCCCTTCTGTCACACCCTACTCCTCGTAAGATGTAACATGTTCCCGTAGTACACCTAATGAATTACTGTACTTCACCTACCGGTAACCCATTAAATATACTATAAGTGATTTTAAAACCATTTCCATCCATTTTGGAATTGGTGGATAAAATTTTTTTCAAATTTTAAAAACCTTTATTTAAAGTCCAAACATAAATTAAATTCCTAAATATTTAAAATCTCCGTAATTTTTACAAAAATTTCAGCAGAGTGTCGCCTGTATTTTGAGAAAACAATTCTTCAAAATCTGAAATTAGAAACACTCCTAATATATTTCTCAATCACAACTCCATTTGCAACCACCAAACTTCAAATCAACAGCAATAGCAGCATTTCAATTCAAAATCCAAATTTCAAATCAAGAATTAATTTCTCAAAACATTTCATAACTCATGCACATTGCATTTTAAATCATTAATTTATAATCATAAGTTAATTTACAGATGCAAAATCTCAAAAATAATATTATTACAATTTTATCTGTACAACTGCTCAAATTACAGAGATACATATGCATACTATCATATTTACATCAAACTAAACTATCAGGGTATAGACAAATACCCGTACAAAAATTCTTCAATTGTGCTCCTCTCTAACTGTAGCAGCTCACTCTGCTGCTATGTCCTTTTCTCTATCTGCGACAGCAAGTTAAAGCTATCGCTGAGTATATAAATACTCAGTGGTGCACAATAAAGCATGAAATGCATAATAGAAAACATTTATGAACAAATCATCATTCAAAAATCTCATAATCGCATTTCACAATTTTTTTTTTCAAATCACATTTATAACAAATCATAATTTTCAAATATTAATATAGTACAACTTAATCAAATAATTTAATAAATATAGTGTTGCCAAACAATAACACAACTTAGGACATGAAATAAAATTTCCAAACATGTCGTGTGTACACCACGATAAGGCAAGCTCACCCCACTAATCGAAATCAATGAGGGAGGTGGCTAGCTAGCTAATAAATACTCATCCAAACTCACCCCTCAGACTGGAAAGCCAGAGAGGGAGGAAAGTGATCAAATATCAAACTCACCCCACAAGTGGAGGAGGAACATATTAATATTGTCATGCCAAGTGTGAATTAAAAACAATTTAAATCAAGTTATTCAAATATTTTATATAATTCACAAATCATATTTCATTCTAAACTTTTCATTTACAAAGTAGGCAACACACTATTTTTCAAATAATATTTTTAAAGCAATAACAATCAAAATTATTCACAATATTTATTTCAAGAATTGTCAAGTAGAAATAAGAAATTTAAGTTTATTGTGCACAAACCTGACGTGAGTCGCCTCTAGGCCTTGACTCAGTCCCTTATACCTTTCGGGTCTTTTTCAGCTGAAACACAAAATTTATAGTGTTTTAGTATCTTATTTCACAATAAATCTAATAATTAATTCATAAATACTTAATTCTAGCCCAAATATGCTTAAATTAATATTCTTGAAAATTTTTATTTTGGAGTTACTATTCATGGTACTATTCAAGTCAATTTATTGACTTTCTAAGGCTTAATAGGTGTGGGAACTTCAACTTCACCCACATACCACATTTTGGTTCCCTAATTTGTTGGTTTTGGTTGTTTACTCAAATTCTAAGTTTTTTATGCAAATTTGCAATTTTTCAGTTTTGGTGTCTTAAGTTGCACTGTTCCATTAGTTATTTTATTGTTAGAATTTGAAAAAACTTTCTTCATAGAAAATGTTCCCTATTGTCTTAAGTTTATTGTAACGCCTTAGGCAAATCCCACATCGGCAAAACACGGGAGAGATGCTGGGTTTATAAGTTGGTGGTTCGTAACCCCTAGTGACGCGTTTTAAAAACCGTGAGGGCTTCGGCCTAGAGCGGACAATATCACTAGTGTCCCGGGCCGTTATTTAGAGGGGAAGAATTGTAACGCCCTCACCGTAGATAGTCCGTACATTTTACTGTTCCGATGACTAATGTCTGTTCGGACAGTCAGGATGTCTGGAACTACACTTAAACTATAGTGAGGAGGAATAAATTAACGAAATAAATATTAAAAAATGATATGAATATGTAAATTGGGACTAATGTCCTATTAATATGAAATTAATGGTACTAATGAACAGTACTAGAAAATAGTAACAGTGAATAGTGCTAAATTAATTAAAAAATGTTTAATTGCCCATAGTATACCTAAACTTATTTGTTTAGTTTGGATAAATTGGTATACCAATTAGGGACTATAGATAGCGATCGCCTCCGAGAAAATCATGAACCGACAATATATGTCCGGTATGATTGTTCTACTGAGCTATATGCCTACTTCATCGCCATTGTGTCTACTTTATTTACGGCTTTACAAGCCTAACAATGGTCTCATGCTCAACGGTGGCCTCGTGGCCCGATGATGTATCTGAGGTAGACATATGGCTGTCTAACCCGTATACTCCCGTGTATCCAGCTTTTATAATTTGTTATAGGTTTCTTGGGCATTGATAATAATTAATTAATACTGAATATACAATAAGTAAATAGGAAAGATCCCAATAATTTTAATTGTTTCCAAAGTGCAATAAAAAAAATATATTAAAGACCCAGAATTTATGATTTGTAAATATTAATTCAATTGTTTAATTATTGTTATTATAAATTATGCACCACTAAGCGTTATGCTTAGCGCGTTGGTTTTCCATCGCGTAGGTACTGGAGAACAGCAGTCGCCACAGTAGTATTTGGACAGAGTTCCGACCAGATCTGCCACCGATCAGAATCACCTCACCAGTCTTTTATATTTTGGTAGGGCCTATGTGTAGACTAGTATTTTGGTTCATTATGTCTAGTCATGATGTAATTACTAGTTTTTGATGTATTTTATTTTGGACTTGAAATGAAAACTTATAATTTATTATCTATGAATTTCCATATGAATGCAATAGATGACACTTCATTTTGAGATCTCATAAATAGTTGCGAATGATATGATAAAAGAGAATATGATATGGAAATATGTGAGATGACTATAAATATGTTAACAGGTGATAGTGGAACCCGCCAGATGCTAATAAAACAGAGGAGGATCTGTCCGGGTCTCCACAAAAATAAGAAAAAAAAAAATTTCTACACGTAAATTACCTGATTTAAAGGACATTAAAATTTACAATAGACATGACAAGACAAGATAGGGTGCTCCGGCACCGAATGTGGCACTTCTTGCTCGGCTATACAATAGACGGGTAAGGGGCGTCACATTTAGTGGTATCAGAGCAGGACTCCCTCTAGTACGGTGTGTGGTGCGAGGACGCACCAGGCGGAAGCTGGTGGGCTTGTCATGACCCAGGGATGGGGTTGGGATGTTCTTGTTCAACCAGCTACGCACTGGGGTGGAAACTTCGTGTCCCACATCGGAAACGGGTAGAAAAGATTTGGGCCATATATGTGGGAGCCTTCCTCACCTGGTCAGCGCGCTTTTGGGAATGAAACCTCCCAAGGGACAAATCCGTGAGGCCCATGGGCCAAAGCGGACAATACTAACTGGAGAAGGATTGGGCTGTTACATTTATTCTCCTTTTTGAATCACTCTAATTAGAGTTTTTTAGCTCAAGTTATAGCCATTTGAACCATGGCTGCCAGATTGGACTTAACCCAGTTTTCTAGGCAAATTTTGATTCTGATAGTTTTAGGTCACCAACTTTAGGTAGCCAAATGACTTGGTTAATGGCATAATTTGGGATTGTGTTCTTCATAAAAGTTTTAGGTCTAGACCTCATCTGTTCACTGGTAAAATTTCAGGTCATTTAGACCTGCCTAGTTCAAGTTATGGCCAAATAAACAAACACTGTTCATTTGGTCATTTTGTACAGGGCATACTGAGATTTTCCAAGTTTGGTCAATTTATTCACTAGGTTTTGGTCACTTTTTGGGCATGCTTCCCAAATAAAAATTGTGTCATTTAGTGTCTATTTTCATTCCCAATTGGTCTCATACAAATCGGACTTGTAAATTTTCATTTTTGGTCCCTCAAAGGGACCTTGGTCATGCTGCCAGCAGCATGACCACTCTCAATTCGAACTTGGTTTTGATTCAAACACTTCTAACACATTCCATTTGGTCACAATTTACCATTTCTCCCTTCAAACTAGGTCCAAGACATCATTTATCAATTTTTCATATTTTTGTCTCTAAACCTTAGGTCCAAAACCCTAACTACACTAGTAATTACATTTAACCAATTTCAAGCATCTCAACATCACCTCTACATTCATATAAGCTTGCCTACACTTATTATCCAATCAAATTCATGCACTACCATAGCAAAACCTAGCTGATCAAAATCCCTGTTTAGTCCTCCAACAATTAATTTCATTTCATTTTAAGTTTATTTCTAAGTTAATTAATCTATAAACACAACTAATTCAACTAGAAAATCAAATTTAGTTTACTAACCTTAGTGTAGAATTTTCTTTCCCTTCAAACCTCTTCCTCTCTTCTTTCTTTATTCTTCAATCACCTCTTCTAGTTGCCAAAACAAGTTTTAACCATGGTAGAGTAATTTTCTATGGTGAGATTTTTGGTTTTTCAAGCTCAAAGATGAGCTTTCATGGAGGTTTTAAGGGTGAGAGAGCTTTCAGAGAAAGAGAGAAAGAGAGCTACGGGAAAGAAGAAGATAGATCTTTTTATTTTATTTTATTTTATTTTTTTCATTTTATGTGTATTTATGCAAAATTTGACTTAGTCAAATTGGTTAATTAAATTAAAATTAATTTTGATGTCATATCTTATGTAATTTGGTGATGTCATTATTCAATTTTCTTTTTTTTAGGTGTTTTTTAAATATTTAGTAAGACAAAATTATCCTAAAATTTAAATTTTTAATTATTAAGTTTATTGCATCATGCATGATGTCATGCATGATGTAATAAGCTTTTTCACCTTTTTCAAATTTTTTTCTTTTTCTTTTTCATATATTTTTTATTAGTTCTTTAATTTAATTCTTGATCCCAAAATTTTCTTTTCTCCAATTTTATTGGACAGTTAGGTTAAAAGTCAGCTCTTGGGGTCAATTGACCAAATTGCCCCTCGCCGGTTCAATCCGGTTTGCAAATAATTTAAGATTTCCTCTGGATCCCTGACCTAATTATTTGACCGGCTTAACAATTCTTTTTTGTGATTTTCTCTTTTCCACTGTGTTTATAATGGTCCTAAGGACCGTGGCGTCACATCTTACGGTTCGAAATTTGAGTTTAAATCGACTTCGCAGTCATTCCCGATAAGATCACCCATCTCTGTGGCTCTCAGCTCATTTAACTTCTTATGTTCTGTTTATCTTATTTATACTTAACTAATTGGCAATTACTAATTATCTGTGCTTATGGCTTAACTAGGTGTCTTAGGCATGGTCCTAATCTCTTTAATTGTCCGGACCGACACCGGTCACTGGAACAGTATAATTTATCAGGCTATGCAAATAGGGGTGTTACACCTTCTGAGTACTGGAATAACTAACAAAGATACATTTGGGGGCCCGAGGTTCTAACTTCCCACTATTAAGTTTATGAACAAAGCAAACACACCCAAAAACTTTTGGAGGGACATTATATGATTTTTTACCTTGAAAACCTCTAAAAAACTCTTAAATTCTAATGTCTGAAGGGGCATCTTATTAATAAGATAGGCAGCAGAAAGAATAACATCCCTCCAGTAAGGTTTAGGAATATTCATGGTAAATATAAGAGACCTAGCAACCTCAAGTAAGTGATTATTTTTCCTCTAAATACCCTATTTTGTGGACTAGTGTTAACACAACTAGTCTGATGTAAAATTTCATGAGACTTCAGATACTCCTAAAAGACACCATTCATATATTCTGTACCATTATCAGTTTTCAGTATTTTAACATAAGCATCAAATTTTGTTCTAATCATTTTGTGAAACTACTGAAAATAAGAAAAAACTTCATCTTTCCCTTTCATTAAATATACCTAAGTTAACCTACTGCAACAATCAATAAAGGTCACAAACCATCTATAGCTCGATAAAGATACAGTTTGAGTAGGCCCCCATACATCAGAATAGATAATCATAAAAGGAAATGAAGCCTTATTATTTATTGTAGGATAAGATTGTCTAGTATGTTTAGCAAACTCACAAGCATCACATACTAACAATTCAGTTTTGCATTGCCTAAACAAAAAAGGATAAAGTTTCTCTAACACAGTAAATGAAGGATGTTCTAGTCTCTTATGGCACTTAATATTTTCTTCCTTAGCACCCTTAGACTGGCCCAACATAGCCTAGCCAACATAGTCATTCAGTAGATATAGTCCATCTTGTAGTCTACCATTGTCAATCGTTTTCGCTGTTATCAATTCCTGAAAAATGCAGTGAGTGGGAAAAAATTTAATTTTGCAGTTATGAGCTTTTGTGATAGAAATGACAGACAAAAAGTTAATAGAAAAGCTAGGCACATGTAAAACAAAACTAAGACTTATAGTAGGAGTGCATTTAATAGAACCTATTCTAGAAACATAAGATAAAGATCCATCCGCAGTGCATAATTTTTCTTTGCCTGAACATAGAGAATAGGATATGAATTTATTCAAAGAGCCTGTTATATGCCTGTTTGATCAAGAATCTATAGCCCAAAAAGAATTATTAAGATTGGTAAGAAAAGCATTACCTGAGTTGATGAAGTTAGAAGAGGCAACTATAGTGGATTGCGATTACAATTCAAGTTGTGATAGCAACCACCTTAAAGTCTGTACCTCTTCAGTGGAAAACATCCCAATAGTAGCAGTATCTTTAGAGGGATCTAAAGCCTCAGATACATTAGCTTGTGGTCTAACAGAGCTCATCCTTTTTTCTCCATGCCCTTTGGTTGGGCGACCATACAGTTTCCAATAGTTTTCCTTAGTATGTCGAGTTTTTCCATAATAATAGCAATGGAGCTGATCCTTATTTGATGGACCATGTGACTATTTATGTGAAGAATTAGCAACTAGCCTTTCCTTATCAATAGACACATAATGAACTATGACACCCCTTCTACTCTCCTCCTACTAAACATAAGAGTATATCTGTCTCAAGGTAGGTAAAGGATCCTTCCCAAGTACTTGGACTCGAATATGATCATATTCCCCATTTAACCCAGTAAGAAAATCATAGATCCGCTCTTTCTCAATCAGTTTTTGGAACTTAACTGCATCATCTGGACATGAGGCCTAAAAGTCCTAGTAGAAATCTAGTTCCTGCCATAGACCACTCAATTCTGCATAATCCTGAGCAACAGTTAGCTCACCCTGTTTTAAATCATGAACCTTATTTCTAAGCCCATCACTTGTGCATCATTTCAAACTTGAGAATAGGTTTGATAGACTGCACTCCAAATGGTAGCTGCACTATCCAATAGTAAATACCCACGAGCTATATGAGGTTGTATGGAATTGATGAGCCATGACATAATAAGAGAGTTCTCTAACTCCCACTGACTGTAGGTAGTACTTGTAGTTTTCGGCTTTTTCTTATTTCCAGTAATATACCCTTGTAGTTCTCTAGCTTGAATAAACAACAGATACGATCTAAACCATGCCAAAAAATTAGTTCCATCCAATTTTATGGGACTAATCTGTAAAGAGGGGTTATCACTGATAAAACTTGCCTTTGTTTTCTAGATTTCCTTCTTCCCATCAGCCATTTAAATAAAAATAAAAATAGATATTATATTGAAGAGAAACCCAAAAAATAAAAGTGCAAACCAGTTGAGGGAAACAAGTGGATCAAGGGTGCAAAAACCAAGAAGGACGGCGACAGGGAGAAACAACTGAAAAATCTGATCGAAAATGGCTTCACTCACCAGCATGTGTGATTGGGGGAGAACCTTTTTTGATGGCGCGTGAGGCCATGCACCTTACTGGATGACAGTAATACTTTGGGCGAGCATCGACGACCAAGGGTTTTTCCTCCTTGGGTGGGCGGTGACACTCACCTCCCTCAATAGACCTTCTTTTAGGCTTACCCACACAAACCCTAACTTTTTTGGTACTGTTCATGCCAAGAAAAGTTGGCTTAGCTCTGATACCATGTTGAAATCAGAGAAAATTAAGTATTTCTATATGTATTTCACTGTATAAATTGATTTACAATCATTCTAATTTATACACAAAGACTATAATCTAAATAGGAAAAATAAAGGCTAATATATATAAATATTCCTAATTTACAGCTAATGCACTAATTAAGGGATTCTAACATGTGGCATGGAAGAAATTGGAGGAGCTGTATTCTGCCAAATCATTGACCAACCGTCTTTATCTGAATAAAAAGGCTATCTAATGTGAGAATGAGCGTAGGTACACCCATTAAAGAATATTTGGATGAATTTATTTCAATCATTATGGACCTGAAGAATATTGATATTGAAATTGATAATGAGGATCATGCCCTTATTGTGTTATGTTCTTTACCACCCTCCTATGAGACTTTACTGATATTTTTTTTATAATGGAAACATAGTATTTAGTAGATGATGTTAGTAATTCTTTAAAATTGAAGGAGTTGAAAAAGAATTTTCCAGGTAATAAAGAAAGGGCTGGAGGGGAAGGTTTGGTGAGCGGAGAAAGAACACAGTTGAAGGAGGGTTCTTCCAGTAGAAAGAAATGTAGGGCCAAATCTAATTCAAGAATAAAAAAGGCAAATTGTTTTGAGTGTGAGGAGCAAGGTCACTACAGGAGAGATTGTCCCAAGTTGAAGAAAAAAAAAGGAAAGCAACCAAAAAGTTCTACAAATGTGATTGATAGGTTTAGCGATTTTGATGGCAATGACAGTGCTGGGAAAATTTTATCTATGACTTTAGATCATGGGTAGAATTCCTAAATTCTTGATATTGGTGCTACTTATCACATGTGTCCACTCAAAAGCTAGTTTGTCACTTATAAACAAATGAGTGATAAGGTGTTTCTGGACAGTGATCGTGCATTACTTGTGGAAGGAATTGGTAATATCATATTGAGAATGTTTGATGGTTGTCAGAACTATGGAGTGTTAGCATTTTCCAAGACTAAAGAGGAACCTAATTTCTCTTGGGACACTTAACTCTCATGGATTCAAATACCATGCAAAGAATGGAGTTCTCAAAGTATGCAGGGGCTCTATGGTACTCATGAAAAGAAGTTTGATTTCAGAATTGTCTTTTTTTTTTTTTTTGGTAGTATATCTTCAGGAGAAGCTGCAGTAGCATCCTGAAGCAATAACTAGAATCAGACTCAATTATGGCATCTATGTGTTAGTCATATGAGTGAAAGAGGGTTATCTGTGTTGAGCAAACATGATTTGTTGGATCGGCAGAAAACATAATCTGTGGACTTTTTGTGAACATTATGTGTTTACCAAACAAACTAGGGTGAAGTTTGATAAAAAAGTACTGCACAAGACCAGAGGTACTATGAATTATATAAATTCAGATTTATCGGGTCCTAGTAAATACCCTTCTAAGAGCGGTGCCACATATTTCATGAATTTGATTGATGATTACTTTCAGATGGTTTGGGTGTATTTCTTAAAAACAAAAGATAAGGCATTTTTAACCTTTATAAAGTGGAAGATAATGATTGACAAGCAGATAGAAAACAATATCAACATCTTAGAACTGATAACGGGTTAGAATTTTACAATCATGAGTTTGATGCATTCTGTAACAAAGAAGGTATAGCGAGACATCGCACTTATACAAGGACACCAAAATAGAATGGCATTTCAGAATGCATGAACAGAAAGTTTTGTGATAAAGCATGAAGCATACTCTCACATTAAAGTTTGGGAAAAGATTTATGGGCTAAAGCAATTAATACAACTTGGTTCTTAACAAATAGATCTCCATCTATAGATATTGAGTGCAAAACTCCTTTTGAGATCTGGTCTAGTTCATTTGTTGAAAACTCTCAGTTGAGAGTGTTTGGTTGTCCTATTTATGGTTATGTCGGGGATGGTAAACTTGAGCTGAGGGGAAGAAAATGCATATTATAGGGTATGCATATAAAGTGAAAGGCTACAGGTTGTAGTGCAATGATCTAAAGTCTCCAAGATTAATTATCAGCAAGGATGTGACATTTAAAAAGTTTGCTTCATTGTATAGTTAGAGGGAGAAGTCAATAGGAGAATTAGATCACGGTGTCAGAGAATAGGTAGAGCTTAAGGCTGATACTTCAGTAGTTCAGTCCAGCGATTCAGAGGATGAGGTGCAAGATCCTGATCAATAAGAGGATGCAACTAAGCGACAACAACATGAATCATATAGCATTGTAACTGGTAGGGAGACAAGACAGATCAAACCCTTATAGAGATATGCATAGGCATATCTAGTTGCTTTTTCCTTGTCAATTATTGAGACAATTGATGTGCATAAACCCAATAATTATAGTAAATCTATTTTTAGTTTAGATGCAGATCAACAGGTAGGTGCTATGGGTGAAGAAATTGAATCTCTTCACAAAAATTAGACTTGGAAGCTTATAACATTGCTTAAGGAACAGAAAGTGGTAGGCTGCAAATGGGTATTCACAAATAAAGGGAGGCACTCCTAGTTTGAAGCGCCTCGATATAAGGCATGGTTTGTAGTTAAATACTTTACTTAGAGGGAGAGGATTGACTTTAATGAAGCGTTTTCTCCTATTGTGAAGGACAATTCTATCAGGATTTTACTTGCTATGGATGCTCTTTATAATCTAGAGCTCGAGCAACTACATGTGAAGACATTATTTTTGCATGGTGAGCTATGAATCTGTCACATAATTTTAGTAGCAATAAGCATGTCATCCACATACAATAGCAATGCCTTTGTGGTTCTAATATTAGAAATATAATAATTACAACAATTATGTTTTTTTAAATTGAATTATTTTTTATTATTTAGAGATATCTAGAATTGAGAGGAGAAAAGGAAATAAGGACTAATAAGGAACTCTCTAGAACCTAGTAAAAAATAATAAATAAACAAATAAAAGGGACCCATATGGGTATTTCTAGAAAAAAAGAAAAAAAAAAAAGAGAGAGAGAGAAAAGAGAAGGGGGAAGAAAAGAGATAATAAACGAGAGAAAGAAGGAGAGAAAGAATAGCAACCGCAGGCAAACCATACATAGCAATGAAACCTTCTTACCCTAAAATGCTGGCTGTTGCCTCTTTTCACCCAAGAATGTGAAAATCAATAGTGAGAAGAGAAAGGAATAGTGGCTATCCCTTGCCACCACCTATGACTATGGCATCAACTGGAACTCCTCTCCTCTGAATCATCTTCCTTAATTATTTCAGATAAGTCCTTCACAAGCCGCCAATTTCAACCGAGATATGCAGAGGGAAGGGAATCGAAGCTTTGAAGGTTGGGTTTTACGACGATCAATTCCCATAGCACTGCCAATATACTAGCAAGTTATGGTCACTATTGAGGTTGCATAGACCCCAGCTAACCATCTCTAGACCCCTCAATGCCGTTTGACACTGGTCAGATGAATTGTGATGCTTGCATGCAAACAAAGATAAGCAAAGCTCAAGTGTCAGCTTGAGCGTGATTTGTAGGTAACCACAAATTCCTTAATTTCATGAATTCCCTGGCTTGCTTATGATATTCTCACAATTTCTTTTATTTGTTTTGGTGAATTTATCCCTACATTGTTCTCTACTAATTTTCCCTTGATTTATGGTGATTCTAATGTGTATTTCATTAACTGATGCAATCTATATATCATGGATTTTAAACTATTTTTCTTTCCTTCAATTTTTATGTTTTGCTAAAGAATATAGAGAGTATCATTTGACCTTTGTTAATGGTTCTTGTGATCACGTGGACTACAAAAATATATGGCACAAAATAAAAATAGTAAATAGCAGTTTATAATACTTTTGGCAGGAAACCATATATTGCAATTTTGTAAGACGAAATGGGTTGCATTTCATTAGGAAAAACCATTGGGAATTCAAGTATTGCTTAGAGATTCAAATCTGAAATGTCATTGCCTGTATTTTTTATATGTGCTTTAGGTTAATTAGCTGAAATCATGCTTTTATAAGAACAACAATGCTTTGAAAGGTTATAGTTTTGTTAATGTATTGTGTTGGTATGGTGTATTGTTGAAGTAGTTGACAACTTTTTACTTTTTGCAATATTTATACATTTAGTAAGCATGAATCAAGTAAGAAGGTAACTTCAAAGTTTCTACTCCAAATTCTCTTTTTTCTTGTACATTCTCTACACTACTATTCTGGTACTCCCTTTCATAATCTAATGCTTGGATGGTCAAAGGAAAGAACTCAGTAAGATGGTGAAATAATTTATAGGTGATGATCTAATAGCCTTTAGAATTATAATAGATAATTTGGATAAATTTTAGCTGATTAAACGAATATTTATGCTAGGTAAAGTGTGAAAGTTTAATATATATTTTTTCTAAAACGGTTGAAGTATTTGACTTTGATTATTTATGCTTGGTTAATTTATAATTTCAAGTTACTCTTAATAATGAGAATTGATAGTTAAGGATTGGGGAATTTCAATTCAAATCTTGAATGAGACAATTAGGCTTTGAATATGGAACTTTGACAATAGAAGTAGATGGAAGTGGAGAATGTTAGAGATCATTACAGTCCTCAGATGAACATATTTATGAAATTGATGGTGTAGTCATTATATATAGTTATTGTGTATTCTAACAGGGAGTTAACGTCAAAATATGAAGGAGGTTCTTTCAGATTTTCAGCGGAAACTATTTTAAAAACATAACTATTATATATAAGGATTTTTCTTTGAATTTTTCAATAGAAATTAAGCTGGGTCAAGGTTTAAAACTTGGAATAGTTTTTATTAGTTTGTGCAGAGCTACATGGACCTTAGGTGGTTTGTACTTAACCTTTTGATGTAGTCCAATGTAGGTGAATTTTTGTTTTTCTTTCTATTAATGATTGTTTTTTTTTTTTCCAGAATAACTATAACTATGTTATATTTTCCTAGAAATATTCAAAATATACATAGATTATGTAAATATGAGGAAAGAAAGTTCTGGCTAGAAACCTGCTTTTTTCTTATATATATATATATATATATATATATATATATATATATATATGTATATCATCGTTTGAGAAGTTTTTGTTTTTATAACATTTACTTATTGTTAATGAGTCAACTGTTTCAAGGAAACTTGAATAGTTTAGTTTCAGGTTTTACCTATTCTTATTCGGAAGGATGGGTGTGACAAATCCACTCGTCTCAGTTTATGGAGTTCAAGTAGTAGTGGCATTCTCTCTTAACTTACAATAGTTCATCGTAGATTGAGGAGAGAAGGTGGTGGTTATGTGTTTCTGATCTCCCTCTATCAGCCTTGAAATTTAGTTTGTTGGATGCAAAATAACGCTAGCGAGGTTATAATTTCAATGGAATATGGTACTCTTAGGAAAGATTAATAAATTGGTTAGATTAACAACCAAAGTTTTTGTTTCAGTCTAAAAATTTTCCTTTTGATTTGTGGTATTTATGATGGCGAAAATAGGTATTTATAGACTTAAATGGCAGTGGAAATTGTAGAAAGTCAATTTCTGCTGTGGGTTTATCAAATTTTAGTCAAAATTGGTGAATTTTATAGTCAAAATCAATGTCAGTGGTTTTCATTGCCATAGTGATTGTCCACTATTGCTATAGTAATCGTCCATTGTTGCTACAGTCACCTTGCGATGTTAGTAGTGGCGGTTGCTGCAATAACCACTGGTGGCTCATGCAATAACATCATTAAAAAAATGCCTCCCAACTTTATAAAAGTTATCAAGAATTCTACGTAGCTTAGGAAATATTAAACTTGCATCAAAAGTTGATAAATTTTGTAGTCAAAATCGGCAGTCAATGGGTTTCCCACGCGCTACAATGATCATCTGCCATTACCCATTGCAATGTCAGCAATGATGGTTGCTGCACTAACAACAGGCAGGTGGTATAGTGATGTCATCAATGACATCATCAAAAAATCTCCAAACTAACAAAATTTACTAAATTCTACAAAGCTTAGAACAACGTAAAACTTACCCAAAAATTCTAAAAAATCCAAATGACAAAAGCAAGAGAATACTTTTTTGAGGGTTTAGAGTAATTTTTTTGGTTGATATATTTCAGGCTCATCCCTTTTTCGAGGGCTTAGAGTAAGTTTTTTGTTGATATATTTCAGGTTTCACTACTCCAACTATATTGAAAGAGTTATGCCTTTTGGAGTATGACATGACCAATTTTTACCAATACACGTGAATTGTAATAATATTTTAGCTATATATGTGCGTATTTGACTTAGTTTTTGACTCCAAATCTCAAATCACCATTTTGGGTGTCAGGAACTCATTTGGCTTTCAGCTGACAAATTGGTTGCAAGGCCTTCGAGGCTAGTTCTCAAAGGGGTACCCATTTAGAATTCTTTAGGAGTATATTTCAAGGGTGAATGTTAACTTGAAGATACCTTAGTTGGTTGAGCTGCCAGTTATTCACACACGTTAGAATGTCTGGCTTCAATTTTTCATAGTGCTTAGAGCAAGAGCAGAAAAAATTATAATTGTCCAGCTCATCTCCCTCTTGAACATACTTTTTGAGACAACATGATCCATAGAAAATGATCTCCAAGCCAATTATTTGATATTTTAGGACATTGCATCCCACAATAACAAATAGAAGCAGAATACCTACATAACTATGAGAGGATCTTGAGCATCACTAACAAGGCAGCAAACTAGTTCTACTCCATAACCAAATCTTAATTCCTAGAGCTTGAACTAAAATTCACTGCCAATTTATTTGTTCCATAAATATGTAGAAACTTCAAGCTTAAACAACTGTAGGATTGACTAGGAAAGCAACCAGGATATCCTTGAGTGAAGTTTTGGAGTTTGTGTAACTATCTTCATCCTTGTAAACAACATCGATGACCCTTATAATGTTCAGAATACACATCAGAATAGGCTTTGGAATGTTTGCAGTTTCTTTCAGGAGCTCCTCGTTGAGGTCCTTCCACAAATTATGACTATTTTGTTCGATTCATCATATGTCTGCTGCTGTGATACACCATGCTGCTTCATATAGCATTCCACAGCCGAAGCTACATGTCCCCTTTCTTGCTCAAACTACACATATGTTGCAATTGCAAGCATTGAGAAATATTGGGTCATCATTTCAACATAACTAAGAATCATATGGAGTTATTTAGTTAAAAAAAAAAAAAAAAGAAAGCGTTTCTTTAGGTCTTACCTTTCAAATGGATTTGATAGAAATAATTTCTTATCTATTATGATAAAATAAAGGCTTAACAGTGTGGGTATATCTATTGAATTCTCACAGTTATATCTAATTATTTTAATTTTAGTAATTTATCTTAATTTTAAAATTAGTTATAGATTTATCCAATTGTCAAAATTGAGGTTAACAATACTTACAAGCATGGCAGTTGACTATGACCAACATATATATATATATATATATATATATTGAGACTTACATATGTGAATCTATAATTTTTTTTAAAAAAATTAATATTTTAATTGTAATTATATGGACTCAGAATTTCAAAAAATTGATAATAATATTTTCATTCTAGTCTACTAATGCTTGAGCACATTCAACTGCAATTTTGATCATTTAATAAAATTTACAATCAATCTTTAAAGTTATGACAAATTTCTTTAAATTAAAAAAATAAATATAATTGTAAAACGTTTTTTCATCATTAGGTAAAAAATAAATAGTAATTTGTTGGAAAAACTCATTTCAAACCCTTGAATTTTTCAAAAATTGCTACTTGAACCTATATTCTTCAATTTTTTGCAATTGGCGAGAAAATTTGGCAATTTGAGGATATTAAATATTTATTTAATTTAAGAGCACATAACTTTGTTTGGTAGTAGCTGTATCTCTTAATTTGAATAATTATATATCAAGTCTCTCTTTCCTTATAGATAAAAAAATTTATTTAACAATAAATTATTTTAAGAAATTAAACTGCTAAAAAAATTATTCTACTCAATATGCAAAACTCAAAAATCATCTAAAGACTTAGAAATGGATTTTGCCTTACTTATGTAGATAATTGGACCTGACGTCATCTGTGAGCCTGGCAAGACATGATGCAGCTTATAGAAGTTTAGGTTCAGTGAAAAGCCAATCAAATTCATCTTTGGAAGCCACTTATCCCATCCCACAGAAGGACAAGGTTATCAAGATAGGGTAAGTAAAGCTGATCGCTGCAACAGAAATATATTCTTCTAGTGTTGGCACATAATCACTGTTGAACCACCTTGCTTCAGTGATATAGACTCTCACTTGCTTCTTCACCTGCAAATTAATTGAAAGGACAGAGATTACATACCCTTAACAAAACCATCATAATTTTATTAAGATATGCTAAGTTATATATTTTATACTTACATTCTCCATAAATAATAAAAAAAAGGAAAAAAATTTACTTTGACTTGATCCATCCTTATCATTCAATACACAAATATATGAGGTTTACTTTTTTTAATAAGCTCCATAATTTTATAAGTAGATTCCACCAAGCATATTATTATCTTGAGTACACTAATTCTAGACAAGAATATCCATAAAAAAATATATATAAAAGAGGTGAAAGTTTGCCGCTTCCTTTGCGTAGTGAATGCAGAATGCCCTCCCTTCCTTTGTAGTTACTGCCTCAATTTCAGCATAGAAATCTAAAAATGCTTCACAATATACCTTCATATAATTCGGAAGTTGATCTTTCATGCTAATATCCCACCTGAAATCTCAATATTATGTTAAGTGTCCAGTTCCATTAAACCAGTTCAGTATTAGGCTAATGCTAAAATCTGCAAAAATGTTGCTTAGGAAATTTAGCTTCTAGATAGACCTCTCAAATACTTTGGTGAAGAGCTCAAGTTCTTCAATTGTACCATGCACAACATGATGCCATCCCTGTATTACCCAAAAACAAATTGAAAAATAAAAAATGGATGGAGAGACCAAATAGTTAATGGAAATCAAAAGCGAGGGATTAATCATATGTTTTTCATAAGGTAAAGACAAAATCACTAATTTTAACATATTCGAAGGACCAAATAGTAATTTATCGTAAAGTAAAATAATTGAAGGACTGTATATGTCTTTCCTTTAAAATTTAGGTGCTTTACATGTTTTTAGCTGATATTGGAATATTAATTATCAGTCATTGTTAAGGATGTTATCTTCGATAGTTGCTGTTTTATCTCACAGACCTGCTGCTGTTCCTATTTCATCAGCAAGGGACTCGGCATGCTGAAGATATTCACTAACAGATGAGTCATTCTTCTTTAATTCTTGTAGTTCTACGTTTAAATATAGTTGGCGATTTTGAGAAACATATCCAAATGCGTTAAAGCTTGTCAGACTTGGAATGCGGTGGTTAAACCAATGATATATGGAAAGATTTCTTCAGTTAAGGAGGACAAGAAGCATTGAGTTACGCTGAAACCATGTTTGATATTCGGGATTCTGAACCTCTTGTGGTGGTGGAAGTGATTGTTTTGGGTGGGGCGTGTGTTGTTCCATCAATGAAACTATTAAGATTTTTAGTAATTGAGGAGAAGGATGATCAATTGAGTTTTCCAAGCCAAAAAGTTATTTGTGCTAAATTTGATAGAGTAGGCATGAGTTGCCGAGACTGAAGGAGAAGAAGGGAGAGCAGGTGGGTGGCCATGATTAGTTAAGCGTTTGAAGAAGAAGAGTTAAGGTGATACTACTCATGGCTCTGATACCATGTGAAGATTATTGGCTGAAAGATGTTACCGTATATATTCTTTTAAGAGTACAAATGAAGTTACATAGTGCTATAAAAGGTAGCTACATGAAAAAAATATATATATAAATTCACAAGATAATTAATAAATAATAAGAAAATAAATGACTAATGAGGGTTTATTTAGTTAGTATAACTCAATCGATAGTCTTATTTGATTGAGAATTCGAGTCCTACTCATCGTTATTGGTGATAATTTACATAGTTTAAGAACAGATAGTCTAATCAAAATAATCAAATGTGAATTTAAGACAGACATATGTTTTATTATGTTAATTTGCATAATAAAATTAATTTTTTTTTAATTTTTTAAAATTAGGATTTATTTTTTAATAAAATTTCAATGCTACTTTTAAATAAGGGTGAAATTGATTCAAACATGAGTTATGTTTGACGTCCTCTCAATTCGAAACGCATACCATCAGTGTTATTAAATCCAGCATCGATATTAAGGGAAATTATAAAAACTTCCTGTGTGATCTTGGGCATTTTTAAAATAGCAGCCTAAGATTAACACCTGAAGGTTACTCACCGTTTGCAAAGAGTGAGAATCGCGCAGGCGTTTAGGGTAAATTACAATTTAACTTTTGAGATTTAGTAAAATCTATATATTAATTTCTCACTACACCACATTTATTGTATTGGGACGTATAATTTTATCTAAAAAATTAAATTATTTGTCTTTGTATTTTTTAGAGAAATATAAATATTTATCTCATTTACTATTTTTCTTAAATATAATTAAAGACAAATACAAATGCAAATTTGTATTCGGCATTAATTAAACTTTTAAAAATAAATATATTTATCTATAAAAATTAGCCATAAAGATAACAAATTTGTTCTCTTTATATTATTTGCTCCTAAAACTATTTATAGAAATAATACTTTTTTTGTTTTCAAATATATTTTTAGTATGAAAAAAATTATTTCGAGTACTTAGAAACAAATTATTTTGTTTTATATATTAATTCTTTCATATTACTATTATTGATTTTATTTAATGTATAAGTAAATTAAAATAAATTTAATATTCTATTTAAGATTAGAAAATTAATTAAAGCTATGATCACTAGTGGGCCTCAAACTGATATGCATTTTATAAAGGCAGGGAGGAGGCTTTCTATATAGAGAAAGCCAACGTAAGAACGATGTGGGATTTTTTTTTTTTTTTTTTTTTTTACAATTGTTTATCTTTATAATTCAGAATACATAATTTAAATTTTAATCATATAAATAATTTAAAATTATTAAAATATTTGTAATTAATTAGTAGAAGTATTTTCATATAATTTTTTATTTTTTTTTAAATTGCTTAATTTTAAAAAATTTTTGATATAAATTATTATATGATAGAAATATATTAATTATTTTGCTTGCTATTAAAAATATTTTTAAAATTTCATATTTTATTATAGTTATATGCACGATTGATTATACCTTTTAATTATTAACATTTGTTAGCTAATGATTAAGAATAATATATTGATTAAAACTTTAATTATATATAAATTAGATTGAAAGTCAAATATAATTTTTATTTTAATTTTAACACCTACAAAAAAATACAATTTATATAACTTTTCTTTTAAAATTTTTTTTTCTATTATTTGACTCTTTATAATTTATACACACTTAACACCTTCATGTAGAGTTTAATTAGTTATTGAAAATATTTTTTTTAACAAGAGAAAGATAAATTTTTTAGTAACAACTCAAAAGATATTTAAAACTTAATTTTATATATAAATAAAATTAACCTTAATGAATTTGAAATAAATAATATAGTTTTAGAGACTTAATAAATTTTTGTCTCAAACAGTTCATTATTAAAAAGCAAACAATATAATATTTAGACTAATAAATTTTTATCTCAAAAAATTCATCAAAGATAAATAATATAACATTAATCTTTAATATAACATTTAGAAAGTAAAAAGTTTTTGCCTAAAAAATTCATTTTTAGGAAAAAAAAAAAGACTAAAATCATTTTACTTTAAATAATAGTTATTAGTAACAAATATTTTATTTGTCTTAAAGTATATGTCTCTAAAAGACAATACCATAGTAGTTCCTGCATTTTTAGAATATATTTATTTAATCGTTGACATTTTAATAAATCTACATATTTTCCATTCTTAGATGTTTATGAATGTAAAAGAATCCTTATTATTTTTTTTATTAGTTATAAAATAATATAATATAATATAATAATAAAATTTCCAATTAAATTCTTTTAATTCAAATATATAATATACCAACAATATTGATAAAATAAAATGATAATTTTATAATTAAAATAATAAATATTATAAAATATAAGGACTATTTGATAATATAAATTTATAATATTATTTTGGTCTTTTTTTATATAATTAAGGATAAATTAAACAAAAAATTAGATGAATAGAATAATATGTAGTTTTATTTAAATGTGAAGGATCAAATAGATGAGTTTTAAAAATATATAAACTAATTTATAAATTTTATTAAATTATAAAGACTAAATTATAATTTATTTTAAATTTTTTTATAGAATATAAGCAATTTCCCTTCTTTATTAGTGAAACAAAGTTCACGATATATATATTTTTTTTAATTTAATCTCAGAACCTTATCTGACAAGTGCTTCAAAGCATAGGATAGTAAATTATAATTTCTTCTAGATATTAAATGATAAAGGAGGAGCCAATAGATATCAAGGATGATTCTTTGAAGGACTAGTGGGCTCTGTACTCCATTTGCTGCTTTAATCATAAGAGAAGCCCCTTCAAAGTACATTATCATACCTTTATTTAATTTGAAAATTCAGCTATGTATCTTATTTAAGACACTTTTTAATAATTTCTCACATAATTAAGTTAAATTAATTTATCAATTGAATTAATTAAATCAATCAAATCATATAAAAATACCTTTTTATTTTATTATATTATAAATTTATATCAGTTCATTAATTCAGTCAAATGATTCAGTGTTGGATGTCACAATTATGCCAATAAAGTTGCTTTAGATAATAACTAAAAGAAAAAAAAATGGGCACTCACTTTGTCAGATGTATCACGTGTATATAGTATTAATAATTAACAATAATTACATAATAACAATATTTAACAATTAACAATTATCATTATCATTTCATATTCCAGCAATTCAACACATTAGCATTCCATTGATTTCTTTTCTCAAATCAACATCAATTCATATTAATGGCACATCAAATAACCTTAATTTGGCATCAAAAATCCTACTTACACTTCATATAATAGAAACTCTAATTTTTATCAAACCCTAATTTCACATCTCTCAATTCATGCAATTTCCATACAATTTCAACATATAACTCCCATATACCCCTCCATACAAGCTTAAATTCATGTTTAATTTCATCAAAAATATCAAAACCCTACTTGTACCTAAGCTGGCCAAAATGCATCCCCTTCCTAACATGCATAATTTCATCATTTCTCAAGTATATTTCTCGTAATCAAACTCAATTCAAGTGATTATATAAGAAATGAAACTTAGAAATCAACCTACCTAACTTGACAACTTTCCCAACTTCACAATCTTCAATTTTCCTTCAATCTCTTGCTTCCTATCTTCTTTTCATAATCAAAAATCAAGTTTTTACTTAAGGGACTAGATGATTTATGGAAGAATTGAGGTGGTTCAAGGCTTGAAGTTGTTAACAATGGAGGGAGATGGGAAGAGCAATGGTGGCTGGCCAAGCAAGAAGAAGAAGGAAGAAGATTAGATCAAATTAATTGTTTTTGTCTTCTTTTATACTTATCTTATATTAATTAATTTTAATTTTAATTGTGTCATGATTATGTCATTGTGATGTCATAATTGTAAAATTTTAATTTTCCTAATCCCTTTATTTTCTTTTCTTCCTTTCCATACACCTTTTCATATTTTTAATTCTTTTTTAATATTTTAATCTTACTCAATTTAATGGATATTTAGGTCAAAAGTCAACTCTTAGAGTGAATTGATAAAAATGCCCCTCATCAGATTATAGTTCATCTTTTTCAGTAATACCCGATGATTCCTGAGATTTTGATTCACTTATTTGTGCTTGTTTCCTTTTTATTTCATTGATTTTCAAATTCCCAGTAGTTTCGCAGTTAACCCTTAATTTAGGATTCTATGAGGTCCCACTCGAATCTAGGATAACAACTGAGCTCGTGTTGGTTACCCATCATCGGGACCTAGGCTTATTTAACCTATTTGTGCTTTATTACTCTTATTTTCATCCAATCTCATTTGATCTCTATTAATTTAGTTTATGACTTTTCTATGTGATTTAAATATAATTCCAGACATTCTAGCTATCAAGACAGACATTAGTCACCAGAACAGTAAGATATACAGACTACTTAGTATGAGGGCGTTACACGTGTAACTTACTACCCCTATCCAAGAGGAAGCCAACATACTCCAGTAACTTACATGCCCCAGGCCGTGTAACGACACACAGGCCGTATACTATATTTCAGCAATCTCTCTTTAATACGACTCTAACTCCTATTTTGGCATACTAATTAGACATCTAATGCCTTTGGGACTCTAAAGCTTAACCCTATGACGCCCAATATAAATAAGAGCTAGCAGAAAACGAAAAAGGGGCCTTTTGAGAGAGCTTTTTGGAGGAGACACACACACACACAAAAGGGGAGAGTTTTGAAAGAAGCCTTCTTAAGGAACCCTAGCCGTCTTGAAGAAGAAGGATTACATCAGCGCCAAGAACAGACTTCTCAGCCAAAGTTCCATAAGATCACAGTTATAGAATCTTCCCTTAGTTCTTTTGTTCTTATTCTTCAAATTAGTTTTCATGTGCCTTTATTTTTACTTCATTATGTTTGTCAAACTCACCATGAGTGAGTAACTCCTTAAATTTTGGAATTAAAAAAATAGCATTCTTGACTTTTGTTATGGATATATATTGAGTTTATTTATGGAATTGAGTCTTGTTCTTTGATTCAATCTCTTATGTTCTTATTACATGCTATGTGTTGGTACCCACTTAGTCATGATCTAAGATACTAATTGATGAACTGGGAGGTGAAGGTTAGTATTGAAAAATCAAGATTTTGAACCTAGGAAGACTGACCTAGAGATAAGCTGATAACCTTTGTGGAATTCTAAAAATTAATCATAGATCTCAAAGGGTTTTGATTAGGACTAATCACCAACAAAAGTAGGGTTTAGCTCTAATTGAAATACACCTTAGATACCTTGAGAGAGGATCTAGAATACATTAGGATTAATTTCCATCAAATAAACAAATACTTACTCCACTGATAAAGCAAGATTAAAACTATAAAAAGGTTAAGGTAAGAAATCTGAAATTCCAGAATTACTTACATAATTAGAAATCTCTTAAAGCATTCAAATTTACCCTTGTTGATTTTTAGTAGTCACTCTGTCTTAGTTAGAATTTTCTTTCACAAGTTTTGATAGTTTAAACAGTTAAGATTGTTGTGTGGTTTAGTACTGATGTCTTTAACTTCTCGCAGGAACAATACTCTACTCGTCACTTAATTACTTGTTAGCGATTCATGCACTTGCGGTGGTTGTAAAACCAAACAAATAGTCTATGATAGTCATGGTTTCAATTTGGTTCTAGTCTAAAATCGGTCAAGTTTAACACGGAATGTAACAGACGATCCTTCTTCAGTTAGTATTGTCCGCTTTGGCCCATTTCTCGATTTGTGCGTGTCATCCTTGCGCAGGGGCCATGCTAATCTTCTCTGTAAAATTGGAACGATACAGAGAAGATTAGCAGGGGACATCCGATAAAATTGGAATGATACAGAGAAGATAAGCATGGCCCCTGCGCAAGGATGACACGCACAAATCGAGAAATAGGCCAAAGCGGACAATACTAACTGGAGAAGGATCGGCTATTACAATTTGGTATCAGAGCTGGACTCCCTCTAATACGATGTGTGGTGCGAGGACGCACTAGGCGGAAGCTGGTGGGCTTGTCACGACCCAGGGATGGGGTTGGGACGTGCTTGTTCAACCAGCTACGCACTGGGGTGGAAACTTCGTGTCCCACATCGGAAACGAGAAGAAAAGATTTGGGCCATATATGTGGGAGCCTTCCTCACTTGGTCAGCGCGCTTTTGGGAATGAAACCTTCCAAGAGACAAATCCATGAGGCCCATGGGCCAAAGCGGACAATACTAACTGGAGAAGGATCGGCTGTTACACGGAAACAAAACCAATTTGAATTGGCATGATAAAATAGACTTTAAATCAATCTAGAATTGGTTTTGGATCAAAACTAGACCGATGGCATTGACTAGTATATGACCACCACTTGATCACTTGTCACTATGGCATTTTATCAATATATGTTTTTGCATTTTTATTTTGCAATCAAATATGAAAATGAAAAGACAACTATATTATATTATAATATTTATTATTACATGATTGATTACATTATATTATATTCAATTAAAGTAGCCTTAAAACTATGATTCAAAGATAATAAAATTAATTTTTAAAAAAGTATTACTTTGAATATTATTAAAAAATTAATAGTTTAAATTAAAATTTTCTCATTTCTCTTTTCCGCCCTCCTTCGTCCATTTGATTTTTGCATTGAGTGGTCATCAACGAGTGTTTTTCACCGGTGGCAACCTCTTCCTTCCTTTTCTGCTTTTTATTTGTTTAATTTTTTTTGTGTTTTTTTTTAATAACTCCCATATTTGTGTTTGTTTGGAACCAAATTTAGGCATATCATAGTAGATCTATCATTGTTGATAGATTTTGAAAGAATAAACTCTCGTATCTTTCCTTATTGATAGATCTTAAGTGTATGATATTGTATTTTTCTCCTATAATAGCATAACTATGTGTTTTTATTAATAAATTATTATTATTTTTCTATAATTTGGCTTATTAAAAGATAATAGAGTTGAACAATGGAGCCTAAAATCTATCTATTGACAAAACAAATTCATATACTATTGACACTACTGGATTTTCCGATTTTGTTGTATAAATAATTAATTTTATTTATGTAAAAATATAATATGTGTTATTTACTTTTATATTCTATATTTATAGTTCATAGCGTATTGAGCTTTTAATAAAATATATTTTCTATTAAAAAAATTAATAATTTAAAAATTTTTTTTTACACTTTTAAATCTAAAATATATTAAATTTAACTTTAAATTAATTTTAATATTTTTAATTAGTATATTTTAGATTTTATTTTCTTAAATAGCAAATCCAGCAACCAGATGAATATATATATATATATATATATATATATATATATATATATATATATATATATATATAACTATCTGCACATAGCTCTTGCACTCTGAAAGCCTTGAAACACCGAGTTCTTGGACGCTAACATATATCTTGGCGTCTCTTCTTTCAAACACAAACATGTCCCTTCCAGCTGCAACCCAAAGAGCTCAAGTTCGCCGAACAGCACAGTTTCATCCAACCGTCTGGGGTGACTACTTCATCAAGCGCGTATCCGATAATCAGGTAACAAAGGCAAAGAAATTAGTAGTTCAACCTTGTAAGAAATAAACAATTTCTAATGCATAAAGTTTTAATGTCTTTGCACAGATGGCAAGTGTTTGGACTGAACAAACCAAGATTCTGAAAGAAGAAGTGAGGAGGATGCTTACCTCTGCTACTGATCATAAAGCTTCAGAAAAGCTGAAGTTGCTAGATGCTATTCAACGACTTGGGATTTCTTACCATTTTGAAGGAGAAATAGAAGAAGCATTGGAAAAAATTTATCAAGAATTTGAAGATGACGGGAACCTCTGTACTGTGGCTCTTCGATTTCGCCTTCTAAGACAGCAGGGCTATCACGTTTCATCTGGTAAGTCCCTTCAAAGAAATCTCCATGTCCATTTCTAAATTAATTAGGACGCATGTGCATTCTTCACCATTTACTCATTGTCAGGCTGCTCTTTTTGTGGGTGAATCAGATGTTTTCAGCAAGTTCAAGGATGGGGAAGGTAACTTTAAGGAAGATTTAATCAATGATGTGCATGGCTTGTTAAGCTTGTATGAAGCTTCATATCTCAGCGTGCAAGGAGAAGATATACTAGATGAAGCTCTTGAATTCACCAAAACTCACCTAATAATGGCAAACCAATTTGGTTCTCCTCTTGCTGACCAAGTTAGCCATGCTTTAAGGTGGCCTATACGCAGAGGGTTACCAAGGAAAGAGTCAAGGGATTATTTCTCTATTTACCAGCAAGACGAGGCACATATTAAACCTTTACTGAAGCTGGCAAAGTTGGATTACAATATAGTGCAGATGTTGCATCAAAAAGACATGAACATGATCACAAAGTAAGCTAAGCTATTTTTAAGTACCAATCTCTGTATAGATAGGAGCTAATTACTTAACAGGAACATGGTTTGTTTATTTCTGCATTTTAGGTGGTGGATAGATTTGGACTTCACAACCAAACTACCTTTCGCTCGAGACAGAGTGATCGAATGCTCTTTCTGTGCATTAGGAACGTTTTCTGAGCCACAATATGTTTTTGCGAGAGAAGTATTGTCTAAAGCTGTTGCTATGCTGTCTGTTATGGATGATATATATGATGTGCATGGTACGATTGAAGAACTAGAGCTATTCACCAAAGTGGTTGAGAGGTTTGTATATAAGCTTAATTAATTTCTTGAGCAACATTTTTGCAGATTTTAGTATTAGCCCAATACTGAACTGGCTTACTGGAACTGGACACTTAACATAATTGCTTTTTCAGTTGGGATATTAGCATGAAAGATCAACTTCCGGATTACATGAAGGCGTATTTAGAAGCATTTTTAGATTTCTATGCTGAAATAGAGGGAGTAACTACAAAGGAAGGGAGGCCATTCTGCATTCACTACGCAAAGGAAGCGGTAAACTTTCACCTTTTCTTAAGTGTTGTTTTAGAAAAAAGAAATTTTTTCCCACTTTATTTGAGATTTAAAAAAAAAATAAATTAGTATTAATTATTTTTTTTTTCTAATTTTAACTTTTTTTTATCATTGTTACCAATGTATTTATCTCTTATTAATAGCATTTTTGCATTTCAAGTGTATTATAAAGAATAGTTGAGTGATCGGTATATAAAATAAGTGATCTGTATTTGTATCTTGGTTTGTGTAAAAGTTTTTCATTTTTTTTTATTATTGGGAATGGATTATTTTTGCACCTCCGCAGTCAGCTTTTGTTTCTCACAGTAGATCAAAGCAGAGCTTTATCATTCTGAAGCAGGTTCAACTTTTAGCTAATCAGTGCCATGTCCTGTTAGTACTGTTGGTTCGTGTCTCCGCAGTGGCAAGTTGCTTTCATTCAAAGCTGGTTCTCCCGAGCTTCTAGGGACTGATTTTTTGGGCTATTCTTATGTTGTGGGTTCTCTTTTTTGTGGGTTTTCCGTTGTTTTGTGGTCCCTTGTCTTGTTCTCTTCTCTGTTTATTTCTCTATTTCAATAAATTTTTCTGCTTATAGAAAAAAAAAAAAAATAATTGTAATACAACAGCATCACTACAACCTTTCAATTAATTTGCAGGTGAAGAAGCAAGTGAGAGCTTATATCACTGAAGCAAGATGGTTCAACAGTGATTATGTGCCAACATTAGAAGAATATATTTCTGTTGCAGTGATCAGCTCTACTTACTCTATCTTGATAACCTTATCCTTCTGTGGGATGGGCGAAGTGGCTTCAAAAGAGGTCTTTGATTGGCTTTTCACTGAACCTAAACTTTTATATGCTGCATCTGGTCTTGCCAGGCTCATAGATGACATCAGGTCCCATGAGGTACGTATGGCAATTATCCACTTAAATCAGGAAATAATAATTTCTTAGCCTATAGATGATTTTGAGTTGAGCAGTAGAACAATTTTTAAAAAATTCTAATGCTATATATATAGAGAGAGAGAGAGAGTGAGAGAGAGAGACTTGAACTTGGGAGCTTTTTAAAATTAAGAGATGCATCTACGACCAAACAAAGTCATGTACTCTTGAGTTGAATAAATATTTAATGTCCTCAAATTGGAAATTTTTTAGACTCAATCGAAAAAAAAAATGAAAAATATAGGTTCAATAAACAAATTTTGAAAAATTCAAGGTTTGAAATGAGTTCTTCCAACAAATTAATACTATTTATTTTTGGCTTGATAATAAGAAAAAAATCTTTTATTTTGAATAATATTAGTTGTAAATCTATCAAATAATCAAAATTGAAGTTGAATTCTTTGTTGTCTTGAGATGATGCCCCAATATTTCTCAATGCTGCAATTGCAATATTTGCACAGTTTGAGCAAGAAAGGGGACATGTTGCTTCAGCTGTTGAATGCTATATGAAGCAGCATGGTGTATCACAGCAGGAGGCATATGATGAGTTATACAAAATAGTCATAACTTTGTGGAAAGACCTCAACGAGGAGCTCCTGAAAGAAACTGCAGATATTCCAAAGCCTATTTTGATGTGTATTCTGAACATTGTAAGGGTCATGGATGTTGTTTACAAAGATGAAGATAGTTATACAAACTCCAAGACTTCACTCAAGGATATCCTAGCTACTTTCCTAGTCCATCCTGTAGCTGTTTAAGCCCTGAAGTTTCTGCAATTAACTTCATTAATTACAATCCAGTCGCACCTTCCAGTACGGCTACCTTGTGTTACAATATCTATTAATTTTACATATAATTTAATTAATTAAAAAAATAAAACATTAATATAATAATAATATTAGATTTATGACTTAAAATCCTAATTAATTTGGAAGACCTTTTCCTAATTTGAATTGAAGAAATATTCCTCAATAAAATGGAGATATATTTCCTATATAAAGTAGAACTACTATTTTATTGTTTTTCTTGCATTGAATGAGATTTCTAATTAGTTATGATTGGGGTGACTAAAACTATAAATAAAAGTATTGTGGAAAAGTTATTTGGCTTTACCCATGGAAAGTAGCTTTCAGCTCATGAAGTGGGGCTGTTGCCCATTGTAGAGAGGGGTTTTGCCAATTGCTAAGGATTTGGCTTTGCCTATTGATAAGGGGCTCTTGTCCATTGTAGTCCCATAGAGGGAAAGAGGCAAGCCTAAGGTGGAGAAATGATATAGAATTCAAGTGGAAGGAATTTTTGTCTATTTGTGAAAGGGCTCTTATCAAGACACCATTTGTGGTGTAGTAGTTAAAGTAGTAAATATATTAGATTATGTCTACAGAAGACTGAGATGACTAACTAACATATTTACTATGAGCAGTTATGTAGTGAGGGTCCTCTTAGGTGTAATTGGGTTTATGGGTAGTATAATTTGAGCTTATAACTGATGATTATATTTATTGATAGTGAAAGATAGTATACCCATGGATGTAGCCCTATGTTGAGAGAACTACGTAAATATTGATATTTTATATATATTTTTTATTTTTTTGTAGTTTATACACTTCTGTCGTTCACAACAAATAACAAAGAAGAAAATGTAATAGCTAATAATTAGTAAGCTATGCTCTTTTTAGAAGGTACCAAGTGGCAGTTTTAAGGGAAGGCTTAGCCTACTTTATATATTATAACAAAAATAATTATTGTTTTATTAATTAATTACATAAGTTACAATATAATAATTTAAATAATTTAAATAAAAAAATTAATATAATAACATTAAGGCAAAAGGCCTACTTTGGCTCGTAAAGCTATCCAAACTGTCACTTAAGCCCTTAAATTATTTTGGCGCATTAAGGCCCTAATTATTTAATACGGCACATTTAATTCTAAGTGACTCACATGACTCACATCTTTTATTTTCTCTTAACTATTTACCGTCATCCCTTCATCACTCACATATGCATTACACAACCCTAAATAATTTTATAAGGCATGTGGTTGATCCATTCACGAGGATTTGTGAGAGAGTGAAGAGAGCAATAAATTCTTCTTCATCATTGGCACGATTGTTTGCTTCAAAAGGAGTGAATTCATGTAGAAGAGTACTGGTCAATATGCTAAGCCATTAGTGAGGTGCTATTTTTGTGTACCTACCAAAATATTGACATCATGAAAGCAAACAAATCCTCGAAGATGGTTTTTTAGATGTGCGAGATTTTGAATAAGTGCAATTATTGAATGAAATTAATTGTTCTGGGATTTATTTCTTATATATGGTTTATGTATTGATTTTATCAATTTAGGTATTCATACGTAAAACAAGGATTGTAAAGGATGTGAGTATTTTCGATTGGATTAATGTTGAGGCACCTGGTTGGGATACTATGTTTATTGATAATCTGTTGAGTGAAAAAAAAAATAAATAAAAAGAAGCTGGAATATGAGATTATGGAGCTAAAGAAGACACAAAGGGTTGGTATGGTCTAAGATGAAATTAACTCCGTGAAGGAAGAGTTGAAGGTATTGAAAGAATATAAGAAAAAAGAAGCTGTGATGGGAGATACAAAGAAGAATAGTAAAGAAAAATTCTAGTTGGTGGCATTGACTCTTTTATATGGTTATTATTTGTGGTACTTTGTTGTATTATGTGGGTTGGGATGATTTGATTTTGTTGTGTTTCATTTAGTATGTTGATGTAAATAGGATGGATTGTGTTTTGTGATGTAAATTCAAGTTGTTTTAGGCTTTGGATATGTGTATACGCATTTGAATTGTGTTTTGGAGCCTTGTGGTATGTTTTGGACATTTTAGGAGAGAATTTCTATTAGTTTTCAACTTGGAAATTTTGGAAATTCACAAGTTTGGCTACTGAAACCATTATTTCGGCAGCCGAAGCATATAGTTTCTTGGAAAAGAGTCTGGAAAAATTCCAAGTTTTTGACAAACGAAGTCCAAAACTTTAGCAGCTATAGTGGCTACTACCTAGGCACCCGATGTTCAAAGGTTTGACAATCGAAGTCCAAGACTCCAATAGTTGAACTTGGTTTTACTAGCTTTATTTCTCCTTCATTCTAAGGTTCAAAAACATGATTTTATGGTTTCTAAGGGCCTAGAATAAGATGTTTATTATCTGTATAGAGTTTTAAAGCTTCAAATAACTCATTAGGTTTCGATGGTTATAGGATCGAACTTGAGGGATTCAGGAAGCTAAGGATATGAGGTTAGATATCGTTCATGTTAGGTGGTTGATAGGCTATAAGAGGTGTGTAATTCTAACCTTAATAAATGTAAACTTATTAAATTTAATTTATGATCATCCTCATGCATCATGTCATATTTATTTAGGGTGTATATATCTAAAACACGAATATGTTGCATAATTGCATAATTATTGTTGGTACATGATGGATTATGGATGATTCACTGATTGCCCCCATGGTTATAACTATGTTATGTTATGTATGTAATGGATCCATAAAATCCAAAAAGGATCTTTACGATGCCCCTTGGTGCATGATGCATGTCATGTTTTAAGCAAAAGTCTTGAGAAGTCTCTGTATGAGCCAGGCACATTGGATTTAGGGAATCACTGGTGACAAGTCCATCTTATGTGAAACGTTTATGATGTGAAAACTCATATGAATGATGCATTGCATACATATGAAATAAATGTTATAATTAAATGTTATTGGTTAGTTTACTCACTAAGCTTGTGCAAGCTCACCCCTTTCCCTTAACCCCAAATGCAAGAGTGTAAGAATAGAAGAGCCTTTAGAGCTTGGGCAGCAGGAGTAGCTGTAACACCCTAGGCAAATCCCACATCGGCAAAACACGGGAGAGATGCTGGGTTTATAAGTTGGTGGTTCGTAACCCCTAGTGACGCGGTTTATCTTATATATGAGTGATGTAATTATATATGTCTCAAATCTAAGCTAACTGCTCATGTAAGTATGTATATATGATCTAATTACACTTTAGTGATTTCATGTATGGAAAGGTTCAAATTTTAAGCCCATTTCATGTTATGTTATGAATGAGAAAACCAAATTGCAATGGTTTGGAGTATGCTTGGATTGTAACATATAGAGATATGTTCATGTTTAACAGGTCTTTAGGCTTGGTATGGGTTTTAGCAGCTTTAAGCTGACCCAATCCCTAGCCCCAGTAACAGCCCCTAGGTTGGGTCATTACAAAGTTGGTATCAGAGCTCTAAGGTAGATGAGTGGACCTAAACGCTAGTAAAGGGATAGGATAGGTATGAAAAAGAAGTATGTTCACTAGCACAGTTAGGGAAATACATGTTCAGTAGGGGTTGAGTTCCTGTTTATTACATGTTGTATGTTGTATGTATGCTATGTTGATGATATGTCATGTGTTCATGTGACTTCACATGAACTTTATGTGTGCTCAACACTTCTTGTTTGCTTTCAAAAAATGCGAGGTTCAAAACGGTCTACTAGATTGACTAGAGCCTCACCCCAGAATGAAGGCATTAGAGCACTACCAGCCAACCATGTTACCAGGGAAAGAGCAAGCAGAAGTGGAAGGGAAGAATCTTCAAGAGGCCCTAGAAGGTCTTTTAAGATTAGTAAGGAAACCTCCAATGAACCTAATTGTCAGTAGATGCATAAAGGGTTCTCATGGTCTTCCATAATAGCATGGGACCCTGAGTCTTCCGGTATAGGAAGGATGGGGGAAGAGGAGTCAGAGTTTGTGTCCCCACCTTAGTAAGGGCTGGATTATGGGTTTGGATATGGCTATCCATAACAAGGAAGTTTTGGGTATACGGGCTACCCTCAGTATCCCTCATTCATGCCTTACCCACCTTACTTCCTCTAGTTCAACCCGTATCCCATGTATCCTCCCCAACAATACCCCCATAGCTTTTCAACCACCATAGGAACTTAGTACCCCATGGACGGAGTTATAAGAGAGCAAGCACTACCATCAACTCCTGTAGCCGCAATAATTCTAACACAAGAGACTGGGACAAGTGGTAAAGAATGACAGACTACGTGAAGCTAGATGCACCTAAATACAAGGAAGGAGATGATCCTTTTAAGTATGTGAAGGTAGTTAAAATGATAGTAGATGAGTTGGGTACTAGTGACAGTAGGGTCATTTAGATGGCTGGCTTTACCTTGAAATGTAAAATGGCAAAGGAATGGTATAAAGCTTATATTGCTGATAAAGTTGATAGTATGACCTAGTCTCAGTTTGTGATGGAATTTACCAACTAGGCCTTCCTAGAAAGCTCTAGGGAGTTGAAGGTGGTTGAGTTTGAAAAGTTGAAATAGACAACTAGTATGAGTGTGGATGAGTACATAGATAAGTTTGTGAATCTCTTACAATATGTGGGGCAAGACTATGATACTGACAGAAAGAAGGCTAAGAGGTACACCTAAAGGTTGCATTCTAGATAATCTTCCTTGATTTTAACTGCTAAAACCCACAACTTCCATTCGATAATAGATGCGGCAAGGAAGATGGAAGCTGGGGCTATCATCAAAGGGAGTTTAGATCTAAAAAATACCAAGGTTAAACAGTGCCCCATTTTAAAAGCTATAGATGTTGGGAGGTTCAGTCACATGACTAAAGCTATTTCTGCAACCAGGACTAAGAAGAAAAAAGGAGGGAAGTTTGGCAAGAAACAAAAAAAGAATAAGTTATGGAACAGAATCAAGTCAGGCCTCAGGATGGGAAGCGAATCTAGTTCGAGTTCTGATACTTCTAGTTGTGTTAGATGTGGGAAACTTCATCTAGGACCTTATAGGTTTGGAACCTTTTAGTGTTATAGATGTGGACAGGAGGGACACATATCAAGGGAGTGTCCCAATATGGAAAGGGTGTCTTCTCAATAAGTAAGGTCAAGCAGTATGACCCAATCAATCGAGAGATTGACTTTTGTGGGTCCCTCATTGTAATGGCCCGACCCACTAGTGATATTGTCCGCTCTGGACCAAAGCCCTCACGGTTTTAAAATGCGACAATAGGGGTTACGAACCACCAACTTATAAACCCAGCATCTCTCCTGTATTTTGTCGATGTAGGATTTGCCTAGGGTGTTACAATCCACCCCCCTTATGGGACTCAGCGTCCTCGCTGAGGTTTGCCCCACCATCGTTCAAGGTTGCACGCGGAGCGGCTCTGATACCACAAATGTAATGGCCCGGCCCACTAATGATATTGTCCGCTCTGGACCGAAGCCCTCACGGTTTAAAACGCGTCAATAGGGGTTACGAACCACCAACTTATAAACTCAGCATCTCTCCCGTGTTTTGTCGATGTGGGATTTGCCTAGGGTGTTACACTCATCATGAAGGGGATAGGGTAAAGGATGAAGTTCTTCATCTTCCACAGTAGGTTCATAAGGGAGGGGTTCAATAGCACTAGTTTGGATCTTTACCATTACATAATAGGAAACCACTGCCTTTAACACTATGGTGTTAAGTAACCTTTGCATTCGGAGTTCAATGTGCATGCTTTGATTAATCTAGGTGCATCACACTCTTTTGTTAACCCTGGTATAGTCCTATGATTAGGATTGATATTCTTAAGTTTAGAATGTTCGTTGCTTGTTAGTAGACCAAAGTGTGACCCTTCGATAACAGAGAAGACCTATTATGCTTGTTTAATGATGGTTGAAGACAGTTGTTTTTCAACTGACCTAGTAGTTCTAGAATTGACAGATTTTGATGTCATTTTAGGAATGAATTGGCTTTCAACCAATTATGCTACATTTGATTATAAAAGCAAGACAGTAAAGTTTAGAGGATAGGATGGGTCAGTTACGGTGTTTCGAGGAGATTAGATAGCATCTATAAAGGGTATGATCTTAGCCATACAAGCACCTCAGCCATACAAACCAGAAAGATGCTCTGAAAAGGGTATAGAGGATTCATAGCACATGTTAAGGAAGTTGTTAAGAGCAGAAGTGGATCAGGATTAGTTCCTATGGTAAAAGAGTTTTTAGATGTTTTTCCAGAAGAACTACCTAGGTTGCCACTTGAAAGGGAGATAGATTTTGAATTGATCTTGTGCCTGGCACCAAACCTATGTCTATCCCTATTATAGAATGGCCCCTACAGAGCTAAAGGAGTTAAAGGAATAGCTGCATGAGTTAGTAGATAAGGGATTCATCAAATCGAGTATCTCTCCTTGGGATGCTCCTATTCTATTTGTGAGGAACATAGATGGCTCCCGAGGACTATGCATAGACTATGGACAGTTGAACAGAGTGACCATGAAGAACAAGTACCCTTTGCCTTGTATAAATGACCTATTTGATCAGTTAGCAGGAGCTAGTTGTTTCTCTAAGATAGACTTAAGGTATGAATATCACTAGCTGAGGATCAAGGTTATGGATATTTTGAAGACTGATTTTTGAACCAGGTACGGGTATTATGAGTTTCTTGTGATGTCATTCGGGTTAACCAATACCCCAGCTACATTTATGGATCTCATGAATAGGGTATTCAAACCTTATCTGGATCACTTTGTGATTGCCTTTGTTGATGACATATTAGTGTATTTCAGAAGCCCTAAAGAGCATGCACATCATCTAAGAATGGTTCTTCAGATGTTGAAGGAGCATCAGCTGTATGCCAAGTTCTCTAAGCGTGAGTTTTGGCCAAAGAGTATGTCCTTTTTGGGATATGTAATATTAGAGAATGGAATTAAAATGGATCCCAAAAAGGTTGAAGCAGTGCCAGATTAGACAAGGCAAACTATAATGTCTAAGATTAAGAGTTTCCTAGGTTTGGCAAGCTATTATAGGAGATTTGTGCCTAATTTCTCTAAGATAGCTACTTTAATGACTAGGCTAACTCAGAAGAGCTAAAAGTTTGAATGGAATGATCAGTGTGAGGAGAGCTTCTAGAAGCTTAAGGAATGTCTGATTTCAGCACCAGTACCGGTTTTGCCTTTAGGCAATAAAGATTTCACCATTTACTATGATGCCTCCAAAGTGGGTTTGGGATGTGTTCTTATTCAAAATGGTAATGTAATAGCTTATACTTCAAGGCAGCTGAAGAAGCATGAAGTTAATTATTCCACTCATAACTTAGAGATGGTAGCTATAGTTTTTTCCCTAAAGATGTATAGACACTTATATATGGGGTTAAATGTGAAATTTTCATAGACCATAAGAGTTTCCAATACATCCTCAATCAGAAAGAGCTGAATCTCAGACAAAAGATATGGGTAAGATACTTAGTAATTATGATTGTATCATCCAGCACCATCTAAGGGAGGCAAATGTTGTTGTAGATACTCTTAGCTAGAAATCACTTAGCAATTTGGTTCATATATTTGTAGAAAGATGATCTTTCTTGAAGGAGTTACACCAGTTGATTAGAGAAGGGTTACAGCTGGAGTTATCAGTTAAGGATACCTAGATAGCTTAGATGAAGGTGACACTAGTGTACATAAAATAAGTAGCAAAAAGGCAGCACAAAAACCCCGAGTTAATGAAGATTGCTAATTTATCTATAAAAATTAGCCATAAAGACATCAAATTTGTTCTCTTTATATTATTTGCTCCTAAAACTATTTACAGAAATAATATTTTTTTTTTGTTTCCAAATATATTTTTAGTATGAAAAAATTTATTTCGAGTACTTAGAAACAAATTATTTTGTTTTATATATTAATTCTTTCATATTACTATTATTGATTTTATTTAATGTATAAGTAAATTAAAATAAATTTAATATTCTATTTAAGATAAGAAAATTAATTAAAGCTATGATCACTAGTGGGCCTCAAACTGATATGCATTTTATAATGGCAGGGAGGAGGCTTTCTATATAGAGAAAGCCACCGTAAGAACGATGTGGGATTTTTTTTTCTTTTTTTTTTTTACAATTGTTTATCTTTATAATTCAGAATACATAATTTAAATTTTAATCATATAAATAATTTAAAATTATTAAAATATTTGTAATTAATTAGTAGAAGTATTTTCATATAATTTTTTATTTTTTTTTAAATTGCTTAATTTTAAAAATTTTTTGATATAAATTATTATATGATAGAAATATATTAATTATTTTGCTTGCTATTAAAAATATTTTTAAAATTTCATATTTTATTATAGTTATATGCACGATTGATTATACCTTTTAATTATTAACATTTGTTAGCTAATGATTAAGAATAATATATTGATTAAAACTTTAATTATATATAAATTAGATTGAAAGTCAAATATAATTTTTATTTTAATTTTAACACCTACAAAAAAATACAATTTATATAACTTTTCTTTTAAAATTTTTTTTTCTATTATTTGACTCTTTATAATTTATACACACTTAACACCTTCATGTAGAGTTTAATTAGTTATTGAAAATATTTTTTTTAACAAGAGAAAGATAAATTTTTAACAACTCAAAAGATATTTAAAACTTAATTTTATATATAAATAAAATTAACCTTAATGAATTTGAAATAAATAATATAGTTTTAGAGACTTAATAAATTTTTGTCTCAAACAGTTCATTATTAAAAAGCAAACAATATAATATTTAGACTAATAAGTTTTTATCTCAAAATATTCATTCAAGATAAATAATATAACATTAATCTTTAATATAACATTTAGAAAGTAAAAAGTTTTTGCCTAAAAAATTCATTTTTAGAAAAAAAAAAAACTAAAATCATTTTACTTTAAATAATAGTTCTTAGCAACAAATATTTTATTTGTCTTAAAGTATATGTCTCCAAAAGATAATATTATAGTAGTTCCTGCATTTTTAGAATATACTTATTTAATCATTGACATTTTAAGAAATTTACATATTTTCCCTTCTTAGATGTATATGAATGTAAAAGAATCCAGATTATTTTTTTTTATTTTTTTGTTTAGTTATAAAATAATGCAATATAATATAATAATAAAATTTTCAATTAAATTCTTTTAATTCAAATATACAATATACCAACAATATTGATAAAATAAAATGATAAATTTATAATTAAAATCATAAATATTATAAAATATAAGGACTATTTGATGATATAAATTTATAATATTATTTTGGTATTTTTTATATAATTAAGGATAAATTAAACAAAAAATTAGATGAATAGAATAATATGTAGTTCTATTTAAATGTCAAGAGTCAAATAGATGAGTTTTAAAAATATATTGAGTAATTTATAAGTTTTATTAAATTATAAAGATTAAATTATAATTTATTTTTTTTTATAGAATATAAGCAATTTCCCTTTTTTATTAGTGAAACAAAGTACGCGATATATATATATATATTTTTAATTTAATCTCAGAACCTTACCTGACAAGTGCTTCAAAGCATAGGATAGTAAATTATAATTTCTTCTAGATATTAAATGATAAAGGAGGAGCCAATAGATATCAAGGATGATTCTTTGAAGGACTAGTGGGCTCTGTACTCCATTTGCTGCTTTAATCATAAGAGAAGCCCCTTCAAAGTACATTATCATACCTTTATTTAATTTGAAAATTCAGCTATGTATCTTATTTAAGACACTTTTTAATAATTTCTCACATAATTAAGTTAAATTAATTTATCAATTGAATTAATTAAATCAATCAAATCATATAAAAATACCTTTTTATTTTATTATATTATAAATTTATATCAGTTCATTAATTCAGTCAAATGATTCAGTGTTGGATGTCACAATTATGCCAATAAAGTTGCTTTAGATAATAACTAAAAGAAAAAAAAAATGGGCACTCACTTTGTCAGATGTATCACGTGTATATAGTATTAATAATTAACAATAATTACATAATAACAATATTTAACAATTAACAATTATCATTATCATTTCATATTCCAGCAATTCAACACATTAGCATTCCATTGATTTCTTTTCTCAAATCAACATCAATTCATATTAATGGCACATCAAATAACCTTAATTTGACATCAAAAATCCTAATTACACTTCATATAATAGAAACTCTAATTTTTATCAAATCCTAATTTCACATCTCTCAATTCATGCAATTTCCATACAATTTCAACATATAACTCCCGTATACCCCTCCATACAAGCTTAAATTCATGTTTAATTTCATCAAAAATATCAAAACCCTACTTGCACCTAAGCTGGCCAAAATGCATCCCCTTCCTAACATGCATAATTTCATCATTTCTCAAGTAAATTTCTCGTAATCAAACTCAATTCAAGTGATTATATAAGAAATGAAGCTTAGAAATCAACTTACCTAACTTGACAACTTTCCCAACTTCACAATCTTCAATTTTCCTTCAATCTCTTGCTTCCTATCTTCTTTTCATAATAAAAAATCAAGTTTTTACTTAAGGGACTAGATGATTTATGGAAGAATTGAGGAGGTTCAAGGCTTGAAGTTGTTAACAATGGAGGGAGATGGGAAGAGCAATGGTGGCTGGCCAAGCAAGAAGAAAAAGGAAGAAGATTAGATCAAATTAATTGTTTTTTTCTTCTTTTATACTTATCTTACATTAATTAATTTTAATTTTAATTGTGTCATGATTATGTCATTGTGATGTCATAATTGTAAAATTTTAATTTTCCTAATCCCTTTATTTTCTTTTCTTCCTTTCCATACACCTTTTCATATTTTTAATTCTTTTTTAATATTTTAATCTTACTCAATTTAATGGACATTTAGGTCAAAAGTCAACTCTTACAGTGAATTGACCAAAATGCCCCTCATCGGATTATAGTTCATCTTTTTCAGTAATACCCGATGAGTCCTGAGATTTTGATTCACTTATTTGTGCTTGTTTCCTATTTATTTCATTGATTTTCAAATTCCCAGTAGTTTCGCGGTTAACCCTTAATTTAGGATTCTATGAGGTCCCACTCGAATCTAGGATAACAACTGAGCTCGTGTTGGTCTCCCATCATCGGGACCTAGGCTTATTTAACCTATTTGTGCTTTATTACTCTTATTTTCATCCAATCTCATTTGATCTCTATTAATTTAGTTTATGACTTTTCTATGTGATTTAAATATAATTCTAGACATTCTAGCTATCAAGACAGACATTAGTCACCAGAACAGTAAGATATACAGACTACTTAGTATGAGGGCGTTACACGTGTAACTTACTACCCCTATCCAAGAGGAAGCCAACATACTCCAGTAACTTACACGCCCTAGGCCGTGTAACGACACACAGGCCGTATACTACATTTCAGCAATCTCTTTTTAATACGACTCTAACTCTTATTTTGGCATACTAATTAGACAGCTAATGCCTTTGGGACTCTAAAGCTTAACTCTATGACGCCCAATATAAATAAGAGCTGGCAGAAAACGAAAAAGGGGCCTTTTGAGAGAGCTTTTTGGAGGAGACACACACACACACAAAAGGGGAGAGTTTTGAAAGAAGCCTTCTTAAGGAACCCTAGCCGTCTTGAAGAAGGATTACATCAGTGCCAAGAACAGACTTCTCAGCCAAAGTTCCATAAGATCACAGTTATAGAATCTTCCCTTAGTTCTTTTGTTCTTATTCTTCAGATTAGTTTTCATGTGCCTTTATTTTTACTTCATTATGTTTGTCAAACTCACCATGAGTGAGTAACTCCTTAAATTCTGGAATTAAAAAAGTAGCATTCTTGACTTTTGTTATGGGTATATATTGAGTTTATTTATGGAATTGAGTCTTGTTCTTTGATTCAATCTCTTATGTTCTTATTACATGCTATGTGTTGGTACCCACTTAGTCATGATCTAAGATACTAATTGATGAACTGGGAGGTGAAGGTTAGTATTGAAAAATCAAGATTTTGAACCTAGGAAGACTAACCTAGAGATAAGCTGATAACCTTTGTGGAATTCTAAAAATTAATCATAGATCTCAAAGGGTTTTGATTAGGACTAATCACCAACAAAAGTAGGGTTTAGCTCTAATTGAAATACACATTAGATACCTTGAGAGAGGATCTAGAATACCTTAGGATTAATTTCCATCAAATAAACAAATACTTACTCCACTGATAAAGCAAGATTAAAACTATAACAAGGTTAAGGTATGAAATCTGAAATTCCAGAATTACTTACATAATTAGAAATCTCTTAAAGCATTCAAATTTACTCTTGTTGATTTTTAGTAGTCACTCTGTCTTAGTTAGAATTTTCTCTCACAAGTTTTGATAGTTTAAACAGTTAAGATTGTTGTGTGGTTTAGTACTTATGTCTTTAACTTCTCGCAGGAACAATACTCTACTCGTCACTTAATTACTTGTTAGCGATTCATGCACTTACGGTGGTTGTAAAACCAAACAAATAGTCTATGATAGTCATGGTTTCAATTTGGTTCTAGTCTAAAAGCGGTCAAGTTTAACACAGAAACAAAACCAATTTGAATTGGCATGATAAAATAGACTTTAAATCAATCTAGAATTGGTTTTGGATCAAAACTAGACCGATGGCATTGACTAGTATATGACCACCACTTGATCACTTGTCACTATGGTATTTTATCAATATATGTTTTTGCATTTTTATTTTGCAATAAAATATGAAAATGAAAAGACAACTATATTATATTATAATATTTATTATTACATGATTGATTACATTATATTATATTCAATTAAAGTAGCCTTAAAACTATGATTCAAAGATAATAAAATTAATTTTTAAAAAAGTATTACTTTGAATATTATTAAAAAATTAATAGTTTAAATTAAAATTTTCTCATTTCTCTTTTCCGCCCTCCTTCGTCCATTTGATTTTTGCATTGAGTGGTCATCAATGAGTGTTTTTCACCAGTGGCAACCTCTTCCTTCTTTTTCTGCTTTTTATTTGTTTAATTTTTGTGTTTTTTTTTAATAACTCCCATATTTGTGTTTGTTTGGAACCAAATTTAGGCATATCATAGCAGATCTATCATTGTTGATAGATTTTGAAAGAATAAACTCTCATATCTTTACTTATTGATAGATCTTAAGTGTATGATACTGTATTTTTCTCCTATAGTAGCATAACTATGTGTTTTTACTAATAAATTATTATTATTTTTCTATAATATGGCTTATTAAAAGATAATAGAGTTGAACAATGGAGCCTAAAATCTATCTATTGACAAAACAAATTCATATACTATTGACACTACTGGATTTTCCAATTTTATTGTATAAATAATTAATTTTATTTATGTAAAAATATAATATGTGTTATTTACTTTTATATTCTATATTTATGGTTCGTAGCGTATTGAGCTTTTAATAAAATATCTTTTCTATTAATAAAATTAATAATTTTAAAATGTTTTTTTTTACACTTTTAAATCTAAAATATATTAAATTTAAGTTTAAATTAATTATAATATTTTTAATTAGTATATTTTAGATTTTATTTTCTTAAATAGCAAATCCAGCAACCAGATGAATATATATATATATATAACTATCTGCACATAGCTCTTGCACTTTGAGAGCCTTGAAACACCGAGTTCTTGGACTCTAACATATATCTTGGCGTCTCTTCTTTCAAACACAAACATGTCCCTTCCAGCTGCAACCCAAAGAGCTCAAGTTCGCCGAACAGCACAGTTTCATCCAACCGTCTGGGGTGACTACTTCATAAAGCGCGTATCCGATAATCAGGTAACAAAGGCAAAGAAATTAGTAGTTCAACCTTGTAAGAAATAAACAATTTCTAATGCATAAAGTTTTAATGTCTTTGCACAGATGGCAAGTGTTTGGACTGAACAAGCCAAGATTCTGAAAGAAGTGAGAAGGATGCTTACCTCTGCTACTGATCATAAAGCTTCAGAAAAGCTGATGTTGCTAGATGCTATTCAACGACTTGGGATTTCTTACCATTTTGAAGGAGAAATAGAAGAAGCATTGGAAAAAATTTATCAAGAATTTGAAGATGACGGGAACCTCTGTACTGTGGCTCTTCGATTTCGCCTTCTAAGACAGCAGGGCTATCACGTTTCATCTGGTAAGTCCCTTCAAAGAAATCTCCATGTCCATTTCTAAATTAATTAGGACGCATGTGCATTCTTCACCATTTACTCATTGTCAGGCTGCTCTTTTTGTGGGTGAATCAGATGTTTTCAGCAAGTTCAAGGATGGGGAAGGTAACTTTAAGGAAGATTTAATCAATGATGTGCATGGCTTGTTAAGCTTGTATGAAGCTTCATATCTCAGTGTGCAAGGAGAAGATATACTAGATGAAGCTCTTGAATTCACCAAAACTCACCTAATAATGGCAAACCAATTTGGTTCTCCTCTTGCTGGCCAAGTTAGCCATGCGTTAAGGTGGCCTATACGCAGAGGGTTACCAAGGAAAGAGTCAAGGGATTATTTCTCTATTTACCAGCAAGACGAGGCACATATAAGCTGGCAAAGTTGGATTACAATATAGTGCAGATGTTGCATCAAAAAGACATGAACATGATCACAAAGTAAGCTAAGCTATTTTTAAGTACCAATCTCTGTATAGATAGGAGCTAATTAATTAACAGGAACATGGTTTGTTTATTTCTGCATTTTAGGTGGTGGATAGATTTGGACTTCACAACCAAACTACCTTTCGCTCGAGACAGAGTGATCGAATGCTCTTTCTGTGCATTAGGAACGTTTTCTGAGCCACAATATGTTTTTGCGAGAGAAGTATTGTCTAAAGCTGTTGCTATGCTGTCTGTTATGGATGATATATATGATGTGCATGGTACGATTGAAGAACTAGAGCTATTCACCAAAGTGGTTGAGAGGTTTGTATATAAGCTTAATTAATTTCTTGAGCAACATTTTTGCAGATTTTAGTATTAGCCCAATACTGAACTGGCTTACTGGAACTGGACACTTAACATAATTGCTTTTTCAGTTGGGATATTAGCATGAAAGATCAACTTCCGGATTACATGAAGGCGAATTTAGAAGCATTTTTAGATTTCTATGCTGAAATAGAGGCAGTAACTACAAAGGAAGGGAGGCCATTCTGCATTCACTACGCAAAGGAAGCGGTAAACTTTCACCTTTTCTTAAGTGTTGTTTTAGAAAAAAGAAATTTTTTCCCACTTTATTTGAGATTTAAAAAAAAAATAAATTAGTATTAATTAATTTTTTTTTCTAATTTTAACTTTTTTTTTTATCATTGTTACCGATGTATTTATCTCTTATTAATAACATTTTTGCATTTCAAGTGTATTATAAAGAATAGTTGAGTGATCTGTATATAAAATAAGTGATCTGTATTTGTATCTTGGTTTGTGTAAAAGTTTTTCATTTTTTTTATTATTGGGAATGGATTATTTTTGCACCTCCGCAGTCAGCTTTTGTTTCTCACAGTAGATCAAAGCAGAGCTTTATCATTCTGAAGCAGGTTCAACTTTTAGCTAATCAGTGTCATGTCCTGTTAGTACTGTTGGTTCGTGTCTCCGCAGTGGCAAGTTGCTTTCATTCAAAGCTGGGTCTCCCGAGCTTCTAGGGACTGATTTTTTGGGCTATTCTTATGTTGTGGGTTCTCTTTTTTGTGGGTTTTCCGTTGTTTAGTGGTCCCTTGTCTTGTTCTCTTCTCTGTTTATTTCCCTATTTCAATAAATTTTTCTGCTTATAGAAAAAAAAAAAAAAAAGATTGTAATACAACAGCATCACTACAACCTTTCAATTAATTTGCAGGTGAAGAAGCAAGTGAGAGCTTATATCACTGAAGCAAGATGGTTCAACAGTGATTATGTGCCAACATTAGAAGAATATATTTCTGTTGCAGTGATCAGCTCTACTTACCCTATCTTGATAACCTTATCCTTCTGTGGGATGGGCGAAGTGGCTTCAAAAGAGGTCTTTGATTGGCTTTTCACTGAACCTAAACTTTTATATGCTGCATCTGGTCTTGCCAGGCTCATAGATGACATCAGGTCCCATGAGGTACGTATGGCAATTATCCACACAAATCAGGAAATAATAATTTCTTAGCCTATAGATGATTTTGAGTTGAGCAGTAGAACAATTTTTAAAAAATTCTAATGCTATTTATATAGAGAGAGAGAGAGTGAGAGAGAGAGACTTGAACTTGGGAGCTTTTTAAAATTAAGAGATGCATCGATGACCAAACAAAGTTATGTACTCTTGAGTTGAATAAATATTTAATGTCCTCAAATTAGAAATTTTTTAGACTCAATTGAAAAAAAAAATGAAAAATATAGGTTCAATAAACAAATTTTGAAAAATTCAAGGTTTGAAATGAGTTCTTCCAACAAATTAATACTATTTATTTTTGGCTTGATAATAAAAAAAAATTCTTTTATTTTGAATAATATTAGTTGTAAATCTATCAAATAATCAAAATTGAAGTTGAATTCTTTATTGTCTTGAGATGATGACCCAATATTTCTCAATGCTGCAATTGCAATATTTGCACAGTTTGAGCAAGAAAGGGGACATGTTGCTTCAGCTGTTGAATGCTATATGAAGCAGCATGGTGTATCACAGCAGGAGGCATATGATGAGTTATACAAAATAGTCATAACTTTGTGGAAAGACCTCAACGAGGAGCTCCTGAAAGAAACTGCAGATATTCCAAAGCCTATTTTGATGTGTATTCTGAACATTGTAAGGGTCATGGATGTTGTTTACAAAGATGAAGATAGTTATACAAACTCCAAGACTTCACTCAAGGATATCCTGGCTACTTTCTTAGTCCATCCTGTAGCTGTTTAAGCCCTGAAGTTTCTGCAATTAAGTTCATTAATTACAATCCAAACGCACCTTCCAGTACGGCTACCTTGTGTTACAATATCTATTAATTTTACATATAATTTAATTAATTAAAAAAATAAAACATTAATATAATAATAATATTAGATTTATGACTTAAAATCCTAATTAATTTAGAAGAACTTTTCCTAATTTGAATTGAAGAAATATTCCTCAATAAGATGGAGATATATTTCCTATATAAAGTAGAACTACTATTTTATTGTTATTCTTGCATTGAATGAGATTTCTAATTAGTTATGATTGGGGTGACTAAAACTATAAATAAAAGTATTGTGGAAAAGTTATTTGACTTTACCCATGGAAAGTAGCTTTCAAATCATGAAGTGGAGCTGTTGCCCATTATAGACAGGGGTTTTGCCAATTGCTAAGGATTTGGCTTTGCCTATTGATAAGGGGCTCTTGTCCATTGTAGTCCCATAGAGGGAAAGAGGCTTTGGCCTAAGGTGGAGAATTGATATAGAATTCAAGTGGAAGGAAATTTTGTCTATTTGTGAAAGGGCTCTTATCAAGACACCCTTTGTAGTGTAGTAATTAAAGTAGTAAATATATTAGATTATGTCTACAGAAGACTGAGATGACTAACTAACATATTTACTATGAGCAGTTATGTAGTGAGGGTCCTCTTAGGTGTAATTGGGTTTATGGGTAGTATAATTTGAGCTTATAACTGATGATTATATTTATTGATAGTGAAAGATAGTATGCCCATGGATGTAGCCCTATGTTGAGAGAACTATGTAAATATTGATATTTTATATATTATTTTTATTTTTTTTGTAGTTTATACACTTCTGTGGTTCACAACAAATAACAAAGAAGAAAAAGTAATAGCTAATAATTAGTAAGCTATGCTCTTTTTAGAAGGTACCAAGTGGCAGTTTTAAGGGAAGGCTTAGCCTACTTTATTTATTATAACAAAAATAATTATTGTTTTATTAATTAATTACATAAGTTACAATATAATAATTTAAATAATTTAAATAAAAAAAATTAATATAATAACATTAAGGCAAAAGGCCTACTTTGGCTCGTAAAGCTATCCAAACTGTCACTTAAGCCCTTAAATTATTTTGGCGTATTAAGGCCCTAACTATTTAATATGGCACATTTAATTCTAAGTGACTCACATGACTCACATCTTTTATTTTCTCTTAACTATTTACCGTCATCCCTTCATCACTCACATATGCATTACACAACCCTAAATAATTTTATAAGGCATGTGGTTGATCCATTCACGAGGATTTGTGAGAGAGTGAAGAGAGCAATAAATTCTTCTTCATCATTGGCACGATTGTTTGCTTCAAAAGGAGTGAATTCATGTAGAAATCTTGGTCAATATGCTAAGCCATTAGTGAGGTGTTATTTTTGTGTACCTACCAAAATATTGACATCATGAAAGCAAACAAATCCTCGAAGATGGTTTTTTAGATGTGCGAGATTTTGAATAAGTGCAATTATTGAATGAAATTAATTGTTCTGGGATTTATTTCTTATATATGGTTTATGTATTGATTTTATCAATTTAGGTATTCATCCGTAAAACAAGGATTGTAAAGGATGTGAGTATTTCGATTGGATTAATGTTGAGGCACCTGGTTGGGATACTATGTTTATTGATAATCTGTTGAGTGAAAAAAAACAAATAAATAAAAAGAAGTTGGAATATGAGATTATGGAGCTAAAGAAGACACAAAGGGTTGGTATGGTCTAAGATGAAATTAACTCTGTGAAGGAAGAGTTGAAGGTATTGAAAGAATATAAGAAAAAAGAAGTTGTGATGGGAGATACAAAGAAGAATAGTAAAGAAAAATTCTACTTGGTGGCATTGACTCTTTTATATGGCTATTATTTGTGGTACTTTGTTGTATTATGTGGGTTGGGATGATTTGATTTTGTTGTGTTTCATTTAGTATGTTGATGTAAATAGGATGGAATGTGTTTTGTGATGTAAATTCAAGTTGTTTTAGGCTTTGGGTATGTGTATACGTGTTTGAATTGTGTGTTTGGAGCCTTGTGGTATGTTTTGGACATTTTAGGAGAGAATTTCTATTAGTTTTCAACTTGGAAATTTTGGAAATTCACAAGTTTGGCTGCTGAAAACCATTATTTCGGCAGCCGAAGCATATAGTTTCTTGGAAAAGAGTCTGGAAAAATTCCAGGTTTTTGACAACCGAAGTCCAAAACTTTAGCAGCTATAGTGGCTACTACCTAGGCACCCGATGTTCAAAGGTTTGACAACCGAAGTCCAAGACTCCAATAGTTGAACTTGGTTTTACTAGCTTTATTTCTCCTTCATTCTAAGGTTCAAAAACATGATTTTATGGTTTCTGAGGGCCTAGAATAAGATGTTTATTATCTGTATAGAGTTTTAAAGCTTCAAATAACTCATTAGGTTTCGATGGTTATAGGATCAAACTTGAGGGATTCAGGAAGCTAAGGATATGAGGTTAGATATCGTTCATGTTAGGTGGTTGATAGGCTATAAGAGGTGTGTAATTCTAACCTTAATAAATGTAAACTTATTAAATTTAATTTATGATCATCCTCATGCATCATGTCATATTTATTTAGGGTATATATATCTAAAACACGAATATGTTGCATAATTGCATAATTATTGTTGGTACATGATGGATTATGTAACGGTCCGGCCCACTAGTGATATTGTCCGCTCTGGGCTGAAGCCCTCACGGTTTTAAAACGCGACAATAGGGGTTAGGAACCTCCATCTTATAAACCCAGCATCTCTCCCGTGTTTTGTCGATGTGGGATTTGCCTAGGGTGTTACAATCCACCCCCCTTATGGGACTCAGTGTCCTCGCTGAGGTTTGCCCCACCATCGTTCAAGGTTGCACGCGGAGCAGTTCTGATACCACAAATGTAATGGCCCGGCCCACTAGTGATATTGTCCGCTCTGGGCCGAAGCCCTCACGGTTTTAAAACGCGTCACTAGGGGTTACGAACCATTAACTTATAAACCCAGCATCTCTCCCGTGTTTTGTCGATGTGGGATTTGCCTAGGGTGTTACAATCCACCCCCCTTATGGGACTCAGCGTCCTCGCTGAGGTTTGCCCCACCATCGTTCAAGGTTGCACGCGGAGCGGCTCTGATACTACAAATGTAACGGCCCGGCCCACTAGTGATATTGTCCGCTCTGGGCTGAAGCCCTCACGGTTTTAAAACGCGTCAATAGTAGTTACGAACTGTCAACTTATGAACCTAGCATCTCTCCCGTGTTTTGTCGATATGGGATTTGCCTAGGGTGTTACAATCCACCCCCCTTATGGGACTCAGCGTCCTCGCTGAGGTTTGCCCCACCATCGTTCAAGGTTGCACGCGGGCGACTCGATACCACAAATGTAACATTGACCTACTAGTGATATTGTCCGCTCTGGGCTGAAGCCCTCACGGTTTTAAAACGCGTCAATAGTAGTTACGAACTGTCAACTTATGAACCTAGCATCTCTCCCGTGTTTTGTCGATGTGGGATTTGCCTAGGGTGTTACAGATTATGGATGATTCACTGATTGCCCCCATGGTTATAACTATGTTATGTTATGTATGTAATGGATCCATAAAATCCAAAAAGGATCTTTTCGATGCCCCTTGGTGCATGATGCATGTCATGTTTTAAGCAAAAGTCTTGAGAAGTCTCTGTATGAGCCAGGCACATTGGATTTAGGGAATCACTGGTGACAAGTCCATCTTATGTGAAATGTTTATGATGTGAAAACTCATATGAATGATGCATTGCATACATATGAAATAAATATTATAATTAAATGTTATTGGTTAGTTTACTCACTAAGCTTGTGCAAGCTCACCCCTTTCCCTTAACCCCAAGTGCAAGAGTGTAAGAATAGAAGAGCCTTTAGAGCTTGGGCAGCAGGAGTAGCTGTAACACCCTAGGCAAATCCCACATCGGCAAAACAAGGGAGAGATGCTGGATTTATAAGTTGGTGGTTCGTAACCCCTAGTGACGCGTTTTATCTTATATATGAGTGATGTAATTATATATGTCTCAAATCTAAGCTAACTGCTCATGTAAGTATGTATATATGATCTAATTACACTTTAGTGATTTCATGTATGGAAAGGTTCAAATTTTAAGCCCATTTCATGTTATGTTATGAATGAGAAAACCAAAGTGCAATGGTTTGGAGTATGCTTGGATTGTAACATATAGGGATATGTTCATGTTTAACAGGTCTTTAGGCTTGGTATGGGTTTTAGCAGCCTTAAGCTGACCCAATCCCTAGCCCCAGTAACAGCCCCTAGGTTGGGTCATTACAAAGTTGGTATCAGAGCTCTAAGGTAGATGAGTGGACCTAAACGCTAGTAAAGGGATAGGATAGGTATGAAAAAGAAGTATGTTCACTAGCACAGTTAGGGAAATACATGTCCAGTAGGGTTGAGTCCCTGTTTATTACATGTTGTATGTTGTATGTATGCTATGTTGATGATATGTCATGTGTTCATGTGACTTCACATGAACTTTATGTGTGCTCAACACTTCTTGTTTGCTTTCAAAAAATGCGAGGTTCAAGACGGTCCACTAGATTGACTAGAGCCTCACCCCAGAATGAAGGCATTAGAGCACTACCAGCCAACCATGTTACCAGGGAAAGAGCAAGCATAAGTGGAAGGGAAGAATCTTCAAGAGGCCCTAGAAAGTCTTTTAAGATTAGTAAGGAAACCTCCAATGAACCTAATTGTCAGTAGATGCATAAAGGGTTCTCATGGTCTTCCATAATAGCATGGGACCCTGAGTCTTCCGGTATAGGAAGGATGGGGGAAGAGGAGTCAGAGTTTGTGTCCCCACCTTAGTAAGGGCTGGATTATGGGTTTGGATATGGCTATCCACAATACGGAAGTTTTGGGTATACGGGCTACCCTCAGTATCCCTCATTCATGCCTTACCCACCTTACTTCCTCTAGTTCAACCCGTATCCCATGTATCCTCCCCAATAATACCCCCCATAGCTTTTCAACCACCATAGGAACTTAGTACCCCATGGACGGAGTTATAAGAGAGCAAGCACTACCACCAACTCCTGTAGCCCCAATAATTCTAACACAAGAGACTGGGACAAGTTGTAAAGAATGACAGACTACGTGAAGCTAAATGCACCTAAATACAAGGAAGGAGATGATCCTTTTAAGTATGTGAAGGTAGTTAAAATGATAGTAGATGAGTTGGGTACCAGTGACAGTAGGGTCATTTAGATGGCTGGCTTTACCTTGAAATGTAAAATGGCAAAGGAATGGTATAAAGCTTATATTGCTGATAAAGTTGATAGTATGACCTAGTCTCAGTTTGTGATGGAATTTACCAACTAGGCCTTCCTAGAAAGCTCTAGGGAGTTGAAGGTGGTTGAGTTTGAAAAGTTGAAACAGACAACTAGTATGAGTGTGGATGAGTACATAGACAAGTTTGTGAATCTCTTACAATATGTGGGGCAGGACTATGATACTGACAGAAAGAAGGCTAAGAGGTACACCTAGAGGTTGCATTCTAGATACTCTTCCTTGATTTTAACTACTAAAACCCACAACTTCCATTTGATAATAGATGCAGCAAGGAGGATGGAAGCTGGGGCTATCATCAAAGGGAGTTTAGATCTAAAAAATACCAAGGTTAAACAGTGCCCCATTTTAAAAGCTATAGATGTTGGGAGGTTCAGTCACATGACTAAAGCTATTTTTGCTGTAACACCCTAGGCAAATCCCACATCCACAAAACACGGGAGAGATGCTGGGTTCATAAGATGGAGGTTCACTAGTGGGCCGGGCCATTACATTTGTGGTATCAGAGCTGGACTCCCTCTAGTACGGTGTATGGTGTGAGGACGCACCAGGCGAAAGCTGGTGGACTTGTCACGACCCAGGGATGGGGTTGGGACGTGCTTGTTCAACAAGGTACGCACTGGGGTGGAAACTTCGTGTCCCACATCGGAAACGGGAAGAAAAGATTTGGGCCATATATGTGGGAGCCTTCCTCACCTGGTCAGCGCGCTTTTGGGAATGAAACCTCCCAAGAGACAAATCCGTGAGGCCCATGGGCCAAAGCGGACAATACTAACTAGAGAAGGATCGGGCTATTACATCTGCAACCAGGACTAAGAAGGAAAAAGGAGGGAAGTTTGGCAAGAAAGAAAAAAAGAATAAGTTATGGAATAGAATCAAGTCAGGCCTCAGGATGGGAAGCGAATCCAGTTCGAGTTCTGGTACTTCTGGTTATGTTAGATGTGGGAAACTTCATCTAGGACCTTATAGGTTTGGAACCTTTTAGTGTTATAGATGTGGACAGGAGGGACACATATCAAGGGAGTGTCCCAATATGGAAAGGGTGTCTTCTCAATAAGTAAGGTCAAGCAGTATGACCCAATCAATCGAGAGATTGACTTTTATGGGTCCCTCATTGTAATGGCCCAACCCACCAGTGATATTGTCCGCTCTGGACCGAAGCCCTCACGGTTTTAAAATGCATCAATAGGGGTTACGAACCACCAACTTATAAACCCAGCATCTCTCCCGTGTTTTGTCGATGTGGGATTTGCCAAGGGTATTACAATCCACCCCCCTTATGGGACTCAGCATCCTCGCTGAGGTTTGCCCCACCATCGTTCAAGGTTGCACGCGGAGCGGCTCTGATACCACAAATGTAATGGCCCAGCCCACTAGTGATATTGTCCGCTCTGGACCAAAGCCCTCACGGTTTTAAAACGCGTCAATAGGGGTTATGAACCACCAACTTATAAACCCAGCATCTCTCCCGTGTTTTGTCGATGTGGGATTTGCCTAGGGTATTACACTCATCATGAAGGGGATAGGGTAGAGGATGAAGTTCTTCATCTTCCATAGTAGGTTCATAAGGGAGGGGTTCAATAGCACTAGCTTGGATCTTTACCATTACATAATAGGAAGCCACTGCCTCTAACACTATGGTGTTAAGTAACCTTTGCATTCGGAGTTCAATGTGAATGCTTTGATTAATCTAGGTGCATCACACTCTTTTGTTAACCCTGGTATAGTCCTATGATTAGGATTGATATTCTTAAGTTTAGAATGTTCGTTGCTTGTTAGTAGACCAAAGTGTGACCCTTCGATAACAAAGAAGACCTATTATGCTTGTTTAATGATGGTTGAAGACAGATGTTTTTCAGCTGACCTAGTAGTTCTAGAATTGACAGATTTTGATGTCATTTTAGGAATGAATTGGCTTTCAACCAATTATGCTACATTTGATTGTAAAAGCAAGACAGTAAAGTTTAAAGGATAGGATGGGTCAGTTACGGTGTTTCGAGGAGATTAGATAGCATCTATAAAGGGTATGATCTTAGCCATACAAGCACCTCAGCCATACAAACCAGAAAGGTGCTCTAAAAAGGGTATAGAGGATTCATAGCACATGTTAAGGAAGTTGTTAAGAGCAGAAGTGGATCAGGATTAGTTCCTATGGTAAAAGAGTTTTTAGATGTTTTTCTAAAAGAACTACCTAGGTTGCCACTTGAAAGGGAGATAGATTTTGAATTGATCTTGTGCCTGGCACCAAACCTATGTCTATCCCTCTTATAGAATGGCCCCTACAGAGCTAAAGGAGTTAAAGGAATAGCTGCATGAGTTAATAGATAAGGGATTCATCAAATCGAGTATCTCTCCTTGGGATGCTCCTATTCTATTTGTAAGGAACATAGATGGCTCCCGAGGACTATGCATAGACTATAGACAGTTGAACAGAGTGACCATGAAGAACAAGTACCCTTTGCCCTGTATAAATGACCTATTTGATCAGTTAGCAGGAGCTAGTTGTTTCTCTAAGATAGACTTAAGGTCTGAATATCACTAGCTGAGGATCAAGGTTATGGATATTTTGAAGACTGATTTTTGAACCAGGTACGGGTATTATGAGTTTCTTGTGATGTCATTCGGGTTAACCAATACCCCAGCTACATTTATGGATCTCATGAATAGGGTATTCAAACCTTATCTAGATCACTTTGTGATTGCCTTTGTTGATGACATATTAGTGTATTTCAGAAGCCCCAAAGAGCATGCACATCATCTAAGAATGGTTCTTCAGATGTTGAAGGAGCATCAGTTGTATGCCAAGTTCTCTAAGCGTGAGTTTTGGCCAAAGAGTATGTCCTTTTTGGGATATGTAATATTAGAGAATGGAATTAAAATGGATCCCAAAAAGGTTGAAGCAGTGCCAGATTAGACAAGGCAAACTATAATGTCTAAGATTAAGAGTTTCCTAGGTTTGGCAAGCTATTATAGGAGATTTGTGCCTAATTTCTCTAAGATAGCTGCTTTAATGACTAGGTTAACTCAGAAGAGGAAAAAGTTTGAATGGAATGATCAGTGTGAGGAGAGCTTCTAGAAGCTTAAGGAATGTCTGATTTTTTTTTTCTATTATTTGACTCTTTATAATTTATACACCCTTAACACCTTCATGTAGAGTTTAATTAGTTATTAAAAATATTTTTTTTAACAAGAGAAAGATAAATTTTTTAGTAACAACTCAAAAGATATTTAAAACTTAATTTTATATATAAATAAAATTAACCTTAATGAATTTGAAATAAATAATATAGTTTTAGAGACTTAATAAATTTTTGTCTCAAACAGTTCATTATTAAAAAGCAAACAATATAATATTTAGACTAATAAGTTTTTATCTCAAAAAATTCATTAAAGATAAATAATATAACATTAATCTTTAATATAACATTTAGAAAGTAAAAAGTTTTTGCCTAAAAAATTCATTTTTAGGAAGAAAAAAAAGACTGAAATCATTTTACTTTAAATAATAGTTATTAGTAACAAATATTTTATTTGTCTTAAAGTATATGTCTCTAAAAGACAATACTATAGTAGTTCCTACATTTTTAGAATATATTTATTTAATCGTTGATATTTTAATAAATCTACATATTTTCCCTTCTTAGATGTATATGAATGTAAAAGAATCCATATTATTTTTTTTTATTTTTTTGTTAGTTATAAAATAATGTAATATAATATAATATAATAATAAAATTTTCAATTAAATTCTTTTAATTCAAATATATAATATACCAACAATATTGATAAAATAAAATGATAATTTTATAATTAAAATAATAAATATTATAATATATAAGGACTATTTTATAATATAAATTTATAATATTATTTTGATATTTTTTATATAATTAAGGATAAATTAAACAAAAAATTAGATGAATAGAATAATATGTAGTTTTATTTAAATGTCAAGGATCAAATAGATGAGTTTTAAAAATATATAAACTAATTTATAAATTTTATTAAATTATAAAGACTAAATTATAATTTATTTTAATTTTTTTTTATATAGAATATAAGCAATTTCCCTTCTTTATTAGTGAAACAAAGTTCACGATATCTTTTTTTTTTTTTTTTTTTTTTTTAATTTAATCTCAGAACCTTACCTGACAAGTGCTTCAAAGCATAGGATAGTAAACTATAATTTCTTCTAGATATTAAATGATAGAGGAGGAGCCAATAGATATCAAGGATGATTCTTTGAATGACTAGTGGGCTCTGTACTCCATTTGCTGCTTTAATCAGAAGAGAAGCCCCTTCAAAGTAGTTTATCATACCTTTATTTAATTTGAAAATTCAACTATGTATCTTATTTAAGACACTTTTTAATAATTTCTCACATAATTAAGTTAAATTAATTTATCAATTCAATTAATTAAATCAATCAAATCATATATAAAATAACCTTTTTATTTTATCATATTATAAATTTATATCAGTTCATTAATTCAGTCAAATGATTCAGTTTGGATGTCACAATTATGTCAATAAAGTTGCTTTAGATGATAACTAAAAGAAGAAAAAATGGGCACTCGCTTTGTCAGATGTATCACGGGTATATAGTATTAATAATTAACAATAATTACATAATAACAATATTTAATAGTTAATAATTATCATTATCATCTCTTTCTTTGATTTTGAGTTCTGAGTTAGGTCTTACTCGGGATCAATTGCGTATAAAAAAAAATTACGCTATTTTTTCACATAAATCAAATAATAATAATTTTTAAAAAGAGAAAAAAAAATTCAATTTATTTAAAATTCAAATCTCATCAATATAATATTTTCTCCCCAACATTAGAAAAAAAAAAGATAAACTTGCCTCAAGGAACACTATGTATATTATATCAATTATAATAAATGAAATATCACATGTGAATGAGTTTTAACCACTAAATATATATATCAATTATTGATTAATCAAGTATAAAATACTTGGAATATGTGTCGCTCATTTTTTTCATTAGTGCAATTAATTAATGAAATAAGACATGTCCCTCCAGAATGCATTTATTTTTTTTTTTTAATAAATTCTATACTGTAATTTATATTTTGTATGCAATAACATATTTTTTTTTACTCAAAAGCAATATTATGCTATATATATTATTACCACAATTCGAATTGCATTTTTTTTTATACTTGACTTTGATGAGTTTGAAAAGTTTATTTCTTTTTTAAATTTAAAAGGCTGTTTTTTTTAAAGTAATTATAAATATATTTTTATGATTGTACTATAATTTTGTAATTTTATGCCATACTTACACATTTATAGTTATATTATAATTGGTTTCTTTCATAGAAGTACAATTTAATACTCTATACATTTATATTGTTTCAACTCGATTGAAAATTTTTTTATGATAAATAGATAATTGTACAACTGTGCTGTTAGCACTCTAGGGATTAAGGGCCTGTTTGGATTAACTGTTGAATACAATCGATAATTTGTTAGTGATAAATATTCTTGTTAGGTGATAGTGATAGCGATAGTGATGATAATCGCTTTTATATTAAGCGTTTGGTAAAATTATATTTAGGTGTTGCTGTTAATATGTGAAATGACTAATAAGGGTATATATCATATAATTTATTTTATTATTTAAATAAATATAAAATTATAAATTTATTACATTATATTATTTATTTTATTATTAAATTAAATATATAATTATTAAATTAATATATTATATTGTTTAAATAAATATATAATTATTAATCTTTTATATTATATCATTTATTTTATTATTGAAATAAGAAAATAATTATTTTTTTAAGATAATTAAATAATTTTAAAAATATAGATAAAATAATAAAATAATTATTATTGTTAATAGAAAAATTTATAATTAATTTTAAGTTTTTGGATATAAATAAATATTTTATATTTTATGTTATTAATAAAAAATATTTTAACAAAGTTGAAATACGTTAATCAAAATGTTAAAATTATAAATAAAAAAATAAAAATATTAATAATATTAATTTTTAAGTTAAATAAAAAAGGATAATATGGTCAAAATAAAAAATAAAATCAGATCAGCTATCACCGGTGATGAAAACTCTAAAAATAGAGTGATACAACCGCGGTGATGGGTATCATATCAGCTGCCCATCAGCTATCAGCTCTATTTTTTTAAGCTTGCCAAACACCACAATTTATCTGTTTGGATGTCTATCAGCTGCACCCAACAGGTAAACCAAACACCCCCTAAGTCGCTAATACTGTTAACCACAGACTTGGCATGCTGATCAGATGATAAAAAGCAACTTTAGAATCAAATTGAATTATGAACTCTAAAACTTTCTAAATAGCCATTAATTTAGCTGCATTCAAATCTTCTATTGATTGGTCATGAAAACAGTTGTATATCGCGGAAGTGTGTAAACTGCAAAGAAAATAAAACAAACACATAAAATATAGATATTTATATAGTTCACCATCTCAATATAAGGCTATATCTATGGGCATGCCATCTTCCACTATCATCAATAATGAATCATCAATTATAAGTTCAAACTATGCTATCCATCAACCCAATTACGTCTAAGAGAACTCATATAACATCAAACTACTCATAGTAAATATATTAGTTAGTCCCTCTCAGTCTCCTCTAGACATAAATTAATATATTTATTATTATAACACTATACCACAAAGGGTTTTTTTCAACTATATGGGCAAGAGCCCTCTTACCAATAGACAAGAATCCATTCCTCTTAAATTCTATGTCCTTACACCACTTTAGGCTGAAGCCTCTCTCCACTGCAATAGGCAAGTGCCCCTCATCAATGGACATAGCCAAATCCTCAGCAATTGGCAAAACTCCTCTCTACAATGAGTGACAGCCTTACTTCATGAGCTGAAAGCTATTCTATTGAGGAATATTTCTCCTACTCAAATTAGAAAAAAAATTTCTCTCCAAATCCCATTAGGATTTTTAAGTCATAATTCTAACAATCTCCACATTGACTCAAAATCCATCAACAATTACAGACCTCAAATTCTTAGGTATCATGCAATCATCAAATCCTCATGCTTGAGCATAAACCCTTCAAATCATCAATTCTTCAATCTTCATCTTGGGTGTAACTTACTTTATTCTTAAAACAATCTTCATATTATCAACCATCTTGATTTTCATCAAGAGCTCCACCTTAAATTTAACTCTCCACTATCACAATTATTGCATGTGCAACTTTAACCGAACTCACCAAGATCATCTCTATGCTCTGATACCAATTTGTTGTGTACCACAGAAGCGTGTAAACTGAAAATAAAATAAAATAAACACACAAAATACTAATATTTATGTGGTTCACCCTCTCAACATAGGGCTACATCCAGGGCATGCCATCTTCCACTATCATCAATAATGAATCATCAATTACAAGCTCAAATTATATTACCCATCAACCCAATTACACCCAAGAGAACCCATGCAACATCAAACTGCTCATAGTAAATATATTAGTTAGTCCCTCTTAGTCTCCTCTAAATATAACCCAATATATTTACTATTACAACACTATACCATAAAGGGTGTTTTCAACTATATGGGTAAGAGCCCTCTCACCAATAGACAAGAATCACTTCCTCTTGAATTCTATGTCTTTACACCACTTTAGGCCGAAACCTCTCTCTCCACTACAATGGGCAAGTGCCCTTCATCAATGGGCAAAGCCAAATTCTTAGCAATTGGTAAAGCCCCTCTCTACAATGGGTGACAGCCTCACTCCATGGGCTGAAAGCCATTCTTTTCAATGGGTAAAAGCCAACTAACATTTTTCATTATTCTTCTATTTATAGTGTTAATTCCCTCGATCCTTATCTAATTAGGAGTCATACTCAATTTAGGAATAACACTAAAATAAGAGTTTTACTCATTATAGAAAATATTCGTTCATACTTTTCTCCCACTCAAATTAGAAAAAGTTCTCTCTTCAAATTCCATTAGAATTTTTGAGTCATAATTCTAACAAAAACATATATGGTAAGTTGCTTGATCAATCACGTAAAACCCTCTTATAGCACATCTATAATATTATAAATCTTTATCTGATTCATCAATTGAATCATACGATGCCAAAATAAGGTTGCTTTAGATAACTAAAAGAAGAAATTCAAATGTATCACGTGTATACAGTAATAATAATTAACAATAATTACATAGTAACAATAACTAATAACTAATAATTATCATTATCATCTTCTTCCTTTTTTATGATTTTGAGTTTTCGAATTCAATCTCACTTGAAATCTATCATAAATTAAAAAAAATTGGCGCTATTTTTTTCACATGAATCACATTATTATTATTATTATTATTATTATTATTATTATTATTATTATTAAAGGAAAAATAAAACTTATTTAAAATTCAAACCTCATCAATGTAATATTTTTCTCCTTAAAATTAAAAAAAAAAGTAAAAAAAAAAAAAAAAGATAAACTTGCCTAAGGAAAAATACTTATCTACACTAAATATATATATCAATTATTGATTAATTAAGTATAGAACACTTGAAGTATGTCACTCATTTTTTGCAATAGTGCAATTAATGGAATAAGAAATGTCCCTCCTAAATGTATTTATTTATTTTTTTTATAAATTTTATACTATAATTTATATTTTGTATACAGGTACACATTTTTATAGTCAAAAGTAATATATATATATATATATATATATATATATATATATATATATATATATATATATATATATATATATATATATTATCACATTTTGAACCGCATTTTTTTTTATGCTAGACTTTGATGAATTTGAAAAGTTGATTTTTTTTTCCTTAAATTTAATTATAATTTTTTTATGATTGTATTATAATTTTATAATTTTATACCATACTTACAAATTTATATTTATATAGTAATTGAATATTTCTTTTTAGGGGAAGTTATAATTTAATCCTATGTATTTTCGCGCTTTTTCATTTATAGGATTGAAGAAAGTTTGGCAACAAATCGATGATTGTGATACCACGCCTTAACATTTTAGGGATTAAGGGGGTGTTTGGTTTACCTGTTGGGTTCAGCTGATAGCTGATAGACACCCAAACAGGTAAATTGTGGTGTTTGGCAAGCTTAAAAAAATACAGCTGATAGCTGATGGGCAACTGATATGATACCCATCAGCTGCAGTTTGTATCAGCTCTATTTTTAGAGCTGTTTCTCATCAGCTGATAACTGATCTGGTTTTATTTTTTATTTTGACCATATTATCCTTTTTTATTTAACTTGAAAATTAATATTATTAATATTTTTATTTTTTTATTTATAATTTTAATATTTTAATTAATGTATTTCAACTTTGTTAAAATATTTTTTATTAATAACATAAAATATAAAATATTTATTTATATCCAAAAACTTAAAATTAATTATAAATTTTTCTATTAATAATAATAATAATTATTTTATTATTTTATTTATATTTTTAAAATTATTTAATTATCTTAAAAAAATAATTATTTTCTTATTTCAATAATAAAATAAATAATATAATATAAAAGATTAATAATTATATATTTATTTAAATAATATAATATATTAATTTAATAATTATATATTTAATTTAATAATAAAATAAATAATATAATGTAATAAATTTATAATTTTATATATTTATTTAAATAATAAAATAAATTATATGATATATACCCTTATTAGTCATTTCACATATTAACAGCAACAGCTAAATATAATTTTACCAAACACTTAATATAAAACAGCTATCATCAGCTATCAGTTATCGACTATCAGCTAACAGTAACAGCTATCAGCTAACAGCTATCAGTTGTATTCAACAGTTAATCCAAACAGGCCCTAAGTCGCTAAGACTATTAACAGCACTGAGCATGCTGACCCAAAGATAAAAAGGGATTTTAGAATCAAATTCAATTATTAAAAGTGACGACAGGCCAAAGGAGGAGTTATGAGTGCAGGATAACTCCAGAGCTTTCTGAATAGCCATTAATTCGGTTGCATTCAAATCTTTTGCTCCTGCCAGGCATGAAAAGATACATAAGAAATCGCTTGATGAATCATGTAAAACCCTCTTATAGCACACTTGTCGAGCTTAGCCAAAAATGAACCATCAACATTCCTTTTATACATTGCAGGTGGCGAACGCAGCTGATCTGATCCCATATGCAAAAATGATGGATTTAAGCCCTTTAACCAAATAGTGAGGCGATGGAGAACAAGAAAGCTAAGTGTGACAGCAGATGAGTCATTGCCATTAAAATTCTTATCATTCCTGGCTTGCCAAATAGTCTAGATGATAGCATAGAAGAGATTAACCCAAAAGGCGGACTGAAGAGTACCATGGATAAATGATTTCCTTTACTTTTGAAATTAGGGTACTGAACTCGGTATGTAAAAACTTAGCTCCTACCAATTTAAGAACCAACATCAAATATAATAGGACCTTTTGCAACTAAAAAAAATGTGTGAGAGAGTTTCCATTTCCTCTTGTCAATGAAGGCACATTCTATGGGGGCTGGATAATACTAATGTCACATAACCAATCTTTAGAGCTAATTCTCCCTTTACAAATTAACCACAGGAGAAGCTCCACTTTTGAAGGTGCTACGCCGGGCCATACTGATGGGGAAGAAGAAAGTTGAGCTACAGGTGAGTTGTTGAGACATTCATATAAAGATTTGACTGTGAAAGAGCCATTGGTATGGGGTGTCCACACAAGCTTGTTAATCCTTCCTCTATGAAGCTTAAAAGGCATTAATATGTTCAGTAAATCCTCTAAGAGCTGTGGTTCCCATTGAAAGAGAGTTCTTCTCTTGATAAAATTCCAATGCCAAGAATCATCACACCAAAAAAATCATCTGAGCAACTAAAGCCCTCCTAATTTGCAGATAGGGTGAACAACCTTGGAAACCTAAATTTTGAAGAGACATCTACTCCCCATCTATCATGCCAAAATAAGATTTTTTTTCACCATTCCCTAGTCCACACTAAATGCTATCTAGAATGGAGAAGGAACTGCTATTGTTTATGGCCAAACGATATATTGCTTTCCAAACTAAAGAGGCAGAATTCGTAGATATTAATGGAAGCCCATTTTTCATATGAAAATGGTCCCTGTAACAAAGTAATTAAAACCAAATAGAACTTGATTTCTGTTGAGCCCTATATAGCCACTTAATGAGAAAAGCTTAGTTTTGAGACAAGATGTCTCTAATTACAAGACCACCCCTTCAATAGGCAGCATCAAAGTTTTCCAGTTTACAAGATGAAGTTTTTTTCAGAAGAGTTACGTCCTGACTGGAAGAAATTTCTAAAGAGCTTTTCAATGCGTTTTGCCATTAATTTTGGAATTCTAAAGACTGAAAGAAAATAGATAGGTAAGTTTGATAAGCAATACTTAATTAAGTTAACTTCGCAGCCATCGAGGGAATTCTTCCCTTCCAAAAGGATAGCGTATTCTCAATTGACTTGATGACTGGGTTTCATGTGGAGAATTTTCTTCCATTAATGCTCAGTGGAAAGCCTAAATACCAAAATGGTAAAGAACTAATTTTATAGTGAATAACAGATGTTGCTTCCTCTAGTAATATCCCTCCAACATTGATCCCATACTAAACACTTTTGTGGAAGTTTACTTGTGAACCAAATATTTGATGAAAACAAAGAAGAGTTTTGGAGAAAGCCATAATATAATCAATTTAGGGTAGGCAGAAAAGGATTGTATCATTAGCAAATTGTTGATGAGAAATATTCATTTGACCCAAACCAACTCATATTCCACTAAATTTTCTCTTCTTGATGGCCTCATTGATTAGTAAAGCCTAAGGGTTCAGTTGCAACGATAAATAAAAAAGGTGAAAGTGGATCACTTGGGTGGAGACCATTTTTCATCTCAAATTCAATTGTTGAACTACCCTTAATCGATAAAGATACTCAAGCATGCCATAAACAAGCCATAATCCAAGCAACCAGCTTTTCACCGAAACCCATGTACTCCATTATTCTTCTAATATGGTCCCAACTATAGTGTCAAAGGCTTTATCAAAGTCAAATTTAAAGAGAAAGCATTCTTCTTTCAACTGCTTGTAATAGTCAACAATTTCATTGATAATGAGAAAGCTATCCATAATTTGATGACCATGGACAGATGCATTATGATACAGACTGATGATACTTGGCATGACATTTTTTATTTTGTTTGCTAAGACCTTTTCCAGAATTTTATATGTCGCAAGGTATTTTGCGGTCGCCTGGACGAACACTCACCGAAGTGGGAAAAGTGAGGAGTCGCCACTTTAATTTTGAGGGAAATTAAAGAAAACTATTTGTGAAAGTAAGTTAGAATAAAACCACTTTAAAAACAGAGATTCTAGGTTCGAGGTCCATGAATGGGTGGGAAAGGTGTTAGGCACCCCACCTCGTCCCTCAACGAGGGTAAGCAGATTTAACTTCGCGTTCTTCATAGTTAGGAGGGCTTGAATGGGAATGTTAATCCTTTTGACCGAAAGGAATGTTTGATTTTTCACTAATCCGGGTTACCCATATACATAAGTAAATGAGACGACCTTAGTGAGTTGCGGTTGCGTATTAATTTTATTTTAGGGGGAATTATCTTACGTATTTGTTGAAATTTAATTTGAAAATCGGATAAGAACTCTCCTCCGATCTCCTTTTAAATATTTATTAAAATTTTTAAGCTTGAAAATCGGATAAAAACTCTCCTCCGTTCTCTTTTTAAATATTTATTAAGAATTTTAAACTTGAGAATCGGATAAGAACTCTCCTCCGATCGCTTTTAGATGTTTATTAAAAATTTTAAGCTTGAGAATCGGATAAGAACTCTCCTCCGATCTCCTTTTCAATATTTATTAAAATTTTAAGCTTGAGAATCGGATAAGAACTCTCCTCCGATCTCCTTTTAAATATTTATTAAAATTTTAAGCTTGAGAATCGGATAAGAACTCTCCTCCGATCTCCTTTTATTTTAATAGGGATCGGATAAGGACTCTTCCGATCTCTCGAGACTTGATTATAGCTGCCCGTCACGAAATCCTAGGACTAAGGGCTTTGGCATTTAAAGATGCAGGAGCTCGGAATAAGGCTTCTTTTAATTCATTGGTATCTTGTATCTAATCAGGAGATATCAAAACGAATTTTCCGACCTTCCTATGTGGTCGCCTTACCAGTACCTTTTGATATCCGATCTATCCCATTTATCTATCTTAAAGTTCGGTTTACTCTGCCTTGTGTTGTTTTACTCAATTGTCTTTTGCATTATTCTAGTGATTCGGCCTTACTATTTTCCCGACTCATTGCTTAGACCTTTTACTATTTTTTAAAGAGACCCTTTAGATACGGTTACCTACATTTTACCCGACCCCTTATACATTACTCAAGACTAGAAGACTTGCGTTCAGAAATAACAAATATTAATAAAAAGAATGGACTGATCAACAAAGAAGTAAACCCGAGAGTAACCTTTTGGTATTCTTTAGCGCAATATAAACTTAGGAAAAAAAGAAAAAAGAACTACATATATAAAAGAACAAAGGAAATACGAAAAATGCAAACGAGCACTTAATAAAAGGGCAATACGAACACTCACCTGTAGGGAGCCGAATCTACTAAACTAAGCATTGAATCACAAAGCTTAATAGAACTGCAGGTTGGTAACCGGAAGATTAAGGTCCGCCTTGAAACGAAGGATGCTTTGCTAAAATGTAATCGGGTCGAAATAATACCCGAGTTTAAATGAGGTTGAGCCTAGACAATGGGAGTGGAACTAAATAAAACAAAGAGCTGAAAATGAGAGCACCACAGGATAATGAACGAAATGAAAATAGAGAGTTTCAGTATTCAAGAATCCCTTTTTGCAAGAAAATATTTTAGAAAACTGGTTTCCAAAGTTTTTCTTGTGAAAGCTTCAAAAATAGCAGAGTAACGAGTTGAATTGAGTTTCAGAGTCCTTCCGCTATATCCACTATCCTTTTTTCGTCCTCTCTTGAACAGTTTTTCATGCAGGTATTTATAGGAACCGGGTGCTCCCCATGAAGGGTCAGGATCTGTTTTAGGGGAGATGGAGGGTTAAGATTTTGAAGGACATGATCTAAGGGCTCAGGAATTAAAGAGAATCAGAATGAACGATTAAGATCCCTTCCGGAGTATTTGTCCTTTTCTCTCTTCTAATTTGACGGCCCAAAATTTCTTGTCAAGAGCGATCTGAGGGCTAGGAGTGAAAGGCGCTGATCTTGTCGTTTTCTTCTTTGATCTGAGGGCTCCGAGCTCGTCCTTACAACTAAGATCAACGGTGGAGATTAGGATGTACAGCGCTGTCCTGACGTACTCTGGCACATGTCAGTAGTGCGGGCGATTCTGGGGCGTGCGGTTGAGATTTCACCTGCAACGCTTTAACTACCTCGGCTCTGATTATGACGATAATCGGTAGGAGCTGTCTTATTCTCTTTGTCTTTCGACCTCCCTTCCTTTCCGGTCTTTCCAATGTGATCCTTTTCTGATCTCTCATATCGGGTTCCTCCCTTCTGATCTCCCCTGACACGCTCTCTCCCGATCTTTCATGCCGGTCTCCCTTCTACCGATCTTTACCACACCAGTCTTCCTTTTTATCGAGTTCGGTCAAGTCAAAGCATTTATTTCCCTCAATTCTCGAGGTGTCCGCTTCATTTTCTGCTTGCAATAACTGCTCAAATTTTCCTATATATACCTTCAATCGGGAAGCCCTACCTCACTTGACTTTCTCCCTTATTCTCTTCATTTTCCTTGTTCTAGCTGCTCCGGAAACAATCCCGGACAAAATGACCGCCTTTAATCTTTTTCCGATTGTCCTCTTTTTTCCTTGCCTGAAAATTTACGATCCCGGTGATCGAAAAATTATGATGACCTTATCTGATGACAGTGAGAGAACTGGACTAATTAACTAATTTGGATCGAGGACCTCGATCGCGCCGATCTCAAATCGTTCGCCTGATATAATCGGTGAACTGGTTTCGAGCAAGAAGACAGCTAATATTCCCCTCAACGCCGGTGACTGCTCTTTGGCGTTCATTTGGCTCCTCTCCACACTGGGTGTTCCGACAGCGGCTCGGTTTCGAGCGGTAACTTTGATGACGACCTCTCTCATTCTCATGAGAGTCATAGTCCCCCTAGCCGATTTCCTGGTCAAACACATCTTTTGACTCAGCCACGAGACTAGGCTTTGACATAGGCCTTTTAGATAGGATGTTCCACCGGTCTCTAAAGATCGCCCTTATGATGTAATTAGACCTTTAATGTAATCCGATCTTAGAGATCGCCCAAATGATGTAATTAGACCTTTAATGTAATTCGATCTCCAGAGATCGCCCAAATGATGTAATCAGATCTTTTCGAAAATAAAATTTATTTTGACAACTTTTTTTATTATTGCATTGATTATTTTCCGATCTCTGAAGTATTTATCCGATCCGACTCTTAATTTGAATGACACTTATCTGATCCGTAATTCGAAACACCTTAATCTGCCACTCTATAGTCAACCGATCTCTTTATGGAATCTCCGGAATATTCATGAGACGTGTCAGAACAGCTGGCGAGTCCCGCTATCCGATGCACTACCTGGAACATCGTGAGCATTAAATGCTCGAACGAGTATAAATAGGGGTGGGGTTAGCCAGTTGCTCCTTTATGTCATTTTCAGTCTCTCGTAAACAAATTCCAAATTCTCTCGTTTTCTCAAGTTCCTCCGACACCGATCAAGCTCCGGTAAGGGTTTTGATCTTTCTTTTAGTTTAAATTTTCCGTTTCCTTTGAAAATGAGCGATGCAGGGTCGAGCGATAAGCCCCCTTCCATTCAGTTCTCGTGGTCGTCCAATGAGGTAGAGGTGGTCGGACCAAGCGCGCAGCCTGAACTTCCTAGGGTCTCCGCTCCAGCTCGAGGACAACTAGCACCATCAAGGCATGTGCCTTCTTCGGGGAGGGAAAATCTTCCCATGGACGAGCTACCGTCAATCTTGCAAGAAACCGACCTGCAGTAGTTCAGCCAGGAGTACAACATCCGGCCTGATTCCTACGAATTGATTAAGTGTCACGGCGATCTTCATGCTGATCACTTCTTCGAGGAGAACGATATGATCATGGTCTACGAAGAACAATTAAAGGCCGGTCTGCGGTTCCCTTTGGACGACTTCTTCAAAGAAGTTTTGAAATACCACCAAGTGTGCATCGCTCAAGTTCACCCAAACTCGTGGGGGATCTTGGTAGCCTTCCGAGGCCTATACCGAGCTAAAGGGCTCCGACCCACGGCTAAGGTGTTCGCTGAACTACACCGGTTAACTCGTCGCAAGGACGACGAGTATTGGTTCTTCCAGGCGAAATCCCATTGTGGGTTTTTTACAGACCTACCTTCCTCCTTGAAGAATTGGAAGAACCGTTTTTTTTATCTTGAGGAGCAAAACTCCGAACAGCTTTGAGGGCTTCCCTTGAGTTTGTTGCATCGAGTCCTTTGATTACGAAGCACATCGCCCTAAATAGGGAAGAGGGTGCAATGGTGATGGAGTTTAAGGAACAGGAGTCCAGAGAGAAGTTCTCTTGTTTTGATGCGATGGCGGTAGAGCTACACCATTGGACTATGCAGCTGGTCACCGGTCAAGATCGCGGGCTTCAGCTCTCTAATCTCGGCATCGGTATTTTCCATATCTCAGATCTTTAGACCTTAGCGATCTCACTGACCTCTTCTTTGTGCAGGTATGGCAAGTGGCGAAGCTTCTAAGGATAGCCGGAAGCGGAAGAGAGAGATTTCTCGGAAGGTACGGGAGATGAAGCGTTCCGAGCTGCTTCAAACACCTGGTCATGAGCCCGGGGAAATACAGGGAGGCTCGTCTCAACCTTTTGGGCCTCCGGTTATAGAAGTAGTCCCATCACCTCCTCGCCGAGAAGAGCCGCCTCCACCTCCTCCAGTTGCTCCGAGTGCGGAAGGGGGTCCTTCCCAACCTCCTGTAAGGTCCCTTTCCCGCGGTGCCCAAGTGCTGATCCACTCGTTGGAGAAAAATCGTACGGTTCGAGAGAACCCTGGTTTCGCCAAGGTCTTGGCGTCCTCCATCTGTCTTCGAGAAGATCGGGATAGGCTGTCTCCAGATAACCTTGATGATATCTTGACCAGATCTATGAGCCTGAACGTGGAGTGTTTGGTGAACCAGCACATGGTCTGGGAGAAGGCTCATCGCCTGGGTAAGGAAGTCGAGAGGATGAGTCATGAGGTGTCTTCTCTCCGATCTCAACTTTCGTCCGCTCAGGACTACATATCTCAAATTGAGGGACGAATGAAGTTCTATGAGGACAAGCTGGCCGAGCAAGCTCATGTTCTGGCCGAGCGAGATCGTATTCTCGAGGGAGTTCAGGAGCTCCGAGCTGATGAAGCTGCTCATCTCGCTCATCTTGCTGAGGAGCTCAAAGCAAAAGAAGAAGAAATGGTGACCGGAGTGGCCAGCGCTTATGTGAATGCTCATAGAGATCTCCTGGCTGAGCTCAAGAAGCGTTATCCTGAGGAGGACTTCTCCTGGATGGCCAACCTGGCTCCCGAGGACGAAGGTGAGGATAGCGAAGAGGAGGCTGAAGGTGAGAGAGAAAATGAACAACATGTAGTTCCGGCTGAGGGCGATCCCCCAGCCGAATGACTTGTATAAATTTTGAAATGAAATGAAATGAAAGCTTCCCTTTTGTTCAATGATTGAATGTGATCGAAAAGTTTCTAAATTGCGTAACCACTTGATTGTTTGAACATATTAGAATGACAACTGAAAGTGATTTTCAATCTAAGTATAGGAGATCGGAAAACACAATATGCATGAGATCAGTTACGAAACGGGACTTAATTAAAATTAGAAACTTGGCTTCGAACACTTAAGATCGGGATCATCTTTAAACCGAGTTGAAACCTTTATCATTTTCAAATTTTTAAATGAGAGACCGGCAACAAGACTGGTGGTACGAAGGTCTTATGTTGGTTCAATCTTATTTGACAAGAAAGATCGGAAATATGATTAAATGATCAGGGGACTCGAGAATTGGTTTGAGGGATCGGTGAGGCTTTAAATGACCTGGAGACTTGGTATTAATTAAATTCCTTTTGAGGGGAGATCGGAAGTGTGGTCGGTTGTCAAAGGGGGATCAGCTTCAAAGTTTATTAATTCCGGGGGATCGGCCAAAATATGGTGTCAACATTATACAAGCCATGTAGAAGGCTTATAGGCCGAAAGTCTTGAACTTTTATAGCCCCAACACATTTAGGGACAAGAGAGATGAAAGACCAATAGGTATTGGAAAGGATGCTGAGGAGTGAAGTTCATTGATTAGATATAGTACTTCCGATTCTATGAGAGGCCAAGCCTTTTTATAATAGTAGAAATTCACCCCTACAAGGCTTGGTGCTTTTGAGGATTTGCATTGCCACATTGCCTTCTTTATCTCCTTGAGAGAAAAAAAAAAAGATCCTCTAGACTATGTGCTTTAGAAGAACTAAGATGAGAATAATGTAAAAAGGGGGCCTTACATAGCAACTGCTGAGTTCTACAAAATCTTTATCTGAAGTGCTCCAAGATGACCCACTTAATGGAAGACATATCAATGTAAAGTTGCCCATTTTTAGATATTGCATTGATTCTATTATTTCTCCATCTGTTTGCACCAAAGCCTTCTATCTTATTTCAATTGCTATATTGAATCAAGATTGTAATACTGTAACAACCCGATCCTTCCTCACCTAGTCAGCGCGCTTTTGGGAATGAAACCTCCCAAGGGACAAACAGCATCTCTCCCGTGTTTTGCCGATGTGGGATTTGCCTAGGGTGTTACAATCCACCCCCCTTATGGGACTCAGCGTCCTCGCTGAGGTTTGCCCCACCATCGTTCAAGGTTGCACGCGGAGCGGCTCTGATACCACAAATGTAATGGCCCGGCCCACTAGTGATATTGTCCGCTCTGAGCCGAAGCCCTCACGGTTTTAAAACGCGTTACTAGGAGTTACGAACCACCAACTTATAAACCCAGCATCTCTCCCGTGTTTTGCCGATGTGGGATTTGCCTAGGGTGTTACAAATACCCACACCTAGGGTAGTTAGAATCTACACCTAGAGGGTGAATGTCCCATGAAATCCAGAATAAAAGAATGACCAAGAGGAGTGATGTGTTTGGAAAAAGGGTAGGAAATGAGGGATCGAAGTGGAATAAGCTTGTCAAGGCCAGTTTGGCCTCTAAAGTTGGTATGGAGCATAATATATAAACTGAAGGGCTAGATTTCCCACTTGCTCTCTCCCTAATTTCTCCCCTTCCCTTCCATTTCCTTTGCTTTCCCTTTGCTTCTTTTATTCCCAAACCTTAAAACACATTACCTTAGCCTCTCCATGAAAGAGAACAAACCTAAAATCTCAAAAGGGGTAAGAAGTACCCTTTTCTCTCCTCCCTCAGGTGGTTTAAAGAAGAACTAGGAGAAACTCCTCCCTTGGAAACCATCACAAATGAGGTAAGCTTTGTTCTTCTTCTTTTTAGCTTGTTTAAAGGTTTTTGAGTAGTAGTTAGTAAAAGAATTAACTTTAAAATTGGTTTAATGTTATTTTAGGGTTTTATGTAAAATAAGGGATTTGAAGTTAAATATAAAGTATTAGTTTTATGTAAAATGATGTTATGAAGCTAGAATGAGAACCTTAGGACTAGATGTTCGAATTTGAGGGTTGAAACCCTAGCATTAACACTGTGGATGAATTCTAGGTAAACTTCGGTTCAGTTGCCAAACCATTAATGTTTGGTGGTCAATTTATGTGAATAATCACGTAACAATGCATGGTCAATGTTCAATCATCGAAGTCAAGGCTTTGGCTGCTAAACATGAATTGATTAAGAGCCTAATAGTTATGTTTAAGCCCTAAACTAAGATCTCCCTTGTAGCGACAAGGATTAGATTTTAGGACATCCTAGATTAACATTCATCTAATAGAACCAAGCTTGACAAGCTTCAACTCTTAAAGTCTTGTACTCCCACTGACCATCAATGATATGAACTCTTTTCTTCTTATAATTTCCACCAAAGTCAATTACATTAAAAACCCTTGGTATACTAAGGTGAAAAAAAAAAAATTTTGAGCACGCAAGCCCAAATAAATGAATTTAGAACCTAGGATTAATTATAGCAACTTTATAATACATACCCTTAGTAAATAATAAAATTAATTATTACAACCCCTATAAAATAAAAAAAAATAAACCAATCAAGTAGGTCAATCTTAGTCCATGATCATCTTTCATGCACTTCCATATTCAAGTCTTGAATAAAAACATTTTCAAATATCTAATATTAAAAATAATTATTTTCCTTTTGAATCTCATAAAAAAAAAACATGTTATTTTGGTTAGAATTATGATTAAGCACTTTAACCATAAAGAAAAATTAAGAAAAATTAAAAAATTTGAAAATTTTGGATTTTCCAACAGAACAAAGCCTGGGCGTGTTCGATAACACGGGCCATGTTCTAAAACGTGCCCCATGTTATTGGACATGCTAGGTAAAACATGGCCTGGGCATGTTCCATTACACGGCCCAAGTTATTGGACACGCCTAGGGCATATTTTCTTTTCTCTAGAATTTCCAATTCCAATAGAATGTTACAGGGCCCGTGCTCCAGAACACAGCTAGGCAGTGTAACAGTTTTAAAGCTCAAAATTTTTAATTTTCAACATTCCAAAATGAATTTTTCTTAATTCTCAATCAACATATAACATGAAATCAAGTTCCTAATGGCCAAATAGGATGGCTCCAATACTAATTGAAAGAAAAATAGTACTATGGGTGTAAAATTAGCAATTTTAAATTTTTAAGCCCTAATGCTTCATGCAACATACAAACTCTTTATACTATTGCAAAAGCACATATTTAGTTACAACACTTGTCACACCCCGGCTTAGGGGGCCCCAGCTCAAGCCCCTCTAGTGAGCCTTCTTGCCAGCGTACCCTTCTAGAGGCCGGACCTGCGACTCACAAGGTACTGTCCGCTTTGTGGAAATTAAATCCCTTAAGCCTGTGAGCTAGGATTCGAACCCTTATCACCTCACGGTTTTCCTCGCCTCTTACCAATTGGTGCAGCTCAATTGGTAAGAAAGCAATCGTGGTGATATGGGTTCGAATCTAACTCTGCGAAAGATTAACTCCACAAAGCGGGCGATCTTGTTGAGTGCGAGCGGCCTCTGAAAATGCTCTGGCAAACTCACTAGAGGCTTGAAACCTGCCGAGTGTTTAATAAAAGCGCCTTTTATTGTCACACCGGCAGGGGCCCGGCTCAAGCCCTCTAGTAAGCCTTCTTGCCGTGCCCTTCTAGAGGCGGGCACGCAACTCAAATCGATCTTGTCCGCTTTGGTGGAGTTAATCCCTTGGCTTCTGCAGAGCTAGGATTCGAACCCATATCACCTCACGGTTTTACTCGCCTCTTACCAATTGAGTGCGTGACAAGATGCGATTTGAGTTGCGGGCCGGCCTCTAGAAGAATGCTGCAAGAAGGCTCACTAGAGGGGCTTGAGCTGGGGCCCCCTAAGCCGGGGTGTGACAAAAATCTTATGCCTATCTAAATTGTTCTTGATAAATAAAGCTTCTGGCCAAGACACATAGACTTATTGAAAAAAGAGTTTCTAATTGAAAAGGTCTTGTTAATAAAAAATTGGAATTAAGATAAGGATATATGATTCTAAGCAATTAGGATTTGAAATAATCATTGAGATTTTATAACGGAGAAATTTTAGTGCATGGTATGTACGATCAATGTTCATGAGTTAAATATAAATTAATTCATCACTAGTTAGATAGTCATGGTATACTATACTAGGTGTCAACCATAATTTATGAAACTAGGAATGATAAGGGAATTTCACTCTAAGTATGGAATAGTTCCAATAACATTAAAGAGTTAATATTATTCTCATTACCTATTAGTAATGAACCTAAAAAGTCACACCATAAAAATAACATGATAAAAAATAATTAATTTCATTAATTAATTAAATAGTTTAATTAATTATTTATTTTTTTTTTTATTTGCAATTAGATTGCAAAGTCCCTAGTATGACTTGAAAATAATTTCATCAATGGAAGTATTCAAGTTAATATTTAAAGTGTTTAAATATAAATTTGATTAATTAATTTATTAGGTAAGATATTTTAATTTGGTTAAAATGACTTGAGAAGTCATAAGAGAGAAAATTAATTTATGGTTAATTAGTGTTTTTCATAACACTGATTAATTATTCTTTTAATTCCCTAATTAATATTAACATGACAAGTGGCCAAATTAAAATTAGAAACACATTTAATTGGTGAATTAGATTTGGACACTTGTAAAGTTGGTAATTATTAATGATCAACTACTAATTGACTTTAAGGGAATTAAAATCTCTAATTGTTAGAGATTGGAAAATAATTGAGTGAGTTAATCTTTTCCATCTTCCATTTTTTCGCTCTCAAGCCAAACTCTCTCATCTACTTTCTTATGCTTAATTCAAGAGACATTTGAAGTTGTTACTCTTGAGTTAAAGGTAGAGAAATTATTTCCCTATACCTTCATAAGCTTAAAACCAAGAAAAAACTTAAATTCTATCTTTGAGCAAGCTCAGCCAAGACAAGGAGAGGAAGCACAAAGGAGTTTTGGTTTAAGATTGGTGCTTTGGTCATCTTGGTTCAAGATTGGTGCTTTGGTCATCTTGTTTGTGTGGAAAGAATAGAGGATCGACTCTTTTCGATCTTAGCTTCTCGGATTTGGGGTTGAATTTGATTTTGCATCTGTTTAGGTAAAATCCTTAATTTTATCTTGCAATTTTTAGGTTTTAGTTTTCTAATAGCAAATAGACTTTTTAGCAATTGACTTACAAGTGTTGTCACACCCCGGCTTAGTGGGCCCCAGCTCAAGCCCCTCTAGTGAGCCTTCTTGCCAGCGTACCCTTCTAGAGGCCGGGCCTGCAACTCAAATCAGTACTGTCCGCTTTGGTGGAGTTAATCCCTTGGCTTCTGCAGAGATTCGAACCCATATCACCTCACGGTTTTACTCGCCTCTTACCAATTGAGCTGCTCAATTGGTGAGAGAAGCGGCTCGCCGTGGTGATAGGGTTGAATCTAACTCTGCGGCGAAGGGATTTAATTCCACAAAGCGGAATGATACTAATCGCGGTCAGGCCTCTAGAATGCTGTTGGCTCACTAGAAGGCTTAGTGAACCTGCCGGTGTGTTTAATAAAGCGCCTTTTTAATTGTCACACCCGGCAGTGGGCTGACTCAAGCCCCTCTAGTGAGCCTTCTTGCGTATTGCCCTTCTAGAGGCCGGGCACGCAACTCAAATCGATCTTGTCGCTTTGGTGGAGTTAATCCCTTGGCCTGCGAGCTAGGATTGAACCCATATCACCTCACGGTAGGCGAGTAAAGCGGTGAGGTGATATGGGTTCGAATCTAACTGCGATAACTCCACCAAAGCGATCTTGTTGAGTTGCGAGCCTCTAGAAAGAAGGCTCACTAGAAAGCTGAAGACTTGCCAGTGTGAATAAAAAGCGCCTTTTATTGTCACACCCGGCAGGGGCTGACTCAAGCCCCTCTAGTGAGCCTTCTTGCGGCGTGCCCTTCAGAGGCGGACTGCGACTCACAGTGCTTGTCGCTTTGTGGAATTAAATCCCTTAAGCCTGCGAGCTAGGATTGAACCCTTATCACTCACGGTTTTGCTTAGCCTCTCACCAATTGAGCTGCTCAATTGGTGAGAAGCAAACCGTGGTGATAAGTTCGAATCTAACTGCGGCGAAAATTTAATTCCACAAGGACGATACCTGTGATCGCAGTCAGGCCTCTAGAAGTGCGGCAAGAAGGCTCACTAGAGGCTTGGCTGAGGCTCCTAGCGGGTGTGATAAAAGGAATTTGGTATCAGAGCTGGACTCCCTCTAGTACAGTGTGTGGTGCGAGGACGCACCAGGCGGAAGCTGGTGGGCTTGTCATGACCCAGGGATGGGGTTGGGACATGCTTGTTCAACCAGCTACGCACTGGGGTAGAAACTTCGTGTCCCACATCGGAAACGGGAAGAAAAGATTTGGGCCATATATGTGGGAGCTTTCCTCACCTGGTCAGCGCGCTTTTGGGAATGAAACCTCTCAAGGGACAAATCCGTGAGGCCCATGGGCCAAAGCGGACAATACTAACTGGAGAAGGATCGGGCTGTTACAATTTTATTCCTATTTACTTAGGGCAACAGATTCCATCTTGACTAAACACCTATCTCCATATATAACTAGTAAGAGCCAACACACACCTGTATACCCATACCTAGTACAAGTATGTAAGCAGTATCAAACTCAAATCACCTATATACAAGATAACTGTATTATGTTAGGTTGAGAGATTATATGCACTATTATGATCTAGATGAAAATGTATTGATAAGAGTAAACTCTATGTACATGTCATCTTTGTGTCAGTGTTTTGGCCTACTTATCTTATAAGTGCCCATTGTATTTATCTTGACATCCTAATGTCAAATGGCATGAGACTTATCCTTCTATTTCTATTAGCATCTCATACTAATCTGTGGAAACAAATAAAGATGACAGTCTAACTAGATAGAACATGTCCAACATAGTATCCTCATCTGTGAACCAAAATTTCTAATACTTGCACTAGATTATTTCGTCCCTCGTATTCTTAATATTTTAAGAATGAAACATCTAAAAAGTTATTAAAGGATATTTTTAATTAAATTTAAACAATTTAAATTAAAAGAAAATATATATGCCATTAAATAGGAATTAATATTTACAAGATACAAATTATTAATTATGCTCTAGGGCATACTACTAATATATTCGGAATTTTTCTAAATCCCAATTCACCCAGAAGACCAAGAAAAAACCACTTTTACTTGCCCTTATAGCACTTTTGCCTATAGAAGGATGTCTTTTGGTCTTTCTAATGCTCCAGCCACTTTTCAAATATGCATGATGACTATTTTTTCTGATTTTATTGAAAACATTATGGAGGTTTTTATGGATGATTTCTCTATTTATAAAACTACTTTTGATGAGTGTTTAGTTAACCTATCCAAAGTGTTACAAAGATGTAAGGAGTCAAACCTAGTCCTCAATTGGGAAAAATGCCATTTCATGGTTAGAGAGGGCATAATTCTTAATCACCTTGTGTCAGAAAGAGGAATTGAAGTGGATAAGGCAAAGATCGAGATAATAGAGAGAACACCACCACTATTATCAGTCAAAGGAGTGCGAAGCTTTTTTTGACATGCTGGCTTCTATAGAAGATTCATCAAGGATTTCTCAAAACTAGCTAAGCCATTAACAAACTTGTTAAACTAAGATGTTACCTTTAACTTTGATGATAGTTGCCTGGACTCTTTTTGCAGGATAAAAGAAGCCTTGATTTCTACACCCATAATGAAACCACTAGATTGGGAGCTGCCATTTGAGGTGATGTGCGATGCAAGTGATTATGCACTAGGAGCAGTACTTAAACAAAGAAAGGACAAATAAGTAGGGGTGCTCATTCACTTTGAACCTAACCAAACCGAATCGAACTGCATCAAATTGTGCAAACCAAATTATATATTTTAGAAACTGAATCAAACAAAAATGAATGAAAAATCAAATAGAACCAAACCGTTCTATTTCCATTTGATTTGGTTCAAACCGATCGGTTTTGATTTTTAATTATTTTTTAATTTGGACTTTATTTTTAAGTTATTTGGTCTGATTTTGATCTTGGTTTGAACCTAATAACTATTAATCAATGAAATTTAACAATTTATATATATATATATATATATATATATATATATATATATATATAATTACATATAATTCATAAATTCCCCATAAAAATAAATCAATTCAAAAATCAATAAAACTATTCGATTTGGTTTGGTTTAATTGATTTTTTTTCTCTTTAAAATTGAATCAAATCGAAATAACTGAAATTTTTTTAATATAAAACCGAACTAAACTGAATTATCTTAAAAGCTGAATCGAATTACCGAATTAATGAAGTTCGGTTTAATTTATTCGGTTTGAATTGAATAATGCTCACCCCTATAAAAAAGTTTATGCTATTTACTATGTAAGCAAAACACTTGACGATACACAAATCAACTATGTAACCACAAAGAAAGAACTTTGAGTAGTGGTGTTTGCAATAGACAAATTCAAATCCTACCTAGTTGAATCCAAAGTCATTGTATACACAAACCATGTTGCTATTTGATACCTCTTGAACATAAAGCAAGCCAAATCAAGGTTAATTCGGCGGATTCTTCTTTTACAAGAATTCAACCTGGAAATCAAAGACAAGAAAGGGACTGAGAATGTGGTAGCAAACCACTTCTTCAGACTTAAGCAAGAGGAAAAGGGAAATCTTACAAAAACCAACCAATTGATGATTCTTTTCCAGATGAGCACCTCCTATCCATCTCTCAACCCCTATGGTGTGCAGATATAGTTAATTATCTTTTATGTAGAGTTTCCCACCAAATATGTCATACTAGTAGAAGAAAAAAAAAATTCTTACATGACATAAGGGACTATACTTGGGAGAAACCTCTGCTATACAACAGGTGCAATAATGGACTTATCAGAAGATGCATACCAGAGGAGGAAGTAGAAAGTGTGCTGCATATTACCATTCATCACCTTATAGAGGACACTTCAACACTTCTAAGATAACAGCAAAAATTCCACAAGCAGGATTCTATTGGCCAAACTTGCTTAAAGATATGAGAAATTTTGTGCTAATATGTAACTAATGTCAAAGAGCAGGAAATATTTTAAGAAGGAATGAGATGCCACTCCATGGAATAGTTGAAGTTGAACTATTCGATTTTGGGGTATAGACTTCATGGGTCTAGTCCCATCCTCATTTGGTAACAAGTATGTCCTTGTTAGTGTAGAGTATTTATCAAATTGGGTAGAAGAGATAGCCTCACTAACAAATGATGCAAGGGTAGTCATCAAGTTTCTCAAAAAGTATAACTTTACAAGATGTGGCACACCAAGGGCAATTATTGGTGATGGAGGAAGTCACTTTTGTAATAACCAGTTTGAATCTTTGCTAAAAAAATATAGAGTAACTCATAAAGTGGCAACACCATACCACCCTCAAACAGATGGACAAATGGAGATTTTGAATAGGGAATTGAACAGGATCCTTGAAAAGACAGTAAATCTCTCAAGGAAGGACTGGTCCCAAAAATTAGATGATGCACAATAGGCCTACCATGCTACCTTCAAAACACCTATTAGTACCACTCCCTTTTACTTAGTGTATGAGAAGTCATACCACCTCCCTGTTGAAATTGAACACAAAGCCTATTAGGTGATCCAGACCCTAAACTTTGACCTTAAAGCTGTTAGCGAAAAGAGGCTTCTACAATTAAATGAACTAAAAGAGATTAGATAAGGCGCCTATGAAAATGCAAGGATCTTCAAGGAAAGGACGAAAAGCTAGCATAACAGGCATATCACAAGGAGATAGATTAAAGAAGGAAAACTTGTTTTGCTTTTCAACTCCAGATTGAAGCTATTCCCAGGAAAGCTAAGATTTAGATGCTCTAGCCCCTTCAAGGTTCTGCAAGTCTTCCCATATGGAGTAGTAGAAGTGTGGAGTGAAACATTGGGAGCCTTAAAAGTCAATAGCCAAAGACTGAAGCCATACTTCTCAGGAGAACCAATTTAGAAATAAGCAATACACTCCTTTAGCAACCCACCTGCATAGCATTGAGCCAAAAGGAATAGTCAAGCTAAAGACTATAGACAAGCACTCCTTGGGAGGCAACCCATGACTTTAAAATTTTTCTTTAAGTTTACTTTTTTTTTTTTTTTTTACTTTCTTTAAGTTTTGTAAGAATCCCAAACTCTAACCCTGGACATTATAGGCAAAATACAAAGAGCGAAGAGGAAGGAATGGATGGAGACAAAGAGTTAAAACTGTGCAAGATGAGAAAATTTTAAAACTGAGGAAATATATCTGTTGCTAATCTCTATTATGTATTTCATTCAAACATTTAGAAATAAGTTAGCAAGGAAATTTGAAGAGAAATAAAAAAAAATCTGTGCATTTAAAGTGTTTAATTTTTGATCCAAGAAATTACATGGGGTACCCCATGCTTTGAAGCACACCCTATGTAACCTACTAAACACCAGTCACACATGAATTAAACATTCTAGTAAGTTACATAGGGTGCCCCATGCAAAGACACACGGGCAGTGTAACAAAATAGGAAAAGAATGGGAATTTTAAAGAAATAAAAGCTTACATGGGGTGATTAATGCAGTGGTACACAACCCGTGTAAGTTGAAGGGTTAAACATAAAAGGAGAAAAGAAGGACAGAAAGTTACACGGGTCACCCTCGTGTACAAGTACATGGGTTGTGTAACTTACTAGGGTTTAAAAAAAAAATAAAACAGAAGATGACACAGGGTGACTTGTGTAGTGGAACACGACCCTGTGTAATTCTGCACATAATGAATTTGAAAAGGCATGAAAATTTTGCACGAAATGGTGCACCCACCCCTTCGTCTCTTATTTAAATGTTTCCAAACTCCATTCCAAAACACAAAACCCTTCTCTCTTTAAGAAACTCTAAAAAAAAAAAAAAATCTCTCCCCTTCTTAATTTCTCCCATCCAAACCCTAACACATTCTTAATTTTCTCTCCCGATGGCTCCTATAAAGAGCAGCAAGCTGAATTTCCTTTTACTCTAGGTCAAGGAATGATTTCCTATCACCACCCTAAAGGCCAAGGACAAGACAAGCATGACAAGAAGCACCCCAACCTCAACTCTAGCCCTAACCACAGCCACAACCCTAACCCTAACCCCAGCCAGAGTTTTCTTTGGTCTAGTATTTTAAGGATGCCGCCCACTGTGATGTCTGTGCCAGGCTAAACAACATGAAGATCATATCCATAAAGTCTATGGATACAGCATTACTGGAGCAACTCGAGCTTAAAGAAGAAGTGGATAGGTTCTTATATAACATTAGATGCACGAGATTCACCCAACTATGCTACCTAACATACAGAGGCACAACTTTCGAGTTTTTGGGCAGTTTTTAGGCCACCCTATGGGCCACTGAAAAAGGAGATAGGAGCAGGATCAAGTTTAGACTCTTAGGAATGGATAGAGATATGAACACAGATGAGTTTAATACAGTGTTCAGGTTTGACAGTGAGGGACTCCAAGAGATCCCACAAAATAAACTGGAGTACGATAGCATCGCCTTCTAGAGGACCATCACTCTGAACACTGAGATATATAACTCTAGCCACTCTAAGTCCTCGGGATTGGTAAAACTAGCATTGAGATACCTATACAGGCTTGTAGCCCACACCATTATGGGCTATGGTGACAGCCTTGGCATGGTAAATGCCAATGAGTTCGTCTTCCTGTGGTGTATGGGAATGGAAGCAGATGCGACACCAGATACTTCCTCTGCTAGCACCTTAAGTAGATTTCTCATCAGGCCATAGGTCATATAGTGGTGCGAGGCCTCATCACAACACTTGCCCTGCATTGTGGATTTGTACCAGTGTATGTTAAGCTGTGCGCCATTGTAGGCACCACCAGGATAGACCATATTATTCGTATATTGTAACACCTTAGGCAAATCCCACATCGGCAAAACACGAGAGAGATGCTGGGTTTATAAGTTGGTGGTTCGTAACCCCTAATGACGCGTTTTAAAACCGTGAGGGCTCCGGCCCAGAGTGGACAATATCACTAGTGAGCTGGGCCGTTACATTTGTGGTATCAGAGCCGCTCCGCGTGCAACCTTGAACGATGGTGGGGCAAACCTTAGCGAGGACGCTAAGTCCCATAAGGGGGGTGGCTTGTAACACCCTAGGCAAATCTCACATCGGCAAAACACGGGAGAGATGCTGGGTTTATAAGTTGGTAGTTCGTAACTCCTAGTGACACGTTTTAAAACCGTGAGGGCTTTGACCCAGAGTGGACAATATCACTAGTGGGCCGGGCCGTTACATTTGTGGTATACAAATGTAGCGGCCCGACCTGTGTGATATTGTCCGCCTGAGCCCTCACGGTTTTAAAACGCGTCACTAGGAGTTACGAACCACCAACTTATAAACCCAGCATCTCTCCCGTGTTTTGCCGATGTGGGATTTGCCTAGGGTGTTACATATATCCATATGGCTATGCAAAAGGGTAGGGGACGCTTGCCTATTGATTGATGCACAGGGGAATGTCATTCCTCAGAGGCCAACAACAAAGCAAGGGGAGTCTTCCTAGGCACAGGGGTAGGCACAAGAGCAACAGTAGTAAGAAGAATTGGACCCCTTGCTTGAAAGATCACTAGATTCAAGTCCCTGCAAGCACACCACCACCTGCAGACACAGTTCTTGCATACTTACAGAAGATGGAGATGATAATAAATAATTGGATGAGGACCCTGAAGACTACTATACCAGACAGGATTAGAGCTATATAGGATAGTCTCCAGAAAGCCCACAATAAACTAGACATGATCCTTAAGAGGCAGGATGAAGGGGCACCTTCCTCACCATTACAAACTTTTTAGAATTAGGACAGTAGGCTAGGACATATTTTGATACATTATACAGGCTTAGGCCTTAGTTTTAGTAACTAACTAGTCCAGATGGTTAATTTTGTACAAACTATGCTCCTATGTTCATATGCCTTACCTTAATACATGTTTTCTTTGCTAATATCGTGTGTTTATTATTTTATATTTATTTAGCTTGCATAATATGTTGCCATTAAGGACAATGCCAAATTTGAGTTTGTGGGTGCAGTCATGCTTTACATTTCTTTTTAGTTATTTCACATTTAATAATTGCATTGCTTTATTTTGCCTTTATCATACTTGTGTATCAAAATTTTGAACTTTTTCAAATTTTTTTTTATCTTAGAACAATAACAAAAAACCTAATGATCTAATAATTGATTTTTTTTAGAAAGTGGAATGGATGCAACTGGATAGGCAAAAGGACTTCAATGTATTATTTGTGGAAAATTAATTGCCTAAGTGAAGTCAAACTAATTAAACCCCTTCATCGTCATTAGTTTGTCACATTGGACTAGTAAAATTAAGAATAAAATTTTAAAATATGAACAAGCCTAGATATGCCTCACCAACCCTAAAACATATCTCTTGGACCTATTATTGCGAAATCCTAGCATATGCTTGATAAAGAGATGATTAAGTCATTATTTGTTTACAAACTCATTATAGCCTTAGCCACCCTAAATCAAAATTTCACCCATTGCAGCCAATTTGAGCCTACATCTATTCCCTTATATGATTTCTTTGATGACCCATAACATTGCCCTAGCCCTTAGCCTAAACACTTATCCTACCCTATGAGGAAGCCAAAGTGCATAGGTGAATGGCATGCTAGGTGTATAAAAAAGGAGAAAAGATGGAATAAGGATGCAAAATCAAGAGAAGTACAAGTGTGTAGTAAATAACCATGAACTATATGTTGTTGATCTTATTAATAGTAGTTCAATATTTTGTCTTGCCTTTAGTGCTCTAACTAAGGGAGTTCCCCAAAGAAAGGCATAGACTCAGATGTCCTTAACTCTTAGTATTCCATTGGCACATCCAAGATAGAGGAAATCTTTGATTTCTTATTGAAGGAAAGTTCATCACACTCCTTGAAGATCACTATATCCCTACCAAAGAAGAAGTAAAGGGGATAGATTACTATAAGTACCATGACTCTTGGAACCATAATACTAATATTTATTAGGCCCTTAAAAGCATGATATAGGAACGCATCAATAAAGGGATCCTCAAGTTCCTTGAAAATAAGTCCATTTTCATATATGAGGATCCCTTTCATCTAGTGATAGCCATTAATACAGTCAATGTGGACTTAAGAAAGGTGACTAATGAATTAAGGAAGCTGTAGATTTAACTTAAGGCCACAAAGGTTCCTCAGCGTCCATGTGCACCATATCTTTTATTTCCCAAAAGAACTTACAAAGGAGCTAGTAAGCTTGAAAAATAAAAAAGAAAATCAAGTTTTGTTAGATATAAAAAGTTTTCAGATAGGTGTTAAGGAGTTTTGAAATGGGTATGAGTAGAGAGAGAAAGTGATGATGGAGAAGAATGGGTGTTATAAGGAAAGAGATGAGAAAGGCTTAAGTGTAAGAAATCAAAAATAAGAAAAAAAAAATGGAATGAAAATTGAAGAAATAAAAAGAAGAAGAAAAAGAAAAAGAAGAAGAAGAAGTTTTGGGGGAAATTAACTACGGGAAGTGATAAAAAAAGATAAAGATGATTTATTTGGTGGAAAAAGGTGAAGGTTTGCATCCAATGGGTAAAAGTTTGAACAAGTAAAAAGTATGTCTAATAGTAATGGCCTAGTAAATTTTGTCCTATAAATAGATGTAGAATAGCCTTTCTTTTAGGGTATAGGTTGTTTAAATTTTTAAAAATTCTTCCAGGAAATAAATTAGCTATAAACAAAATTATGAACTATATACACATTGAAATTGCCTATTGCCTAATTCATGTGCAAGGGGCAATCGTTAACACTAGAAATTAAATTTTTTGACATTAAAATTAATTTAATCACATTAAAATTAATTTTAGGCATAAGATTTATTTAAGTAACTTTTTTTAGATGCTATCTATTTTACTTAGTAATATAAAGGAGCCTAAAAGATAAAATTACGGGTAGTTTAGATAAAGTGGAAGCTTAAAAGAGAAATGAATGTGTAGGAGTAAAATAAGGAGATAAGCAAATAACCACCACCACGTACAAATGGGAAAATGTAAGGGAAATGGGGGATCTAAACTCTTTTAGGGTAGCTTATACAAAGAAAAAGCACCGCAATATAAAAGGGCCCACCAACCAACCAACATTAATAACACAAACTCAGTTGAGTCAATTTATCCTTTCCATTACTCTTCAATTTCAATTCTAAAGTCTCGTTTAAATTTTCAAGCATTGTCTTTTAATTTCAAACATTGTATTTACTTTTTTGACAATCAAATTTTAGTACATACACCTCTTTCAATTTCAATCTATATTTGTTTTGACTTGAATGAATAATTAATGGTGAAGTTGCATTCATTATAGCCAATTCCCTTTTTGTCTGATTTAGAAGTTAGAGAGTGCAGATTCACATTTGATTATCAACACTCATCTCCATTAACAACCTGTCATCGTTATAAAATAGGAAAGTAAACTTCTTATCAAATGACTACCTATTAAAGGCCAAGACCTATACAACAATATCCACCAACTGCATATCTAAATGCAATGCCATCCCAAGCAACAAACTTAGCCACTTGTCACTAAGACTCACAAGACACAACCCACCTTCTGCCACTTCAAATTCAACACCAGCACATATAATTATCTTAGCAAACTCAATTTTTTGATAGTCCATGCACTCCGCACTACTATGCTATTTCAGAAATTATTAATCCAGACACATAGAGCAAAATACATCAAACTTGAAGGACTAGAAAATGGATACAGCTGAACACTAATAGTTTAAGAAGTCTATTCCCTTATTGCTTGCTGCTATGTATTATCCAATTTTGCTAACCTCCCTCATTGAACAAAGCTAAGTCTACTTTGATTTGATTAACCATAAACTCCACTATGGCTTGATCTAGTTTAGGGAGTATAAACCCCATTTTTTACCCTAGGATGAATGGCTTTTCTCTAAGATCTAGCTTTGGACATGCATTCCCATCCTTCAAAAAAGAATTCACATGCATGGCATTCATTTGACCAATTTCACTATTAGTTAGTTCAACCACCTTTTCGCCCTCCTCTACAATGGGTGTTCCCATTAGTTTCCTTCCCCTCCTCTCCCCCCCCCCCCCTCGTCCCTCTTATAAACCTTTGGAGGAACCTCAAGAAGGTCAATGAGAAGAAACTTTTCCTTTATTTTTTTCCCTATGCCCCTGCTTTTATAGTCTTAAAAGTCTAAGGCATTTGGGGAGATATGCAACTAAAGACTAGGCTGGGTTATAGACATTCAAAGGGACAATAGTGAGAGGGTTTAGACTAGATGAAGATATGGGTGTGGACTTACAGCTGTTGCATGTAGTGCACTTAGAATTGATACCATCAGGTTAAGTGGGCCTAATGTTGATGGGTTCAACAGGAGGGTCGAGAAGGCGTTCAACAGGAGGGTCGAGAAGGCCATAACTAAATTCAAAATTGTCTAAATTAATTAGAGGGGGGATTTCAAAATTGTCTAAATTAATTAGAGGGGGGATATTTTTACAATTCTCAAGTTCCTTGGCACAGAGAGCGATTCCATTATCAACATCAAAACATGTAGCTGCTCTTGGGACTACTGTGATTACATTGTTTGATGCAACTTAACAAGTCATCATTTTTGCAAGGAATAACTGGTGTGCCATTACTATGGTATTTGGGAGACTAAAAATGAGAACCATGCATGTTAAGAGAGTTGTTGGATGCATAACTATTTTCATTAGAGAACTGAGAGCCAAACTAAGGAACAAGTGTCTCATGTGTGTCGACCAGCCAATTGTACAAGCCTTCTAAACGATCATTATCCATATCACCAACGTCTTCCTCATTTTGCTCTTATTGAGCATGGTGGCGAAAAATGGCTATTGTCGATGAAAGCACATTAAATTGCTCCTCTAAAGCCAAGATATTGTATTGAATTATACCAATATCCACCTCTATCATTTTGTTAATAGTACATGACCAACCAGTACATGTAAGCACTCTAGCTAAGTCAAAACAAGCTTTAGATTAGGTGGTGCTATCCAAGGAAATGGAAACTCTGCACTTGTTCCAATCCAGGTGAGGAAATTAGTTGTCCAAACACTCCATGGAACTCCAAACAGTCTAATCCACACAAGATATTTCTTGGGAATTATATTTTCCTACCATGGATGGATATCATAAAACCATTGATTGAGCTAATCTAAATTGTTTTCCAAGAAACCCTTTCATGAGATCAATTGATTTAAAAGTAAGCAATGCCATATCTCCAACTAGAGGATGAACTTTTATGGATAAAATGCCCTCTACCTTCATGTAAGCTTGAACATTAGGGAGGGAATGTATATTGTGTGTAGTTGCATGTAGAAATTTTACAAACAAAATGCCTTCTACCATCATGAATGTATATTACGTGTAGTTGCATGTAGACCTTTGTAACCATTCTTTATTTTCATTAAGCATATCCTCGATAGCTCAGTAGTAACGTACAAAATAAATAGGAATAAGCAGATTTTATGTGTAAAGTTTGCTTAGGTTAATTGTAAAATCTTTTGCTATTGTGTTTGTTCCCTAGTTTTTGACTAGCATCCTCCTTGGAATTTTGCTCCCATTGTTGTTGATATACATGGACTTCATCTCGAGGTTGTTCCTTAAAGGTTCCATAATTCCTTATGTGATTCCCTGTAAACCTTGAAAGGAATGCACGTAACTTGAAGATTCTGATCTAAATGTTGTTAAGGGCTTTAAGAATGTCTTCAAGTTGAGTCATGGAAGGGACATGCATAAAACCAAAGTTCCTTCCTGTGACGCCCCTTACCCGTCTATTGTATAGCCGAGTAAGAAGTGCCACATTCGGTGCCAGAGCACCCTATCTTATCTTGTCATGTCTATTGTAAATTTTAATGTCCTTTAAATCAGGTAATTTAAGTGTAGAATTTTTTTTTTTTATATCTTATTTTTGTGGAGACCCGAATAGATCCTCCTCTGTTTTATTAGCATCTGGCGGGTTCCACTATCACCTGTTAGCATATTTATAGTCATCTCACATATTTCTATATCATATTCTCTTTTATCATATCATTCACAACTATTTATGAGATCTCAAAATGAAGTGTCATCTATTGCATTCATATGGAAACTCATAGATAATAAATTATAAGTTTTCATTTCAAGTCAAAAAAAAAATACATCATAAACTAGTAATTACATCATGACTAGACATAATGAACCAAAATACTAGTCTACACATGGGCCCTACCAAAATACAAAAGACTGGTGAGGTGACTCTGATCGGTGGCAGATCTGGTCGGAACTCTGTCCAAATACTACTGTGGCGACTGCTGATCTTCAGTACCTACGCGATGGAAAACCAACGCGCTAAGCATAACGCTTAGTGGTGCATAATTTATAATAACAATGATTAAACAATTGAATTAATATTTACAAATCATAAATTCTGGGTCCTTTACATTTTTTTATTACACTTTGGAAATAATTAAAATTATTGGGATCTTTCTTGTTTACTTATTGTATATTTAGTATTATTTAATTATTATCAATGCCCAAGAAACCTATAACAAATTATAAAAGCTGGATACACGGGAGTATACGGGTTAGACAGCCATATGTCTACCTCAGATACATCCATAGGCACGAGGCCAGTATCGGGCATGAGACCATTGTCGAGCTTGTAAAGCCAGAAATAAAGTAGGCACAATGGCCAGTAAGTAGGCATATAGCCTGTAGAACAATCATACCAGACATATATTGTCAGTTCATGACATTCTCGGTAGGCAGTACTGCTATCTATAGTCCCTAATTGGTATACCAATTTATCCAAACTAAATAAATAAGTCTAGGTATACTATGGGCAATTAAACATTTTTAATTAATTTAGCACTATTCACTGTTAGTATTTTCTAGTACTGTTCATTAGTACCATTAATTTCATATTAATAGGACATTAGTCCCAATTTACATATTCATATCATTTTTAATATTTAATTTTCCTTATGAGTATTTTAATTATCATATATAGCATTTTTCCCATGAACCTTTCTTTAGGTTCATGTTGATGTGTTATCTTTATCTAGAAATTTGACTAGGTTAGGATGTCTATTTAGTCACACTTCCTTCATAACAATTGCTCCTCTATGTTTAAACTTGAATTTCAGTTTTTGAATCACTAAATTTGGAGTTATAGAACTCAAGTTATGGTCAAAATACCATAACTGGTCCCTTTTCCTCTAAGCTGTCCAGAATTTACAATTCCTGGTCAGTAAACTTTGACCAGTCATTTGATCATTTTATGGTCATTTTTAGACTTAGGTTCCCTCACAAGATATGTTCCTCTATGTCTTAGGGACTCCCAGGTATTCATAATTTTTCAAGCTTGGTATAGTGAGTTATAGTCAGTGCATTAACCTAGACTCTCAGTCCTATAAGGGCAATAACCAACTTCAGGGCAGTATGTTTGACCCTCTTTTTAGGGTCTTTACACTTAGAATTTGGCAAAGGTGTCTGAATCAATGTTGTAGCCCTAAGTATCATGTTTCTAGATCATATTGGCACATCTCAAATGGAATTTCCTAGTGGGAGTTATGGCCAAATGAACACACAGGTATCAAATGGCATTCTGGGTTTAACTTAACATTTTCTAGATTTCAATTCCTAACTTTGGCTAATATTTTCCCTAGGATGCAATGGTTTCTAGAGCTTGGTCAAAACATAAAAATTGTTGTGCTATGTCTTATAAAACTTTTTCCACTAGTTTCACTCAATTTGCAGCTTTGGAGACCAAGTTATGGCATTTTTGCCAAAACTGGTCAAGCATACCAAAGGAATAGTATTTTGGACTGGGTTGACAGTTTTAGTGACTCAACTTGTGCTAATAATTTGATTTGGTTAAAAGCAAAACTGGGTTAAGTGGTCTTCATGAAAAGTGTAGCCCTATGTCTAAAATTTCTATGGGTGAAATTTTAGGTCATTTGGACCAGTATAGAGAGAGTTATGACCAAATGAATACGTACTGTTCATTTGGTCATTTTCTGGGTTAGTAGTTTCAGTGACCCAATTTGTGCTACCAATTTGAATTGGTCAAAGGCAAAACTAGGTTAAGTGGTCCTCATGAAAAGTGTAGCCCTATGTCTAAACTTTCCATGGGTGAAATTTTAGGTCATTTGGACCAGTATAGAGAGAGTTATGACCAAATGAACATGTACTGTTCATTTGGTCATTTTCTGGGTTTGGTGCAGGGAAATCCGAATTTGGGCAATATTTAGGTCAAGTTTTGGACAGAATTTGGGCATGTTTCCTTCATGGAAAATGGGTTATTTTGGGTCTAGTTTCACCTCCAATTGGCTTCATACCAATTGAGGTCACACAATTTCATTTATGGCCTAAAATGTACACTGCCCTCAACAAACACAACCTGTAGAAAATAGCACTTCTAATTATTCATTTCTCCTCCAACTTCCTTGCTTCAATTTGACATTCAAGGCACTTCTAAATATCAACAACACATCTCAATAATCCCAATTGCATGGTATAATACAAAGATACCAAAGTTAGGCCAAACCCTAACTCATAATTTCAACCTCATAAAATCTCAATGTAAATCAACTTCTAATACTTATAATGCATCAACTAACATCATTAAATCACTTTATATACATCATAGTCATCAAAAAAACCATCACTCATCATGGGTACCAAAAATTCACTCCCCTCATAACTCACCTATTTCTTTTAGTTTCTTACAAATTTCACTTCTTTTTAACCTTAACTCAAGGATTAATAAAGGAAGAAAGGAAGATTAGGCACTAACCTCTTGGGTAACTTGTTAAACTTCAATTTTTCTTCTTCTTTTCACTATCAATGGCTTCCTTATGGAGTGGGCTAACTTTTTAATGAAGGGGTCTATGGGTTTTGGTGAGTGAAAGCTTGGGAAATCAAGCTTTAAGCTTGATAACAATGGTGGGGAGGGAGAGACCAAGGGAGACGGCAAGGAGAGAGAGAGAAGAGGAAGAAGAAGATGGTTGTTGGGGTTTTGTCTCTTGTGGTTATTTATATATATACATTTATGTGTACTTTATTGTTTTTAAATTTCATAAATCTATTTCCTTTCTCTTCTTTTCTTTCCTTTTCTTTTCTTTTCTTTTCTTCTTCTTTCTCTTCTCATTTTTCAAATTCAAATTTATAAAATTAATTTATATTAATTATTCTATTTCCAAATTTTAATTTGACATTTAAGTCAAAATTCACCTCTATGGGTGAAATGACCAAAATGCCTTTCATGGTGCTCATCGGATTATTTTTATTTTTTATACCAATTAATAAATTCTCTAAATTTTATTTTATTTCTCAAAATTTTTCCTATATTTTTTTAATATTTATTTCATTAATTTATGCCTCCTCACTATAGTTTAAGTGTAGTTCCAAATATCCTGACTGTCCGAACAGACATTAGTCGTCAGAACAGTAAAATGTACGGACTACCTACGGTGAGGGCGTTACAATTCTTCCCCTCTAAATAAAATTTCGTCCTCGAAATTTACACAGTGTAATTAATCGAGGGACCACTATCTCCTTGTCTTTTCACCTTTTTGTGTTATAATACTTTACTTTTTTGTTTTTTAGTCTATCTTATTAATCCTTATTCTACAATCTTATCCTTATCTCGATTTACTATTGAAAATACGTAGATCTACACAATAATCCCATGTCGTTACTGTAATCTGCAGCTTACAGCACAAACATCAAGAGCATTGCATAGTTAATGCGGTATATCCCAATAAACTAGCTCTTTTTTTTTTTTTCAACCAGTTCTATACTCATCTTCTTTCATCTCATATACAGCCTCCTTCTCATTTCCATCTATTATCTTTAACACGATCCTTTTCGGTTGATAATCTACAATCACCTGGTGACCTAAAGGGTTGGTGACAAGTATGTCATCTTCTGACCCATCTATTGGTATCCTCTTTCAACAGGAGGTACAATGCATATATAGGGGTGAACATAGTTAGGGTCTATCAATACATACTTAAAGGTATTATAATTAGGAAATGTACCTCTGATAACATCTACCGGATTTGGCTCCTCTTGAGCCATAGCGTACACGCGGGATGCTACTTCAGCCTCGGGGTGTTCTATAGTCTTAGAAGCTCTCTGTGATGTACCAGCTACCTCTGGTCTCATCGGTCTTCTACCCCTCTGTACTATCGGGGCAGACTTCTGAGTCTGTGGTGGAGCTGTGGGAGCACTCCTCCATGGGCAATCTCTCAAAAAAAAAAAGCTCTATGGACTCACATCTGAAACATCCACTCGTTAGTAATCTACACTTTCCTCTGTGGTTCTTCCTATAATGTGTACAAACTGGAATCGAGATTGATCTCCGTGCTATAGGACCCACAGAATTGTCAATTGATACACTCATCTGACCTCCTTTCCTTGAGGCAAATCGGAACCTCTGCCTCTGTCTCTACTCTGAATCTAATCCTGAGACCCCCTGGGTCTCTTACTCTCTGTAGCAGCTACGCTGGATTGGCCAGGTCTAGACCCTCTCTTGCACTGCCTGTCTCTCTTAAACTGCTCATAATTTCTAACTCTCTCTACTGGGGTCCTATATACTAGCTGGGGAGGTGGTGGCATAGCTCCAGTGACCTGACGGAGCAATCGAGTCATTTGCTCTAGGAAGGCCTATTGTGTCCTTACTAAAGTACCCAACGATGGTTCTGCTCTACTGCTACTGTGCCCCTGATTAAACGCAGGTGCAGGCGCGTGACTCTCTACTTCCTCCTCTATCGGTCTTGGAGGTCCGTGCTCTGAAGGATCAGATGTCATCAATCCTATAAAACAGACAAAGAACAGATCTGCATTAGTATCACCTCGACTCTATCTAAAGGCCCATGCATGTGATGCAACTATTTCTTTCTATCTATCTAGGTCTAGGACCGCTTAAACCTCTGCTCTGATACCACTAAATGTAACGCCCCTTACCCGTCTATTGTATAGCCGAGCAAGAAGTGCCACATTCGGTGCCAGAGCACCCTATCTTGTCTTGTCATGTCTATTGTAAATTTTAATGTCCTTTAAATCAGGTAATTTAAGTGTAGAATTTTTTTTTTATATCTTATTTTTGTGGAGACCCGAATAGATAGTCCTCTGTTTTATTAGCATCTGGCGGGTTCCACTATCACCTGTTAACATATTTATAGTCATCTCACATATTTCTATATCATATTCTCTTTTATCATATCATTCACAACTATTTATGAGATCTCAAAATGAAGTGTCATCTATTGCATTCATATGGAAACTCATAGATAATAAATTATAAGTTTTCATTTCAAGTCCAAAATAAAATACATCATAAACTAGTAATTACATCATGACTAGACAAAATGAACCAAAATACTAGTCTACACATGGGCCCTACCAAAATACAAAAGACTGGTGAGGTGACTCTGATCGGTGGCAGATCTGGTCGGAACTCTGTCCAAATACTACTGTAGCGACTGCTGATCTTCAGTACCTACGCGATGGAAAACCAACGTGCTAAGCATAACGCTTAGTGGTGCATAATTTATAATAAAAATGATTAAACAATTGAATTAATATTTACAAATCATAAATTCTGGGTCTTTTACATTTTTTTATTACACTTTGGAAACAATTAAAATTATTGGGATCTTTCTTGTTTACTTATTGTATATTCAGTATTAATTAATTATTATCAATGCCCAAGAAACCTATAACAAATTATAAAAGCTGGATACACAGGAGTATACGAGTTAGACAGCCATATGTCTACCCTGTATACATCTGTCAGGCACGAGGCCAGCTGTCTGGCACGAGACCCGCTGTCAGGCTTGTAAAGCCAGAAATAAAGTAGGCACAATGGCCAGTAAGTAGGCATATAGCCTGTAGAACAATCATACCAGACATATATTGTCAGTTCATGACTTTCTCGGTAGGCAGTACTGCTATCTATAGTCCCTAATTGGTATACCAATTTATCCAAACTAAATAAAGAAGTCTAGGTATACTATGGACAATTAAACATTTTTAATTAATTTAGCACTATTCACTGTTACTATTTTCTAGTACTGTTCATTAGTACCATTAATTTCATATTAATAGGACATTAGTCCCAATTTACATATTCATATCATTTTTAATATTTAATTTTCCTTATGAGTATTTTAATTATCATATATAGCATTTTTCCCATGAACCTTTCTTTAGGTTCATGTTGATGTGTTATCTTTATCTAGAAATTTGACTAGGTTAGGATGTCTATTTAGTCACACTTCCTTCATAACAATTTCTCCTTTATGTTTAAACTTGAATTTCAGTTTTTGAATCACTGAATTTGGAGTTATAGAACTCAAGTTATGGTCAAAATACCATAACTGGTCCCTTTGCCTCTAAGCTGTCCAGAATTTACAATTCCTGGTCAATAATCTTTGACCAGTCATTTGATCATTTTATGGTCATTTTTAGACTTAGGTTCCTTCACAAGATATGTTCCTCTATGTCTTAGGGACTCCCAGGTACAATTTCATAATTTTTCAAGCTTTGTATAGTGAGTTATAGTCAGTGCATTAACCTAGACTCTCAGTCCTATAAGGGCAATAACCAACTTCAGGGCAGTCTGTTTGACCCTCTTTTTAGGGTCTTTACACTTAGAATTTGGCAAAGGTGTCTGAATCAATGTTGTAGCCCTAAGTATCATGTTTCTAGATCATATTGGCACATCTCAAATGGAATTTCCTAGTGGGAGTTATGGCCAAATGAACACACAGGTATCAAATGGCATTATGGGTTCAACTTAATATTTTCTAGATTTCAATTCCTAACTTTGGCTAATATTTTCCCTAGGATGCAATGGTTTCTAGAGCTTGGTCAAAACATAAAAATTGTTGTGCTATGTCTTATAAAACTTTTTCCACTAGTTTCACTCAATTTGCAGCTTTGGAGACCAAGTTATGGCATTTTTGCCAAAACTGGTCAAGCATACCAAAGGAACAGTATTTTGGACTGGGTTGACAGTTTTAGTGACTCAACTTGTGATAATAATTTGATTTGGTTAAAAGCAAAACTGGTTAAGTGGTCTTCATGAAAAGTGTAGCCCTATGTCTAAAATTTCTATGGGTGAAATTTTAGGTCATTTGGACCATTATAGAGAGAGTTATGACCAAATGAATACGTACTGTTCATTTGGTCATTTTCTGGGTTAGTAGTTTCAGTGACCCAATTTGTGCTACCAATTTGAATTGGTCAAAGGCAAAACTGGGTTAAGTGGTCCTCATAAAAAGTGTAGCCCTATGTCTAAACTTTCCATGGGTGAAATTTTAGGTCATTTGGACCAGTATAGAGAGAGTTATGACCAAATGAACATGTACTGTTCATTTGGTCATTTTCTGGGTTTGGTGCAGGGAAATCCGAATTTGGGCAATATTTAGGTCAAGTTTTGGACAGAATTTGGGCATGTTTCCTTCATGGAAAATGGGTTATTTTGGGTCTAGTTTCACCTCCAATTGGCCTCATACCAATTGGGGTCACACTCATTTATGGCCTAAAATGTACACTGCCCTCAACAAACACAACCTGCAGAAAATAGCACTTCCAATAATTCATTTCTCCTCCAACTTCCTTGCTTCAATTTGACATTCAAGGCACTTCTAAATATTATCAACACATCTCAATAATCCCAATTGCATGGTATAATACAAAGATACCAAAGTTAGGCCAAACCCTAACTCACAATTTCAACCTCATAAAATCTCAATGTAAATCAACTTCTAATACTTATAATGCATCAACCAACATCATTAAATCACTTTATATACATCATAGTCATCAGAAAAACCATCACTCACCATGGGTACCAAAAATTCACTCTCCTCATAACTCACCTATTTCTTTTAGTTTCTTACAAATTTCACTTCATTTTAACCTTAACTCAAGGATTAATAAAGGAAGAAAGGAAGATTAGGCACTAACCTCTTGGGTAACTTGTTAAACATCAATTTTTCTTCTTCTTTTCACTATCAATGGCTTCCTTATGGAGTGGGCTAACTTTTTAGTGAAGGGGTCTATGGGTTTTGGTGAGTGAAAGCTTGGGAAATCAAGCTTTAAGCTTGATAACAATGGTGGGGAGGGAGAGACCAAGGGAGACGGTAAGGAGAGAGAGAGAAGAGGAAGAAGAAGATGGTTGGTGGGGTTTTGTCTCTTGTGGTTATTTATATATATACATTTATGTGTACTTTATTGTTTTTAAATTTCATAAATCTATTTCCTTTCTTTTCTTTTCTTTCCTTTTCTTTTCTTTTCTTTTCTTTTCTTCTTCTTTCTCTTCTCATTTTTCAAATTCAAATTCATAAAATTAATTTATGTTAATTATTCTATTTCCAAATTTTAATTTGACATTTAAGTCAAAAATCACCTCTATGGGTGAAATGACCAAAATGCCTTTCATGGTGCTCATCGGATTATTTTTATTTTTTATACCAATTAATAAATTCTCTAAATTTTATTTTATTTCTCAAAATTTTTCTTATATTTTTTTAATATTTATTTCATTAATTTATGCCTCCTCACTATAGTTTAAGTGTAGTTCCAGACATCCTGACTGTCCGAACAGACATTAGTCGTCAGAATAGTAAAATGTACGGACTACCTATGGTGAGGGCGTTACACTTCCCTTGTGATTTAGTTTGTTGTGTGTGAATGCCTCCACAATGTTGCCAAACTTATAAAAGGTTATCCTGAGTGCCTTAGCATCCCAATTGGAGAAATTTTCAAAATAGATAATGGGTAGCTTTTGTAACAGCCCGATCCTTCTCCAGTTAGTATTGTCCGCTTTGGCCCATGGGCCTCACGGATTTGTCCCTTGGGAGGTTTCATTCCCAAAAGCGCGCTGACCAGGTGAGGAAGGCTCCCACATATATGGCCCAAATCTTTTCTTCCGTTTAGATGTGGGACACGGTTTCCACCCGGTCGTAGCTGGTTGAACAAGCACGTCCCAACCCCATCCCTGAGTCGTGACAAGCCCACCAACTTCCGCTTGGTGCGTCCTCGCACCACACACCGTACTAGAGGGAGTCCAGCTCTGATACCAAATTGTAACAGCCCAATCCTTCTCCAGTCAGTATTGTCCGCTTTGGCCCAGAGCGGATAATATCACTAGTGGGCTGGGCCGTTACATTTGTGGTATCAGAGCCGCTCCGCGTGCAACCTTGAACGATGGTGGGGCAAACCTCAGCGAGGACGCTGAGTCCCATAAGGGGGGTGGATTGTAACATCCTAGGCAAATCCCACATCGGCAAAACACAGGAGAGATGCTGGGTTTATAAGTTGATGGTTTGTAACCCTTATTGACGCGTTTTAAAACCGTGAGGGCTTCAGCCCAGAGCGGACAATATCACTAGTGGGTCGGGCCATTACATTTGTGGTATCAGAGCGGCTCCGCGTGCAACCTTGAACGATGGTGGGGCAAACCTCAGCGAGGACGCTGAGTCCCATAAGGGGGGTGGATTGTAACACCCTAGGCAAATCCCACATCGGCAAAACACGAAAGAGATGCTGGGTTCATAAGTTGACAGTTCGTAACCCCTATGGACGCGTTTTAAAACCGTGAGGCCTAGTATGGGCTAGGCCAAATGTCACGGGTCGATCCTTCTCCAGTTAGTATTGTCCGCTTTGGCCCATGGGCCTCACGGATTTGTCCCTTGGGAGGTTTCATTCCCAAAAGCGCGCTGACCAGGTGAGGAAGACTCCCACATATATGGCCCAAATCTTTTCTTCCCGTTTCCGATGTGGGACACGAAGTTTCCACCCCAGTACGTAGCTGGTTGAACAAGCACGTCCCAACCCCATCCCTGGGTCGTGACAAGCCCACCAACTTCCGCTTGGTGCGTCCTCGCACCACACACCGTACTAGAGGGAGTCCAGCTCTGATACCAAATTGTCACGGGTCGATCCTTCTCCAGTTAGTATTGTCCGCTTTGGCCCATGGGCCTCACGGATTTGTCCCTTGGGAGGTTTCATTCCCAAAAGCGCGCTGACCAGGTGAGGAAGACTCCCACATATATGGCCCAAATCTTTTCTTCCCGTTTCCGATGTGGGACACGAAGTTTCCACCCCAGTACGTAGCTGGTTGAACAAGCACGTCCCAACCCCATCCCTGGGTCGTGACAAGGTTTGCCCCACCACCGTTCAAGGTTGCACACGGAGCCACTCTGATACCACAAATGTAATGGCCCGGCCCACTAGTGATATTGTCCGCTCTGGGTCGAAGCCCTCACGGTTTTAAAACGCGTCCATAGGGGTTACGAACTGTCAACTTATGAACCCAGCATCTCTTTCGTGTTTTGCCGATGTGGGATTTGCCTAGGGTGTTACAGCTTTGGAATGTTGGCATTAGGTTAGTGATGGCTAGGGAATGTGGTGAAAGAATGCTTAGGACAATTTTGGGGGAATGGTTCATCGTAAATCAAGGAGAGAAGGTGGTAGTTGTGTGTTTCCAATCTCCTTTGACTAGCCATGAAAATTAGTTTTGTTGGGAGCAAAATAAAGCTAGTGAGGTTGTGATCACAATTAAATATGGTACTTTTAGGAAAGTTTAACAAATTAGCTAGAATTGATACGCGTTCATAAGTGTACAAAATCGCACAAATAATGTAATGATAAGAGAATATAGTTCCTACAGAGATTGCTTTTAAGCACCAAAACTTCTGTCAATTTTACAATATCTAGATGATCAATATTTAATTAAATGGAACAATTAATTCTAAAGTTAAAACTAAAATGAAATTGAAAAGCAAATGAAAATCAAGTCAAATTAAAATTTAGAGAATAAAATTCAAGAGATGAAATTAGTAGGGTATATCTAACTTTGCTTAGCATAACTGTAAAATCCCAAATATCCCTCTAATAATCCAACTTTAACTATTAATGCATGGATAAATATCCCTAATATTTTCAATAATCTCTCTCAAGCATACTTAAAGATACTAATTAAAACCCACAATCAATTTCTCAATAATAAAGCAAATCTTAATTAGTTCTTTAAGTTCAATGGTTATTTCTAGAAAAAAATCCTATAGGTCAAGCCTTCTGCTCTCGCTCCGGTTTTTATTCTTGTATTACTTGCTATTAAATCAAATTCATAATCTTCCCTCTTAGTATAAATCATGAATCAAATGATTCAAGATTCAAAAATAGAAACCCAAAAGCATTAAGTTCAATCGCAAGCAAATGCATTAATAGAGAAAATTAAACAAATTATTGGTATTTGCAATAAAGTAAGCTACTTCAAAAACCCTAATATAAAATTTAGTTACTCATCATCTCAAGAGTAAAACTCAAAACCATGAAACAAAAATCCATAATCATCTAACAAGTGTATGTGTAAAATGGAACTAAAATAATAAGGGAAAAAGGAAATAAAACTTTAAAAATATGTAGATGGATGTTCTCCTTTAAGTTCCCAAACCTCCCTTCTTAAGATCTTTCATTTCCAGCAATAATGGTGGGTTTTTGGGTGTTTTGAAAGGCTAAAGGATGACTCACTTTAGCTAAAAGAGATTCTGCAACTAAATACGACTCTAAATTCTTCCCTTTCTCTACTGACATGTCATGAGCTCATTTGAAAATGAAGAGCTACAAAGCAATAAACATAGCTGGCTATGCACCTTTTTAAAGTATCATAAGTAAGCCGTGAACAACACTACTTAAAATGGGTCATGATTCATCAATTCTTTTAACAACTGAAATATGGCTTTTGTTTTAAGAAGTTCCAGTACATGTCCACCACCAAATCTTTGAATTTCTTTTTTTTTTTTTTTAAAAAAAATTTATGGCTAATTAGATGAAACTCTTTTTCTAACACACAAATAGATTGGAGAGGAAAAATGGCCTAAAATCAAATGAACAAATGTGGCACATGGCATTAAAAGGCAATAAAACATGGTAAACAACAAAAGTAAACATATGGCCTAAATGAAAATTAAAAGTAATTAAAATTTTATTAAAATTAATGAAAACTTAATAAAATTAATAAAACAATAAATAAAATAAAAACACTCTAAAATTTATAAAATTAGCTATAATATTAACAAAATATTTTATAAAATCTTAATAATATTTGATGTGTGTTATGGAAAGTCAATCATTATATTATTTCTGTGTATATTCTGTATTCTGTATTCCTATTTAGGATTTCTTATTTAGGATTTCTTCCTAATTAGTATAACACAATTATAGGAATCAATTGTATATAAATACCCATGTACAGATTAATTGAAATATATGTGAGAATCATCTCTTTCTACATGGTATCAGAGCAGGTCATCTATCTAGGGTGATTATTTGTTCTCACCACCCAGCTCAGGAGAGACCTTGGCCGCCGACCGGCCGTTTCGTCTCCGATCAACATTGCCAGCGTCGCCTCAATCCCCTCATTCCACCACTGTGTGCTGTTGCCTGATCCAGTACACCATTAAAGGACTTCTGAGGTTTGGCTCTCAGATCCTATTTCGGTATTTGCTTGATTTGTGATTTTGGATTATTTTGTTGCTGTCAGCACTTTGGATTAGCGTTTCGGTTAGTTTTCTTTGTCTCAACAAATGGCAGACAATAAGAATGTTATTTCTGATGTGATTCCGATGATGACTAAGATCACGGAACACAAACTTAATGGTTCGAATTATCTGGAGTGGAGTAAGGTCATTAGGGTCTATTTGCGTAGCATTGATAAGGATGATCACCTTACTAAAGATCCACCTACTGATGATACACAACAAACTTGGCTAAGGGAGGATGCTCGGTTGTTTTTGCAGCTTCGGAACTCGATTCACAGTGAGGTAATTAGTTTAATTAATCACTGTGAATTTGTTAAGAAATTGATGGATTACTTAGATTTTATGTATTCTGGTAAAGGGAATATCTCCCGTATTTATGATGTTTGTAAGGCATTCTACCGTGCTAAGAAAGAGAATAAGTCTCTCACGGCTTATTTTATGGATTTTAAACGGGTATATGAGGAACTTAATGTATTGTTGCCTTATAGTTACGATGTGAAAGTTCAAAGAGCCCAACGGAGCAACTGGTTATGAGTTTTCTTGCAGGCCTTCCTTCAGAGTATGAGACTGCTAAATCTCAGATTCTTTCTAGTTCTGAGATTTCCTCTTTGCATGAAACATTCACACGGGTCCTTCGTACAGAGAGTACCCAATCTTCACAGCCTGCCAGTAGTGCTCTTATTAGCCGTAATCCAAATGGACAACAGGGTAATAGAAGAGGAAGTAGAGGAGGAATTACAGGCAACAGAAGTAATCAGCGTAATGGAGAGGCTAGTTCTAATTAGGACTCAAGAGGAGTCATTTGTTATTATTGTCATGAGCCTGGCCATACAAAATATAATTGTCCGCAACTTCAGAGGAAAAATCAGCAATCACAGATGGCAAATATGGCAGCAGAGGATTCTACAGTATCTTCCTCTGAGAAAACTGTTTTGGTATCCGCAGAGGATTTCGCACAGTTTTCCCAGTATCAGGCATCTTCACTGCGATCGCTGAGTCAGGTAAATCCACTACATGCCTTGTGTCTTCCTCATCCAAATGGGTTATTGATTCTGGTGCAACAGATCACATGACAGGTAATTCTAGTCTTCTATCTACTTTTCAGTCTAATCCCACTTCCTCTACTGTTACTTTAGCTGATGGTTCTACTTCTTGTGTCATGGGTTCTGGAACTGTGAATCCGACTTCGTCAATTTCTTTGTCATCTGTTTTGTGTCTACCAAATTTCTCTTTTAATCTACTTTCTGTTAGTAAACTTACTCGTACCTTAAATTATTCTATTTCTTTTTTTTCTTATCAGTGTTTGTTTCAGGATCTTACGACGAAGCAGATTATTGGTAGAGGACGTGAGTCAGGTGGTCTCTACATTCTGGAAAATCATGTACCGCGATCGCTTGTTTGCTCCAGTACCTTAACACCTCTTGAAGCTCATTGTAGATTGGGTCATCCTTCTTTGTCTACCATGAAGAAGTTGTGTCCTCAGTTTTTGTATTTATCAATACTAGAATGTGAGTCGTGTCAGTTTGCAAAACATCATCGTTTGCCTTCTGTGTCTAGAGTCAATAAACGGGCTTCATCCCCTTTTGAGTTAGTTCATTCTGATGTTTGGGGTCCTTGTTCTGTTACTTTTAAAACTGGATTTCGTTATTTTGTTACTTTTGTTGATGATTACTCTCGTGTTACCTGGTTATATTTAATGAAGAATCATTCTGAGTTGTTTTCTATCTTTTGTGCCTTTTGTAATGAAATCAAAACTCAATTTAATATTTCTGTGCGCATATTAAGAAGTGACAATGCTAAAGAATATTTTTCAGCATAATTTCAGCCTTATATGACACAAAATGGCATTCTTCATCAGTCTTCCTGTGTGGATACCCCATCCCAAAATGGCGTGGCCGAAAGAAAAAATCGGCATCTTCTTGAGGTAACTCGTGCTCTTCTTTTCGGATGAAAGTTCCTAAACACTTTTGGGCGGATGCGGTTTCTATGGCATGTTTTTGATCAATCGTATGCCTTCTTACATTTCTTAATGGGGATATTCCTTATAACGCTTTGTTCCCTACAAAATCTTTGTTTCCGTTGAACCCCGTATTTTTGTTGTACTTGTTTTGTACGTGATGTTCGTCCATGAGTTACTAAATTGGATCCAAAGTCTCTCAAATGTGTCTTCCTTGGGTACTCCGGATCCAAAAAGGGTACCGTTGTTTCTCTCCTACTCTTAATCTTTATCTTGTTTCTGCAGATGTAACAATTTTTGAGTCCACTCCATTTTTTCTCAATCATCCGTATGAGAGTCAGGGGGAGGAAGATGATATCTTAATATATACTGTCCAACCAATGTCTAGTCCTCTCTCACAGCCTATTTCTTCCGTCTCTATACCTAATCGGCCTCTGTTGTTCATGTTTATTCCAGGAGATTGGAGATTCGACTCGAGATCCTCCACCGCCTACTGCTGGGAGATCCTGCACTCATACACGATCATGATTCGATCTAGACTTACCCATTGCTCTTCGTAAAGGTAAACGTTCATGTACTTACCCTATCTCTTCTTTTGTTTCTTATAATCAATTGTCTTCTTATTCTCGGTGTTTTGTTACTTCTTTAGACTCTATTCCCATCCCTAATACTGTTGGTGAGGCGCTGTCTCATCCTCGGTGTGTCTTTGCTATGAAAGAGGAAATGGAGGCTTTAGATGCTAATGGTACATGGGAACTGTTGCCTTTGCCCACTGGTAAGAAAGCTAGTGGTTGCAAATGGGTATTTACAGTAAAGGTAAATCCTGATGGTTCTGTGGCTAGATTAAAATCACGCCTTGTAGCAAAAGGATATGCTCGGACATATGGGGTTGATTACTCGACACTTTTTCTCCCGTAGCTAAACTTACTGCTCGCTTGTTTATCTCTTTAGCGACTACATATGATTGGCCCTGCACCAATTGGATATCAAGAATGCCTTCCTTCATGGTGATCTTCAGATTTAGGTGTATATGGAGCAACCACCGGGTTTGTTGCTCGTGGGGAGTTGGGTAAAGTTTGTAGGCTTCTAAGTCTCTTTATGGCTTGAAACAAAGTCCTAGGGCCTGGTTTGGGAGATTCAAAGGAAGCAAAGACAGAATTTGGTATGCAAAAGAGTAAGTGTGATCACTCAAGATTTTATAAGCAACTGAGGTGGTCTAATTCTCCGGTAGTCTATGTGGATGACATTATCATTCTGGGAGTGACTCTGCAGTATTTCATCTCTTAAAACCTTCCTCCAAACCAGTTTGGACCAAAGACTTGGGATTATTAAAGTATTTTTGGGTATTGAAGTTATGAGAAGTAAGAAGGGTATTTTCTTGTCTCAAAGAAAATATGTCCTTGATCTATTGACAGAGACAGAAAATTAGGTGCTAAGCCTTGTAGTGCACCAATGACTCCAAATTTACAAATCAAGTAGGGGATAGTGAGTTGTTTGAAGATCCGAGAGATACAGGAGATTGGTAGGAAAATTGAACTACCTTCATCACTCGTCCTGACATTGCTTATGCCGTTAGTGTGGTAAGTCAGTTTATGTCTTCCCCAACTGTTGCTCATTGGGAAGCCTTGGGACAAATCTTGTGCTATTTGAAGGGAGCTCCAGGAAGAGGTTTGTTATATGGTAATCATGGGCATTTAAATGTTGAATGTTTTTCAGATGCCGAAATTTGGATCTAAGGTTGATAGGAGGTCAACCATCGGATATTGCGTTTTTGTTGGAGGAAATTTGGTGTCTTGGAAAAGCAAGAAGCGAGTGTAGTTTCTCGATCTAGTCTTGAATCCGAATACAGAGCCATGGCACAATCAGATGTGAGGTAATGTGGATATTTCAATTACTAGATGAGACAGTTTTAAGACCCCACTGCGAAATTGTGGTGTGATAATCAAGCTGCTCTCCATATTGCTTCTAATCCGGTATTTCATGAGCGGACCAAACATATTGAGATTGATTGTCACTTTGTTCGTGAAAAGATTCAACAACAGATCATCTCAACAGGACATATCAAAACTGGAGAGCAGTTAGGAGATATTTTCACAAAAGCTCTGAATGGAGCTAGGATTGACTACATTTGTAACAAGTTGGGCATGATTAACATCTATGCTCCAACTTGAGGGGGAGTGTTATGAAAAGTCAATCATTATATTATTTCTGTATATTCAGATTCTGTATTCCTATTTAGGATTTCTTATTTAGGATTTCTTCCTAATTAGTATAACACAATTATAGGAATCAATTGTATATAAATACCCATGTACAGATTAATTGAAATATATGTGAGAATCATCTCTTTCTACAATGTGATTTTCACTCCATTAAATACCTCCAAACCTAATTTTTTTCTTGTCCCCAAGCAAAGAAAAATCAAGACCACAATGGGGAAAATTGATATAACCTAAAACTTGCAAAACATTGTTTCACTTTTGAAAAATCACTCAAAAAAGAATAACCCAGTCAAGTGTTGAAATTTAATTACCTCAATCAAAACTTTGAAAATTAAATGTACAGGTTAACCAATCCAAACCTGCTCATGCTCTAACCAATACAAACCTACCCATGCTCAAATGAAATGTTATATATTCAATAACTACTTTGCTTTCTTTGAATTATAATAAAACAATTTAGCTCAACACTCCAACCAAACATATAATTTTATTAACCTATTTCCACTAGTGAGATAGTATACTTAGGAGATTCACATAACTCAATAGACACATAAAAACATTTAAGAGAATAAAGCAATTACACTGAATCAAAACATGCCAAAATTCTTAAATTCAATTCCTTTTTTATTTTTATATGTTTCTTTGTATCATTTTTTCTTTCTTTCTTTTCTTTTTCTGAAGAGCTTTTTAGTACTCTTCCCTAAATTGTCAGTTGTCTTTTTACGCAAATGACAACATTTGTTATGAAGACACCTAGTTACTCAACAATTCACAAATTCAAGGTGCTTTACATACTCATAATCCATGTTAGACTTGTGACTCAAAATCCTAGTGGGATATGGAGAGATATCTTTTTCTAATTTAAGTGAGAGAAATATTCTTCAATAGAATAAAGGAATATTTCTTATATAGAGTAAGAATCCTATTTTAGTGTTATTCCTAAATTGAGTGAGATTCCTAATTAGATTAGAAATGTGAGGGTTAACACTGTAGATAGGAGTGTGGTGAAAAGGTTATTTAGCTTTGCTCACTACTAAGGAGTGGCTTTTACCATTGTGAAGAAAAGCTATTACCCATTGGGGAAAGTGGCACTTGCTTATTGCAGTCCAATAGAGGAAGAAGGCTTCGGCCTAAGGTGGATAAGGGTATAGTCAAAGAGGAAAGGGCTATTGTATATTGTAATTGAAGGCACCATTTATTGTGTATAATACAATTAAAGTAGTAAATATATGAGATTATGTCTAAAGGAGACTGAGAATGATTAACTAATATATTTACTATGAGTAGTTTGATGGGTTCTCTTGTATTCAATTGTGATTATGGGTAGTTAGCTTTGAGCTTGTAATTGATGTATTATTATTATTATTATTATTATTATTATTATTATTATTATTATTATTATTATTATTATTATTATTATTATTATTATTATTATTATTATTATTATTATTATTATTATTATTATTATTATTATTATTATTAATTGTAGAAGATGGTATGCCCGTGAAAGTAACCCATGTGGAAAGGGTGAACCATATAAATATTGGTGTTTTGTATGTTTGCTTTTTTTTTTTTTTCTTTCTGTAATTTACATGCTTTTTGTAGTGAATTTGGTTATAGGTAGAGCTATTGCAACAAGTAGAAGTCGCACACACAACATGGAAGATGTAAGCTCAAGATAATGAAAGTCGAAATAGAGGTGGAGCTCTTGATGTAAAAACAAGAAAGTTAATGACGCAAAGATTTCAATAGGGTTCAAGGGCTTTGTGATATATATATATATATATATATATATATATATTATGAAAGAAGTAAGTTATACCCAAGGTGAATATTGAAGAGATTGATGATTTGAAAGGTTCAAGCTCAAGCATGGAGATGTGGTTATTGAGGACACCTATGAATTTCGAGGTATGTAATGGCCGATGAATTTTGTGTCAAGGTGGACATTATTTGATTTGAAGCTCAAAATCCTAGTGGGATATGGAGCGATTTTTTTTCCTAATATGAGTTGGAGAAATATTTCTCAATAAGATAGAGAAACATTTCTAATGCATAGTAGAAATCTTTCTAAATTGAGTGGGTTTCCTAATTAAATTAGGATTAAGGGTATTAACACTATAAATAAGAGTGGTGAAAAGGTTATTTGGCATTGCACACTACTGAGGAGTGGCTTTCACCCTTTGTGAAGAAAAGGCTTTGCTCATTGAGAAGAGTGGCACTTGCCTATTATAGTCCCATGAAGAAAGAGAGGCCTTGGCCTAAGATGGAGAAGGGCATAGTCTAAAAGGAATGGGCTATTGTCTATTATAGTTAAAGACACCATTTGTGATGCCTATTGTAGTTAAAGTAGTAAATATATTGGGTTATATCTATAAGAGATAAAGAGAGACTAGCTAATGTATAACTAATATATTTATTATGAGTAGTTTGATGTAAGGGCTCTTGGGTGTAATTGGAATTATGGGTTGTTAGCTTTGAGCTTTCAATTGATTATTTATTATTATTGGTAGTGAAAGATGCGATGCTCGTAGATGTAGCTCTATATGGCAAGGGTGAACCATGTAAATATTAGTGTTTAATGTGTTTGCTTTTTTTTTCTTTATAGTTTATATGCTTCTGTGGTGCACAACAATCCAAATTGTCGTTTGACTCAAGAATAAACATGGGGCTCATGAATGCTCCTTGTTACTAACAACTACAATTAGCGGAGTAGACTGTGTAATTTTATTATACTGGCTCCTTTTTTTCTTTCTTTTTATTTTATAAATATAACTATATATACAAAGTAAAATGAAATAAGATTCAAACGTGCTTTAAACATGTGATTGATTCATTCTCACTTTAAAAATCAATTTGCCTTAATTTCATAATCTCTTCAGTATACTATCCAAAATTTGCTTTCATAGACATAATATATAAAATAACATATTAGGTTAGAGAAGCAAAATAATTATCTCATGCATATAACCTCATTTAAACAATTCATAAATCTAAAACAATTAAACTATAGATTTAATCCTTAAAATCAAATTGAAATAACTAAAACCAACAATGAGCAAAAGTTTTTGTCTTTTGAATTTCTCAATCAATAATGCAATAATATTTCACAAAATTCAACACAAAATAATGAAAACAATAAACCAAAATAAAACAAAAATATGCATCCCCAAACCTTATCCAGCCATTGTCCTCAAAGACAGCACATAGCAACACAAGCCCACACAAATGTCACATTCATACTTAATCATGACCATTCAACACCACTATCACAAATTAAGTACAAATTCATTCTCTCCAATTGCACAGTTTAGCATTCTTCTGAAAATGCCATCACTTATTCAACACACAACACACTTGCCTTTAATAAAATTCATCACTTTTAACTTCAATAATATCAAGAAAAAACCAATTACTCATTCATTAATGAAATACTCAAGAATATCAGCACCTCACACATGAGAAATCAATCTTTAATTTAATTCAACACAAAAGATCATCTCATCAAATAATTTCAAAGCAAAGTTTAGAGACACTCCCCTTCATAGCATGCCCTATTTTCATTTAAGCTTATGCTTTCCACAACCCTTATTTCTTACTTTAATTTTCCTCTTTGCTTTGAATATACGTATAAGCAGATAAAGACACCAATCAAGATTTAGGGACACAAATTAAGTTAAAGATAAACATAAACTTGAACAAAATTTGAAAGAAGCTATAAAAAGAAAAGATATCACTTGGGTTGTTTCCTAAGAAGCGCTTATTTTAGGCCTTTAGCTTGACCACTTGCAGAAGAGCTTATCAAAGAGTAAGCTCTACCCAAAATAGTTGACATATAACAATACATACGGGTCTTGGTTTGAGACGCCCTCAAGATTGGCCAGATTTGGAAAAATTTTGCTCCTAGCATGAATAACATGTGGCTTTGATTGATACGCTTAGGAAAAGTACTCTAATTTTTCCTTGAACTCAGTGAGGACATAGCATGGTGAAGGTGGTGTCATTGGGAGGTAAGGATTCTTGAGTAGTGTATATGGTAGTACCATCAATGAGCTTAAATTGATGGTCTCACGTTTTTCATCATCCACCAGCTTTGTTTGTGGCTCTTCTTCATAAAGGAATTCTCCTGATAATTCTACTTCACCAGAATCTTGCTTTTTTCACTTTAGGCTCTATCTCTTCACATTATTATTCACCATTGGACTAGCAAAGTTCTCATTCTCCACTTTAGATTGGTTATCAAAATTTTTCAACTAAGCAAATGCCTCTTTAAATCACAAATTCTTCTTGTAATTGATGCTCAATTTCCTACAAAGTGTTCTCATTATTCAAGTCACTTTCCCCACCTTGTTTATTTAAGTCCTCCTCATAAAGCTCATTAATCACCTTGATTGATACCTCATTTTTCTTCATTGATGTTTCAAGATCTTCCACTTTAACTACCAACTATATAGGCTCAATCCTGTGTCTTCTTGATTCTCCAATAGTTGGTGTAAAAGATTGGGCATACACAGGGGTAATGGTGACTCCAGCCTTGAAATTCAAGATCCCAATGCCAATGATAGTCAAAATCTTCCCTATCATTAAATAAGTAAAGGGTATCCTCAAAACTTCTTTAAAGAATGTGATCATTGGTCACCCATGCTCCATTTATTTACCTAATTCCTTTTAGCTTCATCTAGACTATTGTAAAAACATAGTGTCATATTCAAATTTGAAAGATCATGATTGGCCAAACTTTGTACCAATTCAAAATATCTTCCCCAAACAACATAAAATGGTTCACCATGTTGTTGAGCAAAAACTATGACGAAATATTGAATAAACCTTTCAAGGTTCATCATAAGAAAAACAAGTAGAAATAAAATTAGAAATATTTTCAAAGACATATATATATAAGAAATAAAAATGTCCAGATTAAACAAACAACCAATCTTGTAATAACAAGCAAACAATTCCTCAGCAATGATGTAAAAAACTTGATACACGTCCACAAGTACACAAAATCACACGAGTATTATAATGATGAGAGATATTGCCTTTAAGTACCAAAACTTATGCCAATTTTACTAATATCTAGATGATCGATATTTAATTAAAGGGGACAATTAATTCTAAAATTAAAACTAAAATTAAATTTAAGAGTAAATGAAATTCAAGTCAAAATAAAATTTAGAAAATAATATTCAAGAGATAAAATTACTAGGGTATATCTAACTTCACTTAGCTTAATTGTCATATCCCAAATATCCTATCTAATACTCCTACTTTAATCATTAATGCATGGATAAATAACACTAATATTTTCAAAAATCTCTCTCAAGCATTATTAAAAATACTAATTTAAAATCCACATTCTATTTCTCAATAGTAGAGCGAATCTTAATTAGTTCTTTAAGTTCAATATGGTTATTTCCAAAAAAAATCCCATCGATCAAACCTTCTGCTCTTACTCCAGTTTTTATTCCTATGTTACTTGCTATTTAATCAGATTCATGATCTTCCCTCTCAATACAAATCATGAATCAAATCATTCAAGAATCAAATATAAAAACCCAAAGGCATTAAGTTGACTAACAAGCAAATGCATTAATAGAGAAAATTAAATAGAGCGTTGGTATTTACAATAAACTAAGCGACATCAGATACCCTAATATAAAATTTAGTTACTCATCATCTCAAGAGTAAAACTCAAAACCATGAAATAAAAATCAATAATCATCTACGAAATGTATGAGAAAAATAAAACTAAAACAATAAGGGAAAAATAAAATAAAACTCTGAAAATATGTAGTTGCATGTCCTCCTTCAAATTCCCAAATCTACTTCTTAAAATCATTCATTTCTAGCAACAATGGTGGGTTTTGTGTGTTTTGAAAGGCTAAAGGATGACTCCCTCTAGCTAGAAGAGATTCTACAACTAAATACTACTATAGAGTCTTCCCTTTCTCTACTGACATGTCATAAGCCCATTGAAAAATGAAGAACTGCAATGAAGCCTGCGCAGCTGGCCATGTGCCTCTCCCAATTCTCATAAGTAAGCCATGAACAACATTGCTTGAAATGCATCATGATTAATAAATTCTTTTAACAAATTCAAAATAAGGCTTTTATTTTAACAAGTTTCTGCATGTGTCTACCACCAAATCTTTGAAATTTTTTTTTTTTAATTTTTAAGTTTATGGCCCATTAGCCAAAACTCTTTTTCTCATGCACAAATTGATTGGAGAAGCCAAATGGCCTAAAATCAAATGAACAAATGTGGTACATGGCATTAGAAGATAATAAAACATGGCAAACAACCAAAGTAAACGTTTCACCTATATCAAATTTAAAAGTAATTAAAATTTTATTAAACTTAATAAAAAAATTAATAAAAACAACAAATAAAATAAAAGCACTCTAAAATTTATATAATTACCTATAATATTGATAAAATATTTTATAAAATCCTATTAATATTTGATGTGGTTTTCACTCTATCAAGAATAATGACCACAAATTTTGTTTCAATCTAAAAGTTTTTTCATTTGATTTGTGGTGATTTCTGATGGTGGAAATGGGTATTTATATAATTAAAATGGCAGTGGAACTGGTAGGAAGTCAATTTAGGCAATGGGTCTATCAAATTTTAGTCAAAATTAATGAATTTTGTAGTCAAATCAATGTCAGTGGGTTTTCAACCTTGCTATAGTGATCATCCACTATTGCTACAGTAATAATCCAGTGTTGCTATGGTAGCCCGTTATTAAATCAGCAGTGACAGTTGCTACAGTACACATTGGTGGCTGTTACAATGACATCATTAAAAAAAAAAAATCTCAAAACTTTACAAAATTTACTAGAAATTCTATATAGCTCAGAAAAATATGAAACTTATGCTAAAAATTGATGAATTTTGCAATCAAAATCAATGACTGGAGGAGTTTTCCACATTGTTACAATGATCATCCGTTATTACTATGGTTCATATTGTAACATTAACAGTGATGGTTGCTATAGTAACTACTGGCAGCTAGCATAGTGACTTCATAAAAAATATATTCAAACTTATAAAATTTACTAAACATTCTATAGAGCTCAGAAAAATATGAAACTTATACCAAAAATTCTAAAAAAGTTCAAATGACAAAAGCAGGAGAATAATTTTGTGAGGGCTTAGAGTAAGTTTTCTGTTGATATATTTCAGGTCTCATCACTCTAACTATACCAAGAGAGTTATGCCTCTCGAAGTATTACCTAACCAAATTTTACCAATACAAGTTAATTTTACAATATTTTGGCCATTTATGTGCTTGTTTGACCTAGTTTTCGACTCTAAATTACAAATCACCATTTTGTGGTGCCAAGAACTCATTTGGCTTTCAACTAAAAAATCTGTTTCAAGGTGTTAGAGGCCAATTTTGAAATGAGTACCCTTTTAGAAATTTAGGAGTATATTTCAAGAGCAAATTTTAACTTAAAGATGACCTTAATTGGTTGAGCCTTTCTGGAGAAAGATGACCTTAATTGGCTGAGCCTTTCCGGAAATAAATGAGTTTTGTTAAAAGTCTTCTCACTAAACTTATATGGCACTTATTCATGCACATTAGGTTGCCTAGCTTTAATTTTTCTTAGTGCTTAAAGCAAGAGCAGAAAAATTGATAATTTTCCAATTCACTTCCCTCTTAGACATCCTTTTTGAGAAAACATGCTCCATAGAAAATGATCTCCAATCCAATTAATTGAAACTTTAAGACATTACACCACACAGTAACAAATACAAGCAAAATACCTGCATATCTATGAGAGGATCTTAAGCCTCACTAACAAGGTAGTAAAACTAGTTCTACTACATATCCAAATTTGCAAAGCAACATAAGGTTTGAAACCTTTCCTAGAGCTTGAACTGAAATTTCCACAACAATTTATTTGTTCCATATATATTTCTTTCCTATGGTGTGGACGAAGCAACTGCAAAAACTTCAGGCTTAAGCAACTATAGGATTGACTAGCAAAGTACCTAGGATATCCTTGAGTGAAGTTTTGGAGTTTGTATAACTATCTTCATCCTTGTAAACAACATCCGTGACCCTTGCTCTGTTTAAAATACACATCAGAAGAGGCTTCGGAATTTTTACAGTTTCTTTTAGGAGCTCCTCATTGAGGTCCTTCCACAAATTTGAGATTAGTTTATTCAACTCATCATATGCCTGCTGATGTGCTACACCATATTGCTTCATATAGCATTCCACAGCTGAAGCAACATGTCCTCTTTCTTGCTCAAATTGCACATATGTTGCAATTGCAGCATTAAGAAATATTGAGCCATCATTTCAACACAACAAAGATTAATATGAGTTTTTAGAAGGAAAAAGAAAAACATTTATTTACCTTACCTTTCAAATAGATTTAATTAGATGAGAAATAATTTCTTATCTATTATGTAAAAATAATGACTTAACGGTAAAAAAAAAAAAAATCACTAATTTTGAATTTTGCAATTATATCCAATTCTTTTAATTGTAGGAATTTTATATTAAGTGTAATTTACTATTTAGTCCTTACATTTTAACAAAACTAACTACTTAATCCTTTGTTTAAAACTACACTATTTAGTTCATATATTTTACTTATGTTATTTAGTCCATCAATCAATTTTTCTATTGGTCAACAGATTCTAATGCTAGTCAAACTATTATTTATTCTTTTTATTTTAATGAAGCTAATTAATTGGTCTCTATATTTTGAAAACCACATTAGTTAGTCCTAGTAATTTGGTTTTGTTAACTCTTTAGTACTTTTTTTTTTTTTTTTACGCTTGAACTACCTGGACCCTCTCTCTCTTATTTCTTTCTTACCCTCTCTTATTACTCTCACCCTATATTTCTTCCCCTCAATACCCACACCCTTCTTCGGCCTCATTCTCTCCATGTTTTCCATCTTTTGATAGAAAATGGTATAAGTTGTTTGTCTAAAAGTTTTATCAATCTCAAAGGTATCCATGTAATCAAGATAATAACCTAGGAAAATCATTTTCCAAAAATAAAAAGTAAAAATAATATCTAAGGAATTTAATTAAAATACTTGAATAATTTTGAAAAAAATGTAAATTCAGATTTAGCCTATACATAGCAAATTTTTCATTTACATTTAAGAATATGTTTTTCAAAATATAATGACCAATTAATTAGTTTTACTAAAACAGAAGACTGAATATATAATAACGTTTTTCAAAATACAAGGATCCACAAATTAGTTTCACCATAATAGATGAATTAAATAGTAATTTGACTTGTATTAATATATGTTGACTAACATAAAAATTAATGGATAAACTAAAAAAATTAATGAACGCAAAATACAGGAATTATATTTTTTCAAAATACAATAACTAAATAATTGATTTTTTTTTTAAATAGAATACCTGAATAATAATTTTTCTTATCTTAATTTTAAAGATTAGTTATAAATTTGCTCAATGGTCAAAACTAAAGATAAAAATACTTACAAGCATAGCGGTTGATTGTGACGAAAATATAAATTTTTTTTAATTGGGAAACCTTCATATATGAATCTATAAATTTTTCAAAAATAATTTTTTAATTGTAATTATGTAGACCCACAATAATAATAATAATAATAATAATAATAATAATAATAATAATAATAATAATAATAATAATAATAATAATAATAATAATAATAATAATATGTTCATTCTAGTCGACTACCAGTTAAGCGCATTGAAATTCAATTTTGGTCATTAGATAAATTTACAATTAATCTTTAAAATTATGATAAAAATAATAAAATATAATTAAAAAAATTCAATAAATTGTAGAAGCTTTTTTCGATCATCGGGCAAAAAATAAATAATAATTTGTTGGAAAAACTCATTCTAAACCTTTGAATTTTTTAAACTTTGCTTATTGAACCTATATTCTTCAATTTTTTTTTGTTTTTTTTTACCATTGAGAAAAAAAAAAATCAATTTGAGGATATTAAATATTTACTTAAGAGCATATAATTTTGTTTGTTACTGTTAAATGCATCTCCTAATTTGAAGAAGATATCAAGTTCAAGACTCTTTTTCATTTATCGATTAAAGCTCAATTACATCACTATACTTATTCGGAAAGTTTAATTCAATTTATTTTTAACTTTTTTGTCTAATTTAACTCAAAAATTACATACAAAACTCAAAATCATCTATGTGCATAGAAATGGATTTTGATTTTGCCTGATAATTTTTGTGGATAATTGCCATACCTCGTGGGACCTGATGTCACCTATGAGCCTGGAAAGACCTGATGCAGCATATAGAAGTTTAGGTTCAGTGGAAAGCCAATCAAAGACCTCTTTTGAAGCCACTTCCCCCATCCCACAGAAGGATAACGTTACCAAGATAGGGTAACCAGAGCTGGTCACAGCAGCAGAAAGATATTCTTCTAGTGTTGGCATATAATCACTGTTGAACCACCTTGCTTCAGTGACATAGGCTCTCACTTGCTTCTTGGCCTGCGAATTAATCGAAAGGCTGAGGTGATCCCGTTGTGTTACAATCACTTGACTTTCGTTCAAATTACAATAATATATATATATATATATATATATATATATATATATATATATATATATAAGGTAAAAGTTTACTGCTTCCTTTGCGTAGTGAATGCAGAATGCCCTCCCTTCCTTTGTAGTTATTGCCTCTATTTCAGCATAGAAATCTAAAAATGCTTCAAAATACACCTTCATCTAATCCGGAAGTTGATCTTTCGTGCTAATATCCCGCCTGAAAAATCAATATTATATTAAGTGTCCAGTTCCATCAAACCAGTTCAGTATTGGGCTAATGCTAAATTCTGCAAAAATGTTGCTCAAGAAATTAAGCTTCTAGACAAACCTCTCAAATGCTTTGGTGAAGAGCTCAAGTTCTTCAATTGTACCATGCACATCATAGAAATCATCCATAACAGACAACATAGAAGCACCTTTAGACAATACTTTTGTGGCAAAAACATGTTGTGGCTCAGAAAACGTTCCTAATGCCCAGAAAGAGCTTTCGATCACTCTGTCTCGAGCGAAAGGTAGTTTTGTTGTGAAGTCCAGATCTATCCACCACCTAAAATTCAGAAATGAACAAACAATATTCTTTTTAATTAATTAGCTCCTATCTACACAGAGATTAGTACTTAAAATAGCTTAGCTTACTTTGTGATGATGTTCATGTCTTTTTGATGGATCGTCTGCACTATATTGTAATCCAACTTTGCCAGCTTCAGTAAAGGCTCAATATGTGTCTCGTCTTGCTGGTAAATAGAGAAATAATCTCGACTCTTTTTTTGGTACCCCTCTGCGCATAGGCCACCTTAAGGCATGGCTAACTTGGTCAGCAAGAGGAGAACCAAATAGGGTTGCCATTATTAGGTGAGTTTTGGTGAATTCAAGAGCTTCATTTAGTATATCTTCTCCTTGCACGCTAAGATATGAAGCTTCATACAAGCTTAACAAGCCCTGTACATCATTGATTAAATCTTCCTTAAAGTTACCTTCCATATCCTTGAACTAGATGAAAACATCTGATTCACCCACAAAGAGAGCAGCCTGACAATGAGTAAATGGTGAAGAATACGCATGCGTCCTAATTTAGAAACGGAGATGGAGATTTCTTTTAAGGGACTTACCAGACGAAACATTATAGCTCTGTTGTCTTAGAAGACGAAATCGAAGAGCAACAGTACAGAGATTCCCATCATCTTTAAAGTCTTGATAAATTTGCTTCAATGCTTCTTCTATTTCTCCTTCAAAATGGTAAGAAATCCCAAGTCGTTGAATAGCATCTAACAAATTCAGCTTTTCTGTAGATTTATGATCAGTAGCAGAGGTAAGCATCCACCTCACTTCTTCTTTCAGGATCTTGGCTTGTTCAGTCCAAGCATTTACCATCTGTGCAAAGACAGAAATTTTATGCATTAGAATTTCCCCTTTTTTTTTCCTTGCAATTTGAACTCCTAATTGATTTGCCCCTTACAATTACCTCATTATCGGATACGTGCTTGATGAAGTAGTCACCCCAGACGGTTGGATGAAACTGTGCTGTTCGGCGAACTTGAGCTCTTTGGGTTGCAGCTTGAAGGGACATGTTTGTGTTTGGAAGAAGAGGCGGCAAGGTATAGAATAGTGTCAAAGAACTTGGTGTTTGAAGGATTTCAGACTACAAGATCTATGTGCAGATAGTCATATATATAGAGAGAGGATAAAATTAATGGAGTACCACCACTGCAGCTTTAAATAATATTTGAGGTTGTTGTTGAAATTATTATTAAAAAAAATACATTTTAAACATATTAGTTATGAAATATTAAAAATTAATTTAAAATTAATTTTAATATATTCTGAACATAAAATTAAAATATAAAAAATAATTAAATTATTTTTAAATTATTTTTATATAATTTAAAATAAAATTTTTAAATAGCCCTATCGTAATTCTAAAATTAGTTTTAGAGAGTGTTTGACTCATTTTATAACTTAATTTAATAAATATTTAAAATTTTAAATAATTACGCGTTTAATTAAAATTTTTATAATTAAATATATTTAGTAGGTCACGAAGATAAAAATAATTAAATTATTTTTATATAATTTATATGATTTTTTAAAATTAATTTTTTTTAAATAGCCCTATCGTAATTCTAAAAATAGTTTAAATTAGTTTTAGAGAGTGTTTAACTCATTTTTTAACTTAAGTTAATAAATATTTAAAATTTTAAATAATTACGTGTTTAATTAAAATTTTTATAATTAAATATATTTTGTAGTTCATAAAGATACTTATTAGGTAAAGTAATTCATAAAGATACTTACTATTAAAATATTAAAAAAAAATCTTAAATGAGGTATATAGTTATATTTCAAAAGTAAATGAAAGCATGATAAAGTAATTTGAAGGGATTCTCTAACGATGACTAAAGCAGCAAATGGAGCAGAAAAGCCCACTAGTCATTCAAGTATCATCCTTGATATTCTTTAAATAGTTAATTTGTTTGATCACTGATCAGTGCGCTTTTTGTAATGGGAATGGCCTTTGTACGCAATGGAGAAGCTTGCTTGCTACCAAAACAAGCCATGATCCTTTCTCTATCCGCTATGTCAAACTAATTTTGTGATCTCCATCTTACCTTGTTAAGGCTTTTCAGTGAATTCTATTTTTAATAAAAACAATATTTAAGAAAAGTACATGATTAAATTAGTTTATAAATATATATAAACTGAATTTATAAGTCTAATTAAAAATGTAATAAACAAAGAAATCAACTAATTTTTAGAGTATATAAATTAATTTTATTAACTTATAAATTAAGAAAAACACTAATGCTCCCAATCCGACCCCTCCTCCCCTCAACCTCCACCAAAAACACCATTGTAAACCATCGTCAAAACCTCCAAGTTCAAACTCATGATGATCAACAAAACCTCCGAACAATGTGCTTTGAGAACTTTCCCCAAAATTCTGATGCTAAGTTGATGCGTGTGTCCGCAAGTATACGGATCGTATCAAGTAATAAAGTGATAAGTCAAGTATCATTCTCACGAGGATTTGCCGTTTGAGTACCAAATTAAGAATGAAGCGATTATTTAGGCTAATAATTGATGAATAAATGATAAATGTAAATGAGCAAACTAAATTAATAAATCTAATTAAAATAGGTAAAGAGCAAGCAAATAAATTCTAAATCTAGATGCAATTAAACTAAATTAATAATAAGTAATTTAAATCAAAGTCTAATTATGATGATAATGATTCCAGAGTTGAGGGTTCATGTGTAAATTAATTGGAATTTGTCTTGGGTATTCCAATTTTAAGGGAAAATAGAGTTTTAAGGTGATTAATTCTAAATTCATGTCATATCTTTTTCAAGTAAACTAAAGTGTGTTTTAAAATAACCCAACCTACTTTCGTACGATATTTGATTAATTTAAAACTCATTAAGTTTTGTAACCAATCATTAATTCCTCTTAACACCCTAGTTTATTTCTAAATCTAGGTGATTTTAAGTTCCAATCCTTAATTATCTATCAATGATCTTCACTTTTTAGTCCTCCAATCAAAGATTAAAAACTAGACCCAATGGGATCCAACATTAGGTAAGTCATAAAACACACAAGGAAAAGTGTAACGCCCTCACCGTAGGTAGTCCGTACATTTTACTATTCCGATGACTAATGTCTATTCGGATAGTCAGGATGTCTAGAACTACACTTAAACTATAGTGAGGAGGCATAAATTAATGAAATAAATATTAAAAAAACATAGAAAAAATTTTGAGAAATAAAATAAAATTTAAGAGAATTTATTAATTGGTATAAAATAATAAAAATAACCCGATGAGTACCATGAAGGGCATTTTGGTCATTTCACCCCTAGAGGTGAATTTTGACCTAAACGTTAAATTAAAATTAGGAAATAAAATAATTAACATAAATTAAATTTATGAATTTGAATTTGGAAAATGAGAAGAGAAAGAAGAAGAAAAGAAAATGAAAGAAAAGAAAAGAAAGGAAATAGATTTATGACATTTAAAAAAAAAATTTAAGTGCAATAATTATAGAATATATATATAAGACACAAGAGATTAAAATTCACCAACCACAAGTTTCTTCATCTTCCTCTTCTCTCTCTTTGAGCCGACACCATGGAAGCTTTCTCTCCCTCCATTTTCTTCTTTCTCAAAGCTAGATTTCCCAGCTTTCTCCCCATAAAACCTTAACCTCCTTCACAAAAAAATACTCCCCATATCCTAAGGAAGTTTTAGATACCCATTTGAAGAAGAGAAATTGAAGTTTGCAAGTTGGTTCACAAGGTAAGTGCAAAAATACCACTCCCTCTCTTTTTTAAATCTTGTAAGAATGATGAGATGAGTGAGTATTCCATGAAAATGAAAACAAATAAAAAGGAATTGAAGAACCCTAATTTTGGCAACCATGAATCTTGTGAGGTTTGCTATTTTTAAATGATGAAAATGGTTCCATAAGGATGTTTGAATAGTTGATATGATAAGAAGTGTAAAAGAGTTGAGTTTATGTAAATTGGGTGATTGGAATTAGGGTTTATGTATATGATGTGGGAACTTTATGTAAATTCTTGAAATTGATTTGGTTGAGTTGAGATTGATGCTTATAGAAGTGCCATATATGCTTATTTGGAGTTTGGAAGAATGAGGAGATTGAAATTGGGAGTGTGAAATTTTCTGCAGTTTGTGTTATTATTGAATCCAGTAGCTTTTTATTGCCATATCTCCCTTTGCGTTGCCCTAATTGGTATGAGACCAATTGGAGGTGTTTTGGGACATCCAAACCTTCATTTTTCAAGAAGGAACCCTACCCAAATTCTGTCAAAAATCATGACCAATTCTCTACCCAAACCCAGATGACCAAACACTGAAACCCAGAAAATGACCAAATGAACAGTACATGTTCATTTGATCATAACTCTCTCTATACTGGTCTAAATGACTTAAAATTTCATCAATGGAAAGCTTATACATAGGGCTACAATTTTCATGAAGACCACCGAACCTAAAAATACCAAAAACCAAACCAAATTGCTAGCCCAAATTGGGTCACAAAACTGCCCAGAATTAGGTTACCCGGAAACTGCTGGTCCTAACCTCACCCTACCAATTTTGGAAAAATGACCATAACTTGGTCTACAAGAACTCAAATGTAATGAAACCAGTGGAAAAATGTCCGCAAGACACAGAGCTACAAAATTGGTGTTTTGACCAAAACCCAAAAAATAATAGAACTAGGTCAAACAGTTAGAAAAAGTCACTGTATCAAAACCTGCAATCTGACCAAACTTCACTTGACCCTAGAGCAGTCTTTTAGTCATAACTCCCACTAAAAAAATCCAATTAAGATGTGCCATAACTTTTCAGAAACCTAAGAAACAGGGCTACAACTTTATTTTAGGAACCATCTTAAAATTATGAATTTAAGAATCTCAAAAAGTGACCTGCAATCGCTGTCCTGAACTGAGCCCCTGTTGGCACAGGGTACATAAACCCAGGTCAGTTAATTGGCCATAACTAATTCCACAAAACTTGAAAAATTATGAAATTGTACCTGGGAGTCCCTAAGACATATAGGAACATATCTTGTGAAGGAACCTAAGTCTAAAAATGACCATAAAATGATCAAATAACTAGTCAAAGTTTATTAACTAGGAATTGTAAATTCTGGACAGCTTAGAGGAAAGGGACCAGTTATGGTATTTTGACCATAACTTGAGTTCTATAACCCCAAATTTAGTGATTCAAAAACTGAAATTCAAGTTTAAACATAGAGGAGCAATTATTATGAAGGAAGTGTGATCAAATAGACATTTTAACCTAGTCAAATTCCTAGATAAAGATAACACATTAAAATGAACCTGAAGAAAGGTTCATGGGAAAAATGCTATGCATGGTGATTAAAATACTCATAAGGCTAATTAAATATTAAAAATGATATGAATATGTAAATTGGGACTAATGTCCTATTAATATGAAATTAATGGTACCACTGAACAGTACCAGAAAATAGTAACAGTGAATAGTGCTAAAATAATTAAAAAAATGTTTAATTGCCCATAGTATACCTAGATTTATTTATTTAGTTTGGATCGATTGGTGTACCAATTAGGGACCACAGATAGCAGTACTGCTTACAGAGCAAATCATGAACTGACAATATATATCTGATATGATTGTTCTACAGGCTATATGCCTACCCATTGGCCATTATGCCTACTTTATTTCTGGCTTACAAGCCTGACAGCGGGTTTCGTGCCCGACAGCTGGCGTCGTGCCTGACAGATGTATACAGGGTAGACATATGGCTGTCTAACCTGTATACTCCCGTGTATCCAGCTTTTATAATTTGTTATAAGTTTCTTAGGCATTGATAATAATTAATTAATACTGAATATACAATAAGTAAACAGGAAAGATCCCAATAATTTTAATTGTTTCCAAAGTGTAATAAAAAAATGTAAAAGACCCAAAAATTATGATTCACAGATATTAATTCAATTGTTTAATTATTGTTATTATAAATTATGCACCACTAAGCGTTATGCTTAGCGCATTGGTTTTCCATCGCGTAGCAGTAGCAGCAGTAGTAGTGCTCACACAGAGACCGATCAGATCTACCAGTGTTTACTAGTCACCTCTACAGTTATATTTTGGTAGGACCCATGTATAGACTAGTATTTTGGTTCATTATGTTTAGTCATGATATATTTTATTTTGGACCTGTAATTAAACTTTGAGATTGAAATGAAAACTTGTAATTATTATCTATGAAGTTCTATATGAATGCAATAGACGATACTTCATTTTTAGATCTCATAAATAATTGTAAATGATATGATACAAGAGAATATGATATGGAAATGTGTGAAATGAATATGGACATGTTAATAGGTGCTAATAAAACAGGGGAGGCTCTGTCTTGGTCTCCACAGAAATAAGATATATATATAAAAAAAAAAATTCTACACATAGATTACTACTTTTAAATGATATTAAAAGTTTACAATAGATATGATAAAACAAGATAGGGTGCTCCGGCACCGAATGTGGTGCTCCTCACTCGGCTACATTGTAAACAAGTGAGGGGCATCACAAAAAGAATCAAAGCTCATATTTATATAAAATATGGAAATAACCAGTCCAAATCCATAAATTAATCTAAAACATATTTTCTAACTCTGAAATCCAAAGAGTTTACTCACTCGTATTGGTATTTACAAAAGAGATTTATGGAAAAGTAAACAAAAACATGATAAGGGGACTAAAAATAGAAAAAACCCAGATAGAGGGACTAAAAACTCTGAGTCTTGGAGCTTCCAGAAATGGCTGCAGCAGCTCCTCTTCTACAGAATTGATGGCGCCCTTTTCCCTTCTATCTTTGTAATTTTTCTTTCTTTTCTTTCTTATTGTTTCCTCTTGTCACTTCTTTAACAAAAACTAGAAAAATGATGCTTTTATATGATCCCAAAAGTTGCCCTAAAAATAGATAAGAGCCAAGGAGTGGATAGGAAATGAGATGTAGAAATATCCAAGTCAGCAGAGTTATTCACATTTTGAGCAGTCTGCTTAGGGTACTGTTTATCCTAAGCAGCTTCTTCAGCAATTTTCAGCCTTTGGTTGCACTGTCTGCTTAAGGTTAAACAGACCCTCAGCAAATCTCAGCAGGTTTGGAATAAAATGAGTTTTTCTGCTCATGCTTGACTTTCAGCTTGACCTGTGTTGCACCTTAAGCACTGCTGCTTACCCTAAGTAGGATTTCAAGCTTGATCTTAAGCAATTCTCGACAGGTTATGGGATGAAAGCCTGAATGTGTAGGATTTAAGCTGTGCTTGACTTGCGGCTTGCCCAGGCTTAAGGTTAAGCAATATGACATACCCTGAGCAACATCATAAGCAAAGTCTCAAGCAAATTTCGACTAACTTGATCTTTCAAGGATTGATTTCTTCAACTTTTCTCCATGCTTAGGGAACTCTAAATTTCTTCAAATCACTTCCTAATGCACCCATTGACCCTCAACTTGCCACAAAAACCTATTAAAAACAACAAAATTACAAAAATCAAATATAAAATAACTAAAGTTAACAAATAAGCTAAAATAAAGCTAAAAACATAAAATATACTAAAATATAAGGGCAAAATGGATGTAAAACTACTCTAAAATGCCTATATAAAATGAGCGCAACAAATTCTCCCAAACTCAAACCTTTGCTTATCCTCAAGCAAATTAAAAATAATTAATGCAATTTGGGTATCTTCCTTTAAATTCATGAAAATTTCTTATCCAAACTCTCAAGCTTACCTTTAGCCACCAACAAACCATATACCCACTTTCAAGGTACAAAGAATTCAATCCTTACCAAAGTTATCACCACTTAGCCTTGGGTCAATTACCCATATCATTAAGCCCAAACCAATCAATCATAAAGAATAATCATGCCTAAATAGACTATAGAGCAATCCATAAACTAAAGTGTCTCAAATAATGATGGAAGTAAATGAATGGATGAATGATATCCCAATCCCATAGGCAATTCTCCTATTCCAATCTCCACTAATGTAGCAAAATACCATCAAAAGATCAAAAGGACTTTCAAGGGTTGTAATAGGGCTAAGGGGGTGATAATATGGCTAATAAGGAAATGACAAAGGTAACAAAGCATGAGAATAATCAAATTATTAAAAGATCAAGACACACAACCATTTATTATTTTTTTTTTATCAAATGGGAGAAGAAACTTTACAACTATTTACCAATGCTAGCATATAATTTTGAAACTTTTAGAGGGACTACATAAATAACATTAACTTTGAATTACAATTTTCCCTTTTAATTCACCCCCAAACTCATTTCTTTGTGTACTTGGGTGGTGAATTACTTTACATACCATAATTAAATTTGCTAGCCTTTTTACTTTAGTTACTTCTCCCAACTAATTATAATATATTCTTTTTCTTTTTTTTATTTTATTTTTATTTTTTTTTTTAAGTGTATCTATCACTCAAAGAATTATTCTCATAGAGGGTAGGTAAGTGTTTAGGTTTATGGCTAGCCATTAATGTGGGTTCCAAAGAAATGAAAGGGATAAATGTAGGCTCAAATTGGTTCCAAAGGAAAATTTTAAAGTGAGGCTGGCTAAGGCTAAAATATGATTTTAAAATTCAAAGAATGCCTAGATCATTTCTTTCTCAAGTGCATACTATGATTTCGCTTTGAAAGGTTTAGAAGCATTGTTCTAGGATTGGTGAGACATCAATTAGCTACTTTTTACCCTAGAGTTTTCTTAAGGCACTCAAACTTAATGCAATTGATTGGGTGGCCCTTGGCCAAGAAGATATAAACTAAGGCAAGAATCTAATAACCTTGCACCTATCCAAAACTTTCAATCCATCAAATTCTTCTAAAAGTAAGCTCAACTGCTCTTCAAAGCAATTCTCAATCCTCTAAGGACAAGGTAAAAATTCATTTTTATAATATGCATGATCCTAAAATGAATGCATAAATCAAATTAAAACTAAGTGTAATCTATATGAAAACTATATGTCAGTGTATGTGTGTGAGTATAGACATATGTGTGGTATAAGTATAAGTGTATGTATTAACTATGAATGAATGAATGAAATGCAATAAATGAATGAATGAAAATTTAAAAAAAGAATTTGCAAAAATTTTGCCCTCACCCCCAAACTCAAATGAGACATTGTCTTCAATGTCTAAAATGAATGCAAATATGGGCAAAATTATGTGAACTAATCAATTGATGAAATATATATAATTGGGAATTAGATCAATATAAGCTCAAGAATTCCAAAATTAAGCTCAAAATGATATTAACAATGAAGGTTTAGAGAGAAAAATGTAAAAAAGTATCCCAAATATATGAATTTACAATGCTTAAAAAGTTGCTTAAGATGTTTCTTAATCTGTTGCTTAGGGTTAAGCAAGAGGTGCATATGGTTTAGCAAGATCGTAAGCACTAGCAACATGCTAAAAATATAAAGAACAACAAGTAAGCCATTATCTCATGATGAAATTAAACCTATTTGGCTGAAGGTAAACTGTATCACTCATCAATATCAACAAAATTAGAACTGAATAAAAGATAAAGTGCAAAAAGATGAAAAGGTGTAAAATAAGAGCATTCATAAAATAACCATATTCATATCAGAAGATAAAATAAAATAAACTAAACTAAAGGAAATGAGTGCAAATATAATCATAAAAACTAATTACCAAAGTTTAAAGATTAAAACAAACAGATTACAAAATAAACTTAAAACTGAAATGAAGAACTAAAACTACTACTATACTACTGCTGTTGTTTAGGCTCTGCTGTCAAGACTGTACTTTTGTTCAATTTGCTGTTGTGGGTCTATTGGTGGCACAAGGGATTTTGCTAGGGTAAGCACAAAATTACTTAAGGTTAAGCATGACTTGCATAGGGTAGTTGCTTAGGTTAAGCATGTAGCAATTGCTAAATTAAAGATTCTAGTGTTGCTTAGGGTCTACACAAATTTGCTTAGGGTATAGCTTAGGGTAAGCAATATCATCAGCAAATTTCAGTAAGTCTTGGGAAAAATTATGATTTCACTTACCAAAAATAGTCAAAATGCTATGGAATTGTAACACCCTAGGCAAATCCCACATTGGCAAAACACGGGAGAGATGCTGGGTTTATAAGTTAGCTATTCGTAACCCCTAGTGACGCGTTTTAAAACCGTGAGGGCTTCAGCCTAGAGCGGACAATATCACTAGTGGGCCGAGCCATTACATTTGTGGTATCAGAGTCGCTCCGCGTGCAACCTTGAACGATGGTGGGGCAAACCTCAGCAAGGACGTTGAGTCCCATAAGAGGGGTGGATTGTAACACCCTAGGCAAATCCCACATCGACAAAACACGGGAGAGATGCTGGGTTTATAAGTTAATGGTTCGTAACTCTTAGTGACGCATTTTAAAACCGTGAGGGCTTCGCCCAGAGCGGACAATATCACTAGTGGGCCGAGCCATTACAGGAATGCTATTATAATCCTCAGCAATTATTAAATACACATAAAAAAAAATTTAAGATTTAAAGCTCATCATCTCTCAAAAACTTATCAAGCATGATATATTTATGGGGAAATGAAAGACAAATAGCTCAAATTAGGCACAAATTGTAGATCACCCTTGCAAACTTAATGAAATGGACCTATTCCTAAGCTTACAACTAAAATACATTTTCAGTAGCATTTGAGACAAATTCCAAGCATTCAAAGATTGCAGAAAAGACATAGAAATTGACTTTTAAAGCAACATGAATAGTAGCATGAACAGTAACATAAATAGTAACTTAAACAAAATTATGCAAATTCTAACAAACTATAAAAACTATAGATACACTAAAAGGTAAAACTCAATAAATACTATTTTTGCACTTCAATAAAGCTCATGCCTGTCCTAAATATCACAATTGATTCTCATTCAAGTTTTATTCAGCCAAATATAAAAAGGCATATATTTGAACATGTATCATCACTCAATTTTCCAATATCAGCAATGTGACACAAATTCAAGAAAGTTACTGTTCATAGAGAAACAAAAATGCATAATTTCTTCCCTTAAATAGCTGCATTGCATTGCATTTGTAACGCCCTCACCGTAGGTAGTCCGTACATTTTACTGTTCCGACGACTAATGTCTGTTCGGACAGTCAAGATGTCTGGAACTACACTTAAACTATAGTGAGGAGGCATAAATTAATGAAATAAATATTAAAAAAATATAGGAAAAATTTTGAGAAATAAAATAAAATTTAGAGAATTTATTAATATGTATAAAAAATAAAAATAATCCGATGAGCACCATGAAAGGTATTTTGGTCATTTCACCCCTAGAGGTGAATTTTGACTTAAATGTCAAATTAAAATTTGGAAATAGAACAATTAACATAAATTAATTTTATGAATTTGAATTTGAAAAATGAGAAGAGAAAGAAGAAGAAAAGAAAAGAAAAGAAAAGGAAAGAAAAGAAAAGAAAGGAAATAGATTTATGAAATTTAAAAACAATAAAGTACACATAAATATATATATATATATATATATATATATATATATATATATATATATATATATATATATATATATATATATAACCACAAGAGACAAAACCCCACCAACCATCTTCTTCTTCCTCTTCTCTCTCTCTCCTTGCCGTCTCCCTTGGTCTCTCCCTCCCCACCATTGTAATAAGAAGAAAAGAAAAGAAAAGAAAAGGAAAGAAAAGAAAAGAAAGGAAATAGATTTATGAAATTTAAAAATAATAAAGTACACATAAATTTAAATATATATATATATATTTAAATTTATGTGTACTTTATTGTTTTTAAATTTCATAAATCTATTTCCTTTCTTTTCTTTCATTTCCTTTCTTTTCTTTTCTTTCCTTTTCTTTTCTTTTCTTTTCTTTTCTTCTTCTTTCTCTTCTCATTTTTCAAATTCAAATTCATAAAATTAATTTATGTTAATTATTCTATTTCCAAATTTTAATTTGACATTTAAGTCAAAATTCACCTCTAGGGGTGAAATGACCAAAATGCTTTTCATGGTGCTCATCGGATTATTTTTATTTTTTATACCAATTAATAAATTCTCTAAATTTTATTTTATTTCTCAGAATTTTTCCTATATTTTTTTAATATTTATTTCATTAATTTATGCCTCCTCACTATAGTTTAAGTGTAGTTCCAGACATCTTGACTGTCCGAACAGACATTAGTCGTCGGAACAGTAAAATGTACGGACTACCTACGGTGAGGGCGTTACAATTCTTCCCCTCTAAATAAAATTTCATCCTCGAAATTTACACAGTGTAATTAATCAAGGGACCGCTATCTCCTTATCTTTTCACCTTTTTGTGTTATAATACTTTACTTTTTTTTTAGTCTGTCTTATTAATCCTTATTCTACAATCTTATCCTTATCTCGATTTATTATTGAAAATACGTAGCTCTACACAATAGTCCCATATCGATACTGTAATCTGCAGCTTACAGCACAAACATCGAGAGCATTGCATAGTTACTACGATATATCTCAATAAACTAACTTTTTTTTTATATCTTATTTTTGTGAAGATCCGAACAGATCCTCCTCTGTTTTATTAGCATCTGGCGGGTTCTACTATCACCTGTTAACATATTCATAGTCATCTCATATATTTCCATATCATATTCTCTTTTATCATATCATTCACAACTATTTATGAGATCTCAAAATGAAGTGTCATCTATTGCATTCATATGGAAATTCATAGATAATAAATTATAAGTTTTTATTTCAAGTCCAAAATAAAATACATCATAAACTAGTAATTACATCATGACTAGACATAATGAACCAAATTACTAGTCTACATATGGGCCCTACCAAAATACAAAAGACTGGTGAGGTGACTCTGATCGGTGGCAGATCTGGTCTGAACTCTGTCCAAATACTACTGTGGCGACTACTGATCTTCAGTACCTACGCGATGGAAAACCAATGCGCTAAGCATAACGCTTAGTGGTGCATAATTTATAATAACAATAATTAAACAATTGAATTAATATTTACAAATCATAAATTCTGGGTCTTTTACATTTTTTTATTACACTTTGAAAACAATTAAAATTACTGGAATCTTTCCTGTTTACTTATTGTATATTCAGTATTAATTAATTATTATCAATGCCTAAGAAACCTATAACAAATTATAAAAGCTGGATACACTGGAGTATACGGGTTAGACAGCCATATGTCTACCCTATATACATCTGTCAGGCACGAGGCCAACTGTCGGGCACGAGACCAGCTGTCATGCTTGTAAAGCCAGAAATAAAGTAGGCACAATGGCCAGTAAGTAGGCATATAGCCTGTAGAATAATCATACCAGACATATATTGTCAGTTCATGATTTTTTCGGTAGGCAGTACTGCTATATATAGTCCTTAATTGGTATACCAATTTATCCAAACTAAATAAATAAGTCTAGGTATACTATGGGCAATTAAACATTTTTAATTAATTTAGCACTATTCATTGTTACTATTTTCTAGTACTGTTCATTAGTACAATTAATTTCATATTAATAAGACATTAGTCCCAATTTACATATTCATATCATTTTTAATATTTAATTTTCCTTATGAGTATTTTAATTATCATATATAGCATTTTTTCCATGAACCTTTCTTTAGGTTCATATTGATGTGTTATCTTTATCTAGGAATTTGACTAGGTTAGGATGTCTATTTAGTCACACTTCCTTCATAACAATTGCTCCTCTATGTTTAAACTTGAATTTCAGTTTTTGAATCACTGAATTTGGAGTTATAGAACTCAAGTTATGATCAAAATACCATAACTGGTCCCTTTGCCTCCAAGCTGTCCAGAATTTATAATTCCTGGTCATTAAACTTTGACCAGTCATTTGATCATTTTATGGTCATTTTTAGACTTAGGTTCCTTCACAAGATATGTTCCTCTATGTCTTAGGGACTCCCAGGTACAATTACATAATTTTTGAAGCTTGGTATAGTGAGTTATAGTCAGTGTATTAACCTGGACTCTTAGTCCTATAAGGGCAATAACCAACTTCAGGGCAGTATGTTTGACCCTCGTTTTAGGGTCTTTACACGTAGAATTTGGCAGAGGTTCTAAATCAATGTTGTAGCCCTAAGTATCATGTTTCTAGATCATATTGGCACATCTCAAATGGAATTTCCTAGTGGGAGTTATGGCCAAATGAACACACAGGTATCAAATGGCATTCTGGGTTCAACTTAACATTTTCTAGATTTCAATTCCTAACTTTGGCTAATATTTTCCCTTGGATGCAATGGTTTCTAGAGCTTGGTCAAAACATAAAAATTGTTGTGCTATGTCTTATAAAACTTTTGGCACTAGTTTCACTCAATTTGCAGCTTTGGAGACCAAGTTATGGCATTTTTGCCAAAACTGGTCAAGCATACCAAAGGAACAGTATTTTGGACAATTTCTGGGTTGGCAATTTTAGTGACTCAATTTGTGCTAACAATTTGATTTGGTTAAAAGCAAAACTGGGTTAAGTGGTCTTCAAGAAAAGTGTAGCCCTATGTCTAAACTTTCCACTGATGAAATTTTAGGTCATTTGGACCAGTATAAAGAGAGTTATGACCAAATGAATATGTACTGTTCATTTGGTCATTTTCTGGGTTGGCAGTTTCAGTGACCCAAATTATGCTAACAATTTGAATTGGTTAAAGGCAAAACTAGGTTAAGTGGTCCTCATGAAAAGTGTACCCCTATGTCTAAACTTTCCATTGATGAAATTTTAGGTCATTTGGACCAGTATAGAGAGAGTTATGACCAAATGAACACGTACTGTTCATTTGGTTATTTTCTGGGTTGGCAGTTTCAGTGACCCAAATTTTGCTAACAATTTGAATTGGTTAAAGGAAAAACTGGGTTAAGTGGTCTTCATGAAAAGTGTAGCCCTATATCTAAACTTTCCATGGGTAAAAGTTTACGTCATTTGGACCAGTATAGAGAGAGTTATGACCAAATGAACACGTACTGTTCATTTGGTCATTTTCTGGGTTGGGTGCAGGGTAATCCGGATTTAGGCAGTATTTAGGTCAAGTTTTGGACAGAATTTGGGCATGGTTTCTTCATAGAATATGGGATATTTTGGGTCTAGTTTCACCCGCAATTGGCTTCATACCAATTGGGATCACACAATTTCATTTATGGGCTAAAATGTGTACTGCCCTCAACAAACACAACCTGCAAAAAATAGCACTTCTAATAATTCATTTCTCCTCCAACTTCCTTGCTTCAATTTGACATTCAAGGCACTTCTAAATATCATCAACACATCTCAACAATCCCAATTGCAGGGTATAATACAAAAATACCAAAGTTAGGCCAAACCCTAACTCACAATTTCATCCTCATAAAATCTCAATGTAAAATAACTTCTAATACTTATAAATGCATCAACCAACATCATTAAATCACTTTATATACATCATAGTCATCAAAAACTATCACTCACCATGGGTACCAAAAATTCACTCCCCCCATAACTCACCTATTTCTTTTAGTTTCTTACAAATTTCACTTCATTTTAACCTTAACTCAAGGATTAATAAAGGAAGAAAGGAAGATTAGGCACTAACCTCTTGGGTAACTTGTTAAACTTCAACTTTTCTTCTTCTTTTCACTATCAATGGCTTCCTTATAGAGTGGGCTAACTTTTTAATGAAGGGGTCTATGGGTTTTGGTGAGTGAAAGCTTAGGAAATCAAGCTTTAAGCTTGATAACAATGGTGGGGAGGGAGAGACCAAGGGAGATGGCAAGGAGAGAGAGAGAAGAGGAAGAAGAAGATGGTTAGTGGGGTTTTGTCTCTTGTGGTTATATATATATATATATATATATATATATATATATATATATACATTTATGTGTACTTTATTGTTTTTAAATTTCATAAATCTATTTCCTTTCTTTTCTTTTCTTTCCTTTTCTTTTCTTTTGTTTTCTTCTTCTTTCTCTTCTCATTTTTCAAATTCAAATTCATAAAATTAATTTACGTTAATTATTCTTTTTCCAAATTTTAATTTGACATTTAAGTCAAAATTCACCTCTAGGGGTGAAATGACCAAAATGCTTTTCATGGTGCTCATCGGATTATTTTTATTTTCTATACCAATTAATAAATTCTCTAAATTTTATTTTATTTCTCAAAATTTTTCCTATATTTTTTTAATAGTTATTTCATTAATTTATGCCTCCTCACTATAGTTTAAGTGTAGTTCCAGACATCTTGACTGTCCGAACAAACATTAGTCGTCGGAACAGTAAAATGTACAGACTACCTACGGTGAGGGCGTTACAATTCTTTCCCTCAAAATAAAATTTCGTCTCGAAATTTGCACAGTTTAATTAATCGAGGGACCGCTATCTCCTTAACTTTTCACCTTTTTGTGTTATAATACTTTACTTTTTTTTTAGTCTGTCTTATTAATCCTTATTCTACAATCTTACCTTATCTCGATTTACTATTGAAAATACGTAGCTCTACACAATAGTCCCATATCGGTACTGTAATCTGCAGCTTACAACACAAACATCGAGAGCATTGCATAGTTACTATGGTATATCCCAATAAACTAACTCTTTTTTTTTTTTCAACCAGTTCTGTAATCATCTTCTTTCATCTCATATACAGCCTCCTTCTCATTTCCATCTATTATCTTTAATACGATCCTTTTCGGTTAATAATCTACAATCACCTAGTGACCTAAAGGGTTGGTGACAAGTATGTCATCTTCTGACCTATCTTTCGGTATCCTCTTTCAATAGGAGGTACAATGCATATATAGGGGTGAACATAGTTAGGGTCTATCAATACATCACAGAAAAATTTCTACACTTAAATTACCTGATTTAAAGGACATTAAAATTTAGAATAGACATGACAAGACAAGATAGGGTGCTCCGGCACTGAATGTGGCACTTCTTGCTCGGCTATACAATAGACGGGTAAGGGGCATCACATTTAGTGGTATCAGAGCCGCTCCGCGTGCAACCTTGAATGATGGTGGGGCAAACCTCAGCGAGGACGCTGAGTCCCATAAGGGGAGAGGATTGTAACACCCTAGGCAAATCCCACATCGACAAAACATGAGAGAGATGCTGGGTTTATAAGTTGATGGTTCGTAACCCCTAGTGACGCGTTTTAAAACCGTGAGAGCTTCGGCCCAGAACGGACAATATCACCAGTGGGCAGGGCCATTACAGCATTTCTTGTCTTTTGCAACAAATTTCAATTTGCCCAATCTTCATAAATAACCTACAAAAGATAAACAAATGTCACTTTTGATTTGAATAGGGTAAAACTCAAAAACTCAAAAAGAAAACAAACAAACTACTAAAAGTAAACTTGGATTGCCTCCTAAGAAGCGCTTGTTTTAGGTCATTAGCTTGAACCCTTCAGACATGCTAATCAAAAAGCGGCTTCCTTTCATAATAATTATCATATAATATGACATATGGGTCTTGATGTAAAGTGCCCTCAAGATTGGCCAGATTTGAAGCAAATTTCCATGTATCATGAATAACACTTGGAGTTGAATCACATGCTTGGCTTGAAGAAAGTAGCTCATGGAGGATATAAAATGATGGAGGTATCCACTAAAGAAAAGGGTCTTCTGGTGATGTATGTGAAAGATCCATCAATAAGCTCAAGTTGATAGTTTTATCAATTTCCTCAAACACCAACTTCATTTCTGACTCATTTCTATATAAGCCCTCTTCTAATGACCCTCCAAGGAAGAAAGAGTTGTTTTCTTCAACTTTCAGTTCTGTTTCTTTTTCAAGTAAATCATTTTCTTGTGGAAATTCTATTGGTAACTCATCTTCAAGGGATTTTTCTTTTTCTGATTGAGGCTCCACTTCTTCTGCAGATTCAAATTCCCATGAAGCATTATCATAGCTTAACCCATTGTCCCCACCTTGATTATTTAGTTCCTCCTTATAAAGCCCATTCATTTTCTTGATTGATAGCTCATTTTTCTTCATTGATGTCTCAGGATGATCCAATTTAGCTACCATCTTTTTAAGTTTCATTCCTTGGTCTTCTTGAATCTTTTAATAATTACTTAAAGAGATTTTCAAATTGATTTTCTTCCTCTTCATGTCCCACTCCCTTCTCTTCTTCAAACTCAAATGGTTAGTGTGAAATATTAGGTTGGTTATTGTATGGGGGATATTGGTGACTCCAGCCCTGCAGTGAAAGGTTTCATGACCTCTTTGAAGAATATGATCACCAGTTGCCCAAGCTCCATAATCTACCCAATTTCTTATCGCTTCATCCAAACCATCATAGAAACAAAGAATAAGAGACTGATTTGAAAGGTTGTGGTTAGAAAATCTCTCTACCATATCATTAAATCTTCATAAAAGGGCTCCAAGTGCAATTGAACAAAATTTGTGAAGACTTGTACATGAAACATTTTGAAATACCTCACAAGATAAGCAAATGGAAACAAAATTAAAAATATAAAAGAAAAATTCACAAAGAAAAACACAAAGTAAAGTATCAATAAAAGAAAATTAAAAAGAAAATGTCTAAATTAACCAAACAACCAAATTAACCAAACAACCAAATCATCTAATATCAAACAACAATTCATCGATAACAGCGCCAAAAACTTAATGCATGTGTTCGTAAGTATACGGGTCGTATCAAGTAATAAAGTGATAAGTTAAGTATCATTCCCTCAAGGATTTGCCGTTTGAGTACCAAACTATGAATGAAGCGATTATTTGGGCTAATAATTGATGAATAAATTATAAATGTAAATAAGCAAAGTAAATTGATAAATCTAATTAGAATGGGTAAAGAGCAAGCAAATAAATTCTAAATCTAGATGCAATTGAACTAAATTAATAATGGGTAATTTAAATCAAAGTCTAATTATGATGATAATGATTCCAGAGTTGGGGGTTCATGCATAAATTAATTGGGATTTGTCTTGGGCATTCCAGTTTTAAAGGAAAATAGAGTTTGAAGGTGATTGATTCTAAATTCCTTTCATATCTTTTTCAAGCAAATCAAAGTGTGTTTTAAAATAACCAAACCTACTTTTATACGATATTTGATTAATTTAGAACCCATTAAATTTTGTAATCAATCATTAATTCCTCTTAAAACCCTAGTTTATTTCTAAATCTAGGTGATTTTAAGTTCCAATCCTTGATTATCTATCAATGATCTTCACCTTTCAGTCCTTCAATCAAAGATTAAAAACTAGACCTAATGGGATCCAACATTAGGTAAGTCATAAAGCACAAAAGAAAAAAAATCAAAACTCATATTTATATAAAATATAGAAATAACCAGTCCAAATCCACAAATTAATCTAAAACATGTTTCCCAACTCTGAAATACAAAGAGTTTACTCACTCATGTTAGTATTTACAAGAGAGATTGATGGAAAAGTAAACAAAAACATGATAAGGGGACTAAAAATAGAAAAAACCCAGGTAGAGGGACCAAAAACTCTGAGTCTTAGAGCTTCCAGAAATGGCTACAGCAGCTCCTCTTCTACAGAATTGATGGCACCATTTTCCCTTCTATCTTTGTAATTTTTCTTTTCTTTTCTTTCTTATTATTTCCTCTTGTTACTTCTTTAGCAAAAACTAGAAAATGATGCTTTTATATGGTCCCAAAAGTTGCCCTAAAAATAGATAAAAGCCAAGGAGTGAATAGGAAATGAGGTATAGAAACATCCAAATCAGCAGAGTTATTCACATTTTGGGCAGTCTGCTTAGGGTACTGCTTACCCTAAGCAACTTCTTCAGTAATTTTCGACCTTTGGTTGCACTGTCTGCTTAAGGTTAAGCAGACCCTTAGCAAATCTCAGCAGGTTTGGAATAAAATGAGTTTTTCTGCTCATGCTTGACCTTCAGCTTGACCTGTGTTGCACCTTAAGCACTGCTGCTTACCCTAAGCAGGATCTCAAGCAGGATCATAAGAAATTCTCGGCAGGTTATGGGATGAAAGCTTGAATATGTAGGATTTAAGTTGTGCTTGACTTGCAGCTTGCCTAGGCTTAAGGTTAAGCAATATGACATACCCTGAGCAACATCATAAGCAAAGTCTCAAGCAAATTTTGGCTAACTTGATCTTTCAAGGCTTAATTTCTTCAACTTTTCTCCATGCTTAGGGAACTCCAAATTTCTTCAAATCACTTCCTAATACACTCATTGACCTTCAATTTGCCACAAAAACCTATTGAAAACAACAAAATTACAAAAATTAAATATAAAGTAACTAAAGTTAATAAATAAGCTAAAATAAAGCTAAAAACATAAGATATACTAAAATATAAGGGCATAATGGATGCAAAACTACTCTAAAATGCCTATATAAAATGAGTGCAACATAAGTTCCTTTGGAAAGCCTCTCTCATAATTGGGACAGATTATTGAAATCTTCATCCTTAGAAGGGTAGAGGTTATGGCTTTGTCAGAATCACCTTACTGGCCCACTGCAACTAATACTAGATGGCATCAATAAAGTATAGATTGGATCTTACAAACTATGTACGTGGTTTCAGATCTAAGAAATCAAGGTAGAGGTGAAAAGAAGTGGAGCAGAATGATAAAGCTGCAGGTGACTGTAAGCAAAAAAGAAATGTTATGCAGAATGTAAGAGCTTTAAATGAGAACTTATAATGAAGTGCCTTCAGACCTAAACCAAAATGCAAAACACAAAGGGTAATACAATAGATATTAATAGAAACATCACTTTTGGTAATGCATCAAAGTACCCCACTGTACAACAGACAACATTGCATTGGAAGGATTTGATATTTGCTCAGGTATACCTTGCGAGGAATCAGTGTCTGACCTCCTAATAAAGGGCGGTAGTAATAAAACACCTAAAGGAGTTTCAAACAACACCAAAAGCTGGCTTCCACATTCAACAGTGGCAACCCTCTTTGCATGCCTTTTTTCACCTCAGGTCGAAGCCTCTCTCTCTCAATTGGACTACAATAGGCAAATGCTACTCTCCACAATGGACGAAAGCCTTTTATTCACAATCAATAAAAGCCTTTTCTTCACAATGAGTGAAAGCCACTCCTCAGTAGTGGGTAAAGCCAAATAAACTTTTCACAATACTTCTATTTATAGTATTAGTCCCTTCAATGCTAATATGATTAGGAGTCTCACTCAATTTAGGAATAACACTATAATAAGACTTCTACTGTATATGGGAAATACTCTTCCATCTAATTGAGAAATATTTCTCCCACTTAAATTAAAAAAAATGTCTTTCAAATTCACTAGGATTTTTAGTCACTCCACCTTGACTCAAAATCCATCAACAATTTCATACTTTGTAGTTCTTAGCTATCTTCAGTCATCAGATCTCTATGCTTGAGCTTCAACCATTCAAATATTCAATTCTCCAATCTTTCTTTTGGATGTAACTTGCTTCATTTTTAAAAAAAAAAAAAAAAAAAAAAAAAAAAAAAAAAAAAAAAAAAAAATTCTTGCATCATTAACTTTCTTAATTTTGCATCGAGAGTTTCATTCAACTCTCCACTATCTTAAGTTTGCATGTTAACACAAACTAATCGTAATAACTCTACCTTTAACTAAACTTACCAAGATCATGACTAAGCTCTGATACTAATTATTATGCACCACGAAAGCATGTAAACTATAAAGAAACAAAGAAAATATCCACAATAACAAAATTATGTGGTTCACTCGCTTAACATAGAGTTACCTCCACAGACATGCCATCTTTCACTATTAATAAAATAAATCATCTATTGCAATATCAAAGGTATAGAACCCATCATCCTAATTACACCCAAAAGAACCCTCACAAAAACTACTCATAGTAAATACATTAATTAGTCCCATTCATTCTCTTTTAGACATAACCCATTGTATTTACTATTTTAACTGCCACACTATAAAGGTGTTTTCAATTATAATTAATGGACAATAGCCCTTCCTCTTGGACTATGCTTTCTCCACATTAGGCCAAAGTCTTTCTCCCTTTATGGGACTATAATAGGCAAGTGCCACTCTCTTCTCAATAGGTAACAACCTTTTCTTCACAATAGGCAAAAGCCGTTCATCAACAATGGGCAAAGCCAAATAACCTCTCTATAATACTCTTATTTATACTATTAGTCCCCTCTGATTAGGAGTTTGACTCAATTTAGGAATAACACTATAATAAGAGTTCTACTTTATATGAGAAATAATTCTCCATACAATTGAGGAATATTTCTCCTACTCAAATTAAGAAAAAATAGCTTTCAAATCTACTAGAATTTTGAGACAAATCTAATAATGGCTTATTGACATTGAACCGTGGAATGCTTCTCTAACCCCTAAGCAAAGGCTCATATGGCTTAGAATATATGGGTTTCTCCTTCAAGTGTTGTTAGAGGATTTCTTTCAATGACTTGGAAATTAATGTGGTGTTTATATGGTAACCGTCTTTATGATATTCAAAGGTAAGGTTCAAAACTACGAGAATTATGTTATTATCTGATGCATTAACGCTGGTTAACAAAGTAATGGTTGTTGATAATGATAATGTGAGATACAAAATCTCAGTTATTGAGGAAACTTATCTGGACCTGTATAAGCCATTACAATTGTGGCATATGAACTAAAGAGCCTCAACTTCAAGGTTAGAGATTATCAATGAAACTGCCACTGGTATTCGAAAGATTTCTCCAACTGATAAATCTCTAAATTCAAAAGGCTATCTACCCCCACATGCTCAAAATTTTAATTCGCCAAACCAGCATAGGAGTTATCTCTCCGTAATCCATAGCTCTTTAGAGTCCTAATAACAGCTTGAACACACAATTATTGAAACTCCAAAAGTTCCCTCTGGCCATCTATCAAAAGCGACGACCATGAATCTAGTACTTAGTTATGTGCAAATATGGAGAGACGATGCTCATCCCCTTAACATGGTGGAATATAAGCTGGCAACACCTTCAACCTCTGTAACACCCTAGGCTATGCTGGGTTTATAAGTTGGTGATTTATAACCCCTAGTGACGCATTTTAAAACCGTGAGGGCTTCAGCCCAGAGTGGACAATATCACTAGTGGGCGAGGCTATTACATTTGTGGTATCAGAGCCGCTCCGCATGCAACCTTGAGCGATGGTGAGGCAAACCTCAGCGATGACGCTGAGTCCCATAAGGGGGGTGGATTGTAACACCCTAGGCAAATCCCACATCAACAAAACACGAGAGAGATGCTAGGTTTATAAGTTGATGATTCGTAACCCCTAGTGACGCGTTTTAAAACCGTGAGGGCTTCAGCCCAGAGCGGACAATATCACTAGTGGGCCGGGCCGTTACAACCTCTACCCAATAAGTGGCTCTCTATAATCATCAATTAGTTGCACCCATAATTGCTAGACTTGTAATACAGCCCATGGCCTAAACACTTGAAGAACCTGAAGCTCTTAAAAATGATATTATTCCATCTCAACTCAAAGTAAATCATGTGTTAGAACAAAGATCAAAATTGAGGTGCATAGAGGATATAATAAGCCTTTGATCCAAAGTTGGGCTCAGTAAGGAAATTCAAAGAGAAGAAAAAGCCTATAACAAAACTGTGTATCCCTTCTGAAAATAAAAAGTCCTTATCTAACCCTTATATTGCAGCTGACTATGAGATATATAAAATGAATACTCTCCACCGTACTCGACCTATAAAATTACCTGCCCTTACTCCTAGTGAAGAAGATGTTCTTACTCTAGAATTTTGGAAAGATTTAGGCTTAGTAATTGATTGTGATGAAAGAGTTATGATTGATCAAATTACAAAGCAAATAGTAAATAATATTCAGTTATTCACCACGCTAGTTAAGTGACCTCTATTCTACTTTGTCTTTCTCATTAGTGAGAAGAATATGGGGAATGACAAACCTAGATTAGATTTCTATAGATGCAATTAGATTAATAAGAGGCCTTCTGGTTGTGTGGTGTAAGGATTTGCTAGTCATCTCCAGGAGCCAATCTTTCAGTAAATGGGTCTTTCTATTAGGTTCTATCATCTCTTGTGACTTTAATGTTCTCATGGCCTTTATCTATGCACCATGGAAGTGCTTGGGTAGGATACTCTATGGAATGAAATTACTTCTAAAGTAACCATAAGAGATGATGGTCCTCTACTTTTGATGGATGACTTCAACAAATACTAAATACTTCATATTGTAAAAGTGGGCTTGTCTCTAGAGCTGGAATGGTGAGCTTCAGAGCTTTTGTAAATAATCTCAACTTCTTTGATGTCCCATTGAATGGAAAAAAAAAAAGGTAAAATGTTCAATTTAGTCCCTGTACTTATTGGGAAGCTCAATTTAGCCCATTTTCAACTTTTTATCCAGTTTAGCCTAAAAGTTTCAATTTAAGCTTAATTTAGCCCAAAAATTAAAACTTATGGGCCAAATTTTTTATATTTTTATTTAAATAAAAAATATAAGTTTAATTTCTTGATTTTGGGAGTAAATTTCTTAATTTAAGCCCAAAAATCAAGAAGCTCAATTTCCCATTTTTCTTTATTTTTGGGCTAAATTGAGCTAAAATTGAAACTTATAAGCTAAATTAGACAAAAAGTTGAAAATAGGGTAAATTGAACTTTTCCAATAAGTGCAAGGGTGTAATTAGGCCTTAAGCGAAAAAAAAAAAACTCAAATGGAGAAACAACTAGTTAATGAGTATATTAAATTGTGCCCTCATCTCCTATCACTGGCATAACAAATTCCTAAATTTAATCCTTTCAAATTTGCCTCAAAATCTATCTAATCACAACCCAATTTTATTGAGAACCAATGTAATAAACTGGAGGCCTAAATTGTTATGGTTCTTAGATGCTTGGTGGAGTTGGCTTAAGTTTTCTAACATCTTAAGATCATTTTAGGACTAGAGTACTAGATCTAATGCTAATGCCTCTCTCTGATTCAAACTCAAATTGTTAAGGCACAAACTTCAAACGTAAAACTTAAAGTTTATGATAATGCTGGGGAAAGCATATTGAGAATCAATAAGGAATTAAACCACTAGGATAATGTAGCCAAACATTGTTCCCTTACTTCACAGGATCTTTATAATGGCCCAATCTGGGACTACTGTTAGCATAAAGGGTTTGTTTGGATTGGATGAGGAAAGGGTAAGTAATGGAAAGGTAAGAAAGGGTAAGAAGGGGGAAGGGTAAGGAAGGTTACAATAAAAAAATTTTCATGTTTGGAAAAGGGAATTATTAGAAAGATAAAGAGGGGTAATATATATTCTTTAAGTTGGGAAGAGGTTAAGGAAATGTAAAATTAAAGGGTGCATAAATAAAAATAGTCATATCCCTCACCTCTCCCTTTTTACTCCTCCTTACACCCCAAATTGGGGTGTAAGAAAAATTGAGATTTTAGGGTTAAGGAAGAGTAAGGCTTACCCTTGCTTACCCTTATCCTCCATTCAACCCTTTCTAAACAGGGGCACATAACTCACTTAGCCCTTCTTACCTTTATTTACCACTCCTCCACCCTTATCCAAACATACTGTAAGGGAACAGGTAGGCAAGAAGCTACCAAAACTCATAGCAAGCCTAAAAATTACTTTCACAAATAGTATTAGGGCCTATTTCAGTCACGAAACATATTTAAACATGAATAACTTCATTTCATAAAAATAGTTATTTATAAGCATAGTAAACATTTATACAACTACATTGCATAAAAGGAGTTTCATAAACCTTACTTATTCTTCTTTAAGACATAATAAGGTAATAGCCTCTGAAACTTATAACCTGTATGTGTTGGACTATATCTTTAACTCTTGTCCTTAAAAAGGAAATAGAGAAAGGGGGGGTGAGCCTAGGCGTTCAATAAGTAAAAGCTTACTTAGGGGAATAAAACATTTAATAAAATAATTTACATTCAAACATATGCTATGCAACATTCTTATTATGGTTTCACAACATAAAGAATTCACGTTAGGGTAATTCATGTCACAAGTGGTCTCGCAGCCATTTCAAATCATAAACATATGTTTAATGTACGGGGCCCATTAAAAGAGCTCCTTATGACTCCCTCTTAACATGCACATAATGGATACCAGGGACAGAAAGTTCATATCTTACCTGAGGCTGTTCCTACAATATTGTACCTAAGGTTGTTCTTGCAAACCTAGTATCAAGATGTCAAAGACATAATTGCCTTGCCTGACATCCCCTTTTTCTTTCTTTCATATAGTGTGCTCATATGCATGCATGCCATTTCCTTTACTTTCTTTCCTTTCCTAATGGGAACTAGTAGGTCATCCATGAATTACCAACACAACATAGTTACATTATGCAACATATTTGTGAATATACAATATACATTTATATAGATAATCCTACAAATGCAAAATAACTAATAAGATACATCATGATGCATGGATGTATATGTATGCAGTAAGAAAACATTTATTTAAAAGATTCTAGTAAATTTTACTTACTTGGAGTTATGGGAGTCTTTCTACATTACTTACTACTAGATAACCCTTAAATCCCTTGTCTTTAGGTCCTCTATACTTTATCTTCAAGTCTACAAGGGAAAAGTTATTGGGTTCCCAGTCAGAGCATGTTCGACGCCCGAAGTATTAAACTTCAGTGGCTGAACATTAGCCATGCACTGTTTGCATGATTGTTCTCATGAATTGACTGCCGAACATCAATGATTCAGTAGTTGAACATCAATGAATTGGTAGCCAAACCTAGGTGAACCCAGAATTCATCCACAATGCCAATGTTAGGGTTTCAACCCTTAAAACCAACATCCAGTCCTAAGGTTCTCATTCTAAGTTAATTAAATCATTTTAGACTTATGCTTCTTATTTTATTTAAACTTTTACATTTAACCTCAAATCCCTAATTTTACATAAAACCTTAAAATAACATTAAACCAATTCTCAAGTTAATTCTTTTACTAATTACTACTATAAAACCTTTAAACAAGCTAAGAAAAGGAGAAGGAAGCTTACCTCATTTGCAATGGTTTCCAAGGGAGGAGTTTCTCCAACTTCTTCTTTAAACCTAAGGGACGAGAGAAAAAAGGGTACTTTTACCCCTTTTGAGGTTTTAGGGTGGTTCTACTTCATAAAGAGGCTAGGGTTATATGTTTTAAGACTAAGGACCAGAGGAAATTGAGGGAGAGCTAAGGAAAGGAAAGGGAAGGGAAGGGGAGAAAAATGAGGGAGAGCTAGTGGGAGCTCTAACCCTTCGGTTTATATATTATGCCCTAAACCAACTTTGATAGCCGAACTTGGTTAGACAGGTTTATTCCACTCTAATCCATCATTTCTTATCCTCTTTCCAAACACACCACTCCTCTTGGTCTTTCTTTTATTCAGGATTCCATGGGACATTCACTCTTTGGGTGCAGATTATAACTGCCCTAGATGTGGGGCATTACAATCTTGATTAAGTATAGCAATTAAAATAAGATAAAAAGCTTTCGACTTCTAAAAATAAAAGCATTGGATTTCTTGTTGTAAATTAAGGGTTTTTTCATATGTAATGTGAAAACAGATGGAGAAACAATATACTCAATGCAATATCTGAAAATGGGCAACTTTACATTGATATGTCTTCCGTTAAGCAGGTCTTATTGTAGCACTTCAGACAAATATCTTATAGAACTTAGCAGTTGCTATGTAAGGCCCTTTTTTCACATTATTCTCATCTTAGTTCTTTTAAAGCACATAGTTCAAAGGATCCTTTTTTCTCTTAAAAAGATTAAGAAGGCAGTGTGGCAATGTGAATCCTTAAAAGCACCAGGCCCTGAAGGGGTTAATTTTTACTTGATAAAAGTTCAAGACTTTCAGCCTATAAGCCTTATACATGGCTTGTATAAAATTCTGGCAGAGATCTTAGCAAACAGAATAAAAAATGTCATGCCAAGTATCATCAATCCGTATCAAAATGCGTTTGTCCATAGGTATCAAATTATGGATAGCTTTCTCATTATCAATGAAATTATTGATTATTGTAAGAAATCGAAAGAACAATGCTTTCTTTTAAATTTGACTTTGAGAAAGCCTTCGACACCATAGATTGGGACCATATTAATAGAACAATGGAGCATATGGGTTTTGGTGAGAAGTTAGTTGCTTATATTATGGCCTATTTGTCGCATGCTTGAGTATCTTTATTGATCAATGGCAGTTCAACAATTGACTTTAAGATGAAAAAATGATCTCTGTCAAGGTGATCTGCTTTCACCTTTTTATTTATTATTACAAGTGAACCCCTGGGATTACTAATCGATGAAGCCAGCGATGGGGGAAAGTTTAGTGGAATATCAATCGGTTTGGGTCAAATGAATATTTTTCATCAGCAATTTGCTGATGATACAATGCATTCCTGCCTACCCTTAATTGATTACATTTTAGCTCGCTCTAGAATTCTTCTTTGTTTTCATCAAATGTCTAGGTTACGAGTAAACTTCCACAAAAGTGTTTTATATGGGATCAATGTTAGAGGGATATTACCAGAGGAAGCAGCATCTGTTATTCACTATAAAAAATAGGTTCTTTACCATTTCGGTATTTAGGCTTCCTACTTGGCATTGATGCCAGAAAATTCTCCGCATGAAATCCAGTCATCAAGTCAATTGAGAATAGGCTATCCTTTTAGAAAGAAGAATTCTCTTAATGGCTGCCAAGTTAGCTTAATTAAATCTTGTTTATCAAACTTACCTATCTATTTTCTTTTAGTCTTCAGAATTCCAAAATATGGTGGCAAAACACATTGAAAAGCTCCTTATAAATTTCTTCTAGTCGGGAGGTAGCTCTTCTAAAAAGCTTCATCTTGTAAACTGGAAAACTTTGACGGAACCTATTAAAAGGGGTGGTCTTGGAATTAGAGACATCTTATCTCAAATCCAAGCTCTTCTCATTAAGTGGCTATAGAGAGCTCAACACCAATCAGATTCTATTTGGTTTTAATCACTATGTTCTAGGATCAGTTTTCTTACAGAAAATGGGCTTCCATTAATAGCTGCAAATTTTGTCTCTTCATTTTAGAATGCAATATAACATTCGGCCATAAAAAATAGTAGTTCCTTTTCCATTTTAGATTGCATTCAATGGTGAAAAATATTATTTTGGCATAATAGATGGGCATCAAATGTCTCTTTAAAATTTAGCTTTCTAAGGTTGTTCAACCTATCTGCAAATTAGGAGGCTTTAGTTGCTCAGATGGGTTTTTTGTTTGATGATTCTTGGCATTAGAATTTTATCTGGAGAAGAATTCTCTTCTAATGGGAATTAGAGGTCTTGGAGGATTTACTGAATATATTAAAGCCATTTAAGCTTCATAGAGCAAGGGTTGACAAGCTTGTGTGGACACCCAATACCAATGGCTCTTTTACAGTCAAATCTTTATATGAATCTCTCAACAAGTCACATATAGCTAAACTTTCTTCTTCCCCATCAGTATGGCTTGGCATAGCACCTTCAAAAATGGAGCTTCTCATGTGGTTAATTTGTAAAAGGAGAATTAGCTCAAGAGATTGGTTAACATCAATATTATCCAGCCTCCAAAGAATGTGTGTATTCATTGGCAAAAGGAAGTGAAAACTCTCTCACACATTTTTCTAAGTTGCAAATGGTCCAGGTATATTTGGTGTTGGTTCTTAAATTGGTGGGAGTTGAGTTTTTACCAACTGAGTTCAGTACCCTAATTTCTAAAGCAATGGAAATCACTTATCCATGGTACTCTTTAGTTGGCCTTTTGGGTTAATCTATTCTATGCTATCATTTGGACAATTTGGCTAGCTAGGAACGATAAGATTTTTAATGGCAATGACTCATCTATTGTCACTATTAGCTTTCTTATTCTCCATCGCTTCGTTACTTGGTTAAAGGGCTTAAATCCATCATTTCCATATATAGGTTCAGATCTCCTACGTTCACCAACTGTTATTAAATCATGCTCTAACCCATCAAAGGATAGCCAAAATATTTCTTGGTCAGCTCCTCCTCTTGGAGTGTATAAATGGAATGTTAATTGTTTGTCTTTGGAAAAGCCTGACAAGTGTGCTATAAGAGGATTTTATGTAATTCATCAAGCAATTTCCGGTGTATCTTTTCATGCCCGGCCAGAGTAGAAGATTCTAACGCAGCTAAATTAATGGCTATCCAAAAAGCTCCTTTCGTAATTGAATTTGATTCTAAAATTACTTTTTATCTTTGGGTCAGCATGGCATATCAGCGCAATTAATAGTGTTAGCAACTTATTCCCTAAATTGCTAACCGCGCGGTAGTATAATCCTCGATTTATCGCAAAACTTTCTTCAATGATTGAATTGAAAAAGCACAAAAATATAGGATATTAAATTGTACTTTCACCTAAAAGAAACCTTCAATTACACTATAAATATTATAAAAAAAAAGTACACTTTAGTATCCTATATTTTGCATGCTTTATTAATAGGGGCCTGAAATTCTTTTTTTTTCTTTTGCAATTAAGTGCTTATATTATTACACTATTAACAGTCAAAGATAAAATTGTTAAACAGCGTCAATGTATATTAATGTGGCAAGTCTTTCTGTGCTCTTTAGACTAACGTGATAAGTAAGCCCCATTCATTTAATTATATATATTAGTTTGCCTGTTGGTTTCCTCACAATAAGGGGAATAAATAACATATTTTTATTTTTTCATATTCTTCCTAACTTGGTACTAAATGGATGAAATAATTATATGCAGCTAAACATATGAGAAACTTGGTACTAAATAGATGAAATAATTATATGCAGCTAAATATATGAGGTTCAACTGCTACGCTAGCTTAAAAGTATAAAGAAGCTTGCCACATCAGCATGAAGTGACGTCATTTAGTACTTTTATTTTTAAGTACTAACAAAGTAATAACACAAGCCCTTAAGTATAAAAAAAAAAAAGTGCTCAAGCCCTTATTAAAAAAAAGCACAAAACATAAGATACTAAAATGTATTTTTCCCTAAATATATATGGTATAAAATTATGGTATAATCATAAAATATATTTAATAATTACTTAAAAAAAAGCCTTTTAAATTAAAAAAAAAATCAACTTTTTCAAACCCATCAAAGTCAAGTATACAAAAAGAAAATGCAATTCAAAATGTGATAATATAATATATAGTATAATATTACTTTTGAGTATAAAAATATGAAATTGTATACAAAATATAAATTATGGCATAAAATTTATAAAAAAATAAATAAATACATTCAGAGGGACATGTCTCATTCCATTAATTGCACCAATGCAAAAAATGTGACATATATTTCAAGTATTTTATAATATATATATATATATATCCTTAGAGTAGCTAACTATATTTCTGCTTGAGGCAAGTTTGTGTTAATTTTTTTATTTCTTTTTAATATTAGAGAGAAAATATTATGTTGATGAGACTTGGATTTTAAATAAGTTGTATTATTATTATTATTATTATTATTATTATTATTATTATTATTATGTGATTCATGTGCAAAAAATGAGCGTTAATATATATATATATATACAATTAATTTCTAGTCAAACTGAACTCAATAACTCAAAATCATAATAATTATTAGCTACTGTTACTATGTAATTTTGTTCATTATTATTACTATGTACACGTGATACATTTGAAAAAATGACTCATTTTTTCTTCGTTTAATTATCTAAAACAACCTTACTGGCATCATTTGATTGAATTGATGAATTAATATAATTTATAATATGGTAAAACAAAAGGATGATTTTATATGATTTGATTGATTTGATTAATCAAATATTGATAAATTAATTTAATTTAATCAGTGTGAGAAATTATTAAAAGGGTCTTAAATAAGGTATACAGCTGAATTTATTATTAAATTATAAAATTATAATTGAGATAAAAAAAATAGTTTATAAATATAGTTATTATTAAAATTATTAAAAAGTATCCTAAATGAGGTATATAGTATTGAATTTTAGAATTACATGAAGGTATAATAAAGTACTTTGAAGGGGATTCTGTAATTAAAGCAGCAAATATGGAGCATATATATATATATATATATATATATATTAACAAAAAAATTCATTTCATTTGATTAAAATAAAAGTACAAGACTGTAAATTTAATTAAAACATATTTACACTTTTAAATAAATTGATTTTTAATATTCTTAATACACTCGATATTTACATAAAAAAGAAATAAAAAGATTAGTAACCCGTGAGTTACTTAAAATTAGATGAAAATACAGACTGAGGATCACACGTAACTCCCAAAGCGATGTAAAGTATACAGAAGCTTTATTATTAATCTTCGAATATGTCAAATCAACTGTTCTGAAAAGATCTGCAAGCCTTGATATTCTTTAGATAGCTAGTCTGTTTGATCACTCATCAGTATGCTTTTCATCATGCTACAATAATAGGCTTTGTAATAGGGAAGCTCGTTGCTAGCCACTAAAACAAGCCATGATGAATCCTTTTGGCTTTTTCCACCGTATCAAACTAATTTTGTAATCTTCATCTTACCTTGTCAGGGTTTTTTACTGAATTTTATTAAATTAGTTTATAAACATAATACTTATAATTAAAATAAAAAATTAGTCTTAATTTTTTAACTTATAAATTTATAAGTATAATTAAAATAATATTATAAACAAAGAAATCAACTTATTTTTAAAGTTTATAAATTAATTTAATTGACTTATTATAAGTTAAAAAAAACACTATCATAATCTCCCGTCTCACGTGTATATTGCTTAGATCAAATTTGTTGGGAAAATTTACTAGCTTGAGTTAGTGTGGCATCTCATGTTAAATTTTTCCTAATTTTCTTTACATTAATAAAATAATTATTGCTTAAAAAAAGTGCTTTGCATGGGTAACAATTCTCGTCCTATGGGGACAAGTGACCCTCAATTACAATATTTTTATTTATACATAGAAAGGAACCTTTAATTACATTATAAATATAAATTTGTAAATATGGTATAAATTATAAAATTATAGTACTATAGTAAAAAATATTTCTAGTTAAAAAATCAACTTTCTCAAACTGAAAAGTGAAGTTTACAAAAAGAAAATTCTGTTCACAATGTGATAATATAACATATAGTGATAATATTACTTTTGAATATAAAAATTACAGTACAAAATTTTAAATGCATTCAGAGGGACATGTCCCATTCCATTAATTGCACTAATGCAAAAAATGAGTTACACATATTTCAAGTATTTCATATTTTCTTGTTAAATTCGAAGAGGGTGTTGATAAAATTATAATTAATTTATTTTAATTTAAATTTATATAAGTGATTAGATTATTTTACACATCAAAATGATTAGTCAAATTAATGGTGCAACTTAACCACTTATATATTGCCCTTTTACTTCATATTTTTTCGATGTGAAATTCTCAACACTCTCCCCTCAAGTGTAATCATATGGTTGTCATGTGATAATTAGTTAAGATTTTAATACAACATGAGCTCAATTATACAGTTTTATTGGCTGCTGAAAACTCACAATTCAATCTGGACTCTGATACTATGTTAAATTCAGAAAGAGTGTTGATAAAATTACAATTAATTCATTTTAATTCGAGCTTATATAAGTGATTAGATTGTTTTACACATCAAAATAACTAACCAGATTAATGTTGCAACTTAACCACTTATATATTACCCTTTTATTTCATATCTTTTCGATATGGGATTATCAACATTTCTCTTTGAGGTAATTTTATCTTAATCTTATTTTAATATTAGGGAGAAAATATTATATTGTTGAGATTTATATTTTAAATTTAAAAATTATTATTTTGTTATTATTAGGTGATTAATGTGGAAAAATAACGTTAAATTTTTTTTTTTATAAAACTAATCTTATTGAGATTTGAAATGAAATATATATATATATATATATATATATATATATATATATATATATATATATATATATATATATATATATTCTAGTGAGGCTGAACTCATCAAAATCATAAAGAAGAGATGGTAATTATTACTATGTAATTATTGTTAATTATTATTACTATGTGCACGTGATATATTTGAAAAAGTGACTATTTTTTCTTCGTTTAATTATCTAAAACAACCTTACTGGCATCATTTGGTTGAATTGATGAATTAATATAATTTAAAATATGGTAAAACAAAAGGATGATTTTATATGATTTGGTCGATTTGATTAATTAAATATTGATAAATTAATTTGATTTAATCAGTGTGAGAAATTATTAAAAGGGTCTTAAATAAGGTATTCAGTTGAATTTATTATTAAAATTATAATTGAGATAAAAAAATAGTTTATAAATATATTTATTATTAAAATTATTAAAAATATCCTAAATGAGGTATATAGTATTGAATTTTAGAATTAAATGAAGGTATAATAAAGGACTTTGAAGGGGATTCTGTGATTAAAGCAGCAAATATGGAGCAGAGAGCCCAGTAGCCATTGAAAGTGAAGTATCATCCTTATATATATATATATATATATATATATATATAATAACAAAAGAATTCATTTCATTTGATTAAAACAAAAATATAATACAACAAATCTAATCAAAGCACATTCAATGTTTACATAACAAAGAAATAGAAAAATTAATAATCAGAAAGCCATTTAAAATTATATGAAAATACAAATTAGAGATCATATGTGAATTTCAAAAAGATATTAAGTACATAGAAATTCTATTAATCTTTGAGTAGGCCGAATCAACTTTCTGAAAAAGCATGTAATTCTTGATACATAATCTTTAGATAGCTTGTCTGTTTGATCATTGATCAGTATGCTTTTCATCATGCCATAGGAAAGCTAGTTGAAGTATTTTATACTTAATTGAAGCTAAGTATTTCTCTTTGGGGCAATTTTGTCTTAGTCTTTTTTAATATTATATTATTGAGATTTGAATTTTAAATTTAAAAATTATTATTTTGTTATTATTAGGTGGTTAATGTGAAAAAATAACGCTAAATTTTTTTTTTTTATAAAATTGATCTTATTGAGATTGAAGTCAAACATTCGTAATTATAAAAAAATAATAATAATATTTATTAATTATTATCACTATATACACGTGATACATTTAAAAGAAAAATAGCTCCTATTTTTTTCCACTTAGTTATCTAAAGCAACTTTGTTGGCATTGTTATAAAATCAAACTAAATCATTTGATTGAATTGATGAATCGATATTGATTTTATTATGTGATATAAACAGGTAATTTAATTGTTATTTTATTGATCTTATCAATTGAATTGATAAATTACTGTGATTTAATTGGTGTGATTGATGAACCAATATACCTAATAATTATGAACCAATATACCTAATAATTAAACTAACTCAATAATTGTATGTATATTATTACAAAAATATATAACTAACAATTCATAAATATTAATAAGATAATTATACATATAATTTTTTTTTTACGTATTACTTGTAAATATTTAATACTAATATTTAAAATTAAATGCTTTTACATAAAATTAAAAATTACTATTAAAAAATTATATTATTAACCTAATAAATATAAAAAGTTTGGTTTTAAACAATTAAAACTTAATTAATTAGATTTATATTTTTATATTAATATGTACTATATTTAGTTAATATATATATATATATATATATATATGTGTGTGTGTGTGTGTGTGTGTGTGTGTGTGTGTGTGTGTGTGTAATTAGTTTTTAATAACTTATTGATTAAGTTATTGATTCATCATTTGGGAAAATTACAATTTATTATCATGTAGTTTAACGTGTTTGTCGAGTAGAGTTTTATGATTAAATATTTTCACGTCTATATACATTTATTCATGACAACTATATAAATTTATTAAAATATCAAAAACTAAATAGGTGGAATTTAAAAATATAAAAACTAATATATCAGTTTCATTAAATTTTAAGAACTAAATTGTAATTTACCCTAATAATATTAGGTAATTTCTAGTCTTTGCTAATGGTAAGTAACTTCGAGGTATTTTTTTGGTAAAAAATTAATTTCAGAACCCTATTTAAAATATACACAAAATACAGGATAATTTTTTTTTAATTTCCCCTAATATCTATACCATATTTAATAGCACTGCTCATTCGTCCTAAGAATGCCATGGCATGCGTTTTGGATTGGGAGGACGTCAAACATGAGCTGCGTTTGAATCAATTTCACCCTTATTCAAAAGTAGCATTGAAATTTTATAAAAATTAATCTTAATTTTAAAAAATTAAAAATAAAATTAATTTTATTATACAATATAAATAAATCATATGTTTGTCTTAAATCCACAATTGGTTATTGTGATTGAATCGTCTGTTCTTGAGCTGCATAAATTGCTATCAAGAGGGACGGTTGGAACTCTTAATTTAATAGGACTGTTAATTGAGTATCACCAACTAAATAAACTCTCGTTGGTTAGTTATCTTGTTATAATTTATTTATTATCTTGTGAATTTGTACTTATATTTTTCATGTAACTACCTTTTATAGCACTATGTAACTTCATTTGTACTCTTAAAGAATACATACGAGAACATCATTCAGCCAATAATCTTCAATCCTAACTCTCCTTCTTCAAACACTCAACTACTCATGGCCACCCCACCTCTCACTTCTCATTCAATCTCGGCAACTCATGCCTACTCTATCAAATTTAGTATAAAGAATTTTTGAGCTTGGAAAACTCAATTCATCCCTCTCCTCAATTACTAAATATCTTTCTAGTTTCATTGATGGAACAACTCCCGCCCCACTAAAAACAATATGTAACGCCCTCACCGTAGGTAGTCCGTACATTTTACTGTTTCGATGACTAATGTCTGTTCAAACAGTCAGAATGTCTGGAACTACACTTAAACTATTATAAGGAGGCATAAATTGAAGGAATAAATGTTAAGAAAATATTGAAAAATTTTAGAGGAAATAAAGAAAAATTTAGAGAATTTATTTATTTGGTACAAAAATAATAAAAATAACCCGATATACACCATGAAGGGCATTTTGATCATTTCACCCCCCAGAGGTGACTTTTGACCTAAATGTCAAATTTAAAATTTAGAGAATGGAATAATTAATATAAATTAAAATTACAAGTTTATGAATTTGAATTAGGAAAAAGAAGAAGAGAAAAGAAAAGGGAAAGAAAAGAAAATAAAGAGCTTATGACAATTTAAAATTTAAAGTACAAATATATATATATGAGATAAGAGACAAAATCCCACTAACCCCAAGCCTCCATCTTCTTCTTCCCTCTTCTCTCTCTCCCTCTCTTTGAGCCGTCCACCATGAGAGCTCTCTCCCTCCATTTTTGTCTTCCCTAAAGCTTGATTTTCCAAGCTTTCTCCTCACCAAAACCCATAGACCCCTTCATTAAAAAGTTAGCCCACTCCATAAGGAAGCCATTGATAGTGAAAAGAAGAAGAAAAGTTGAAGTTTAACAAGTTACCCAAGAGGTTAGTGCCTAATCTTCCTTTTTTCCTTTATTAATCCTTGAGTTAAGGTTAAAATGAAGTAAAATTTGTAAGAAACTAAAAGAAATAGGTGAGTTATGGGGGGAGTGAATTTTTGGTACCCATGGTGAGTGATGGTTTTTGATGACTATGATGTATATAAAGTGATTTAATGATGTTGGTTGATGCATTTATAAGTATTAGAAGTTGATTTACTTTGAGATTTTATGAGGTTGAAATTGTGAGTTAGGGTTTGGCCTAACTTTGGTATTTTTGTATTATACCATGCAATTGGGATTGTTGAGATGTGTTGATGATATATAGAAGTGCCTTGAATGTCAAATTGAAGCAAGGAAGTTGGAGAAGAAATGAATTATTAGAAGTGCTATTTTTTGCAGGTTGTGTTTGTTGAGGGCATTATACATTTTAGGCCATAAATGAAATTGTGTGACTCCAATTGTAACACCCTCCCGGTAGCAACTCCGTACATTCTGCTGTTCTGGTGACCAGTGTCGGTCCGGACAGCTAGAACGTCCGGAAAAATATTTAAACTAAAGTGAGGAACCATAATTAACTCAAATATTAATAAGAAAAATTTAGTAAAAATTTTAGAAATAAACTACAACTGAGTTAAATGAGCCGGTGCCCTAGCGATGGGTAACCTAGTGAGAAGTTGCGGTTCTCGCAACCAGAAGCCCTAGACCGGGGGGAAAAATTATAAAATAATTATTGGGACTCTAGAGAAGGGTTATTGAGGTTCTTATGGCATTAGAATGCCAAGGAAATGCTTAGAAAAATTTTTCAATCGGTACAGATAATTTTGGCCCGTTAAGCCAAACGGAAGGCATTTTGGTCATTTCGTCTTCAGAGATGATTTTTGACCAACTTGTCCATTTATGAAAGTGAATTATATGACATAAAATATGAACAAATATTAATGAAAATTTTTTTAAAAAAATTAATAAGCAATGAAAGAAAGGAAAATGGAAATAATGGGATTTATTACCTCATGCTTATGTAAGCATGAGGTAATTAAAAATGCTATGGCCAATCACAATTAAGCAAGACAATTAAAATGCAATAAAAATGGATAAAGGAGGTAGAATTCTAGAAACCAAAAAGAGCAGCCCCTCTTCTTCTTCAAGCCGTCTCACTCACCTCCCCACATTCCACCATTAACAAACCTTCCTCCCTCCATTTTCCTAGCTTCCTTCCACTAAAAACCCTAATTGCTAACACAAAAATTCATTCTATCATCTTAGTGATTCTTGTGGGAGCAAAAAGAAAAAGAAACCAAGACTTTGAGCAAGTGGAAAATTCACCCCATAAGAGGTTAGTGACCTAAACCTTGAATCTCACTTTAATTTCATGTTTGAGAACTATATAGGTGAGCAAATGACCAAGAAATTTGATGAAAGACATTGGTATGCTAACCCTAAATTTTGGCAGCCATGGTTAGGGTAATATGGTGATAATTTTTGGGGAGCTAACATGCAAGTATGGCTGCCCCTTAAAGTGTAACTTATAAGTGAATTGATAAATGCAATGATAATGCATGGTTTTGAATTGTTGAGTTAGGGTTTGGGTTGAAGAATGAGACTTGATCTTGTGATGATGGAAGTAGGTTTTAATGGTCAATTAGTGATCATTTGATTTGGTTTGAATCAAAAATGAAGTGAATTGGGTTGTGGGATTTGAGGTTGATGTGGCTGCCTTGTGTGACCTGCAGGTGTGGCTATGAGTCCAGCCTGTTTGGACAGCCATAACTTGACTTTTAGAGGTTCAATTGGTGTTTGGCCAATTGGACATGAAACTAGACACAAAATGGCACAACTTTGGTGAAGAAACCATGCCCATAAAACCAAACCAAGTGGACCAAAAACTTGCTCAAATCCGGGTGACCTGCAGGCTCTTTCTGCAGAATGACCAAATGAACAGTAATTGTTCATTTGGCCATAACTCAATGTAGAAAGGTCCAATTGACCTGAAATTTTACCAGAAACAAGCTGAGATATAGACCAACAACTTTCATGAAGAAACCTACCCCAAATTATGACCAGAACCTATCCAACAATTGAGTTGCAGTCACTGTTCACTGCACTGTAGATATAGTCAGCCCTGAAAACTTCAATCCGGCCGGTTGTGGTTTTTGGACCATAACTTGAGCTATAAAACTCAAAATGGAATGATTCAAAAAAGGAAATTCAACTAGACAAAATAAGGAACAACTTTCATGTTGATCATTTTTCCAAATACCTACTGCAACAGTAACTAATGGAACAGTAAATCCAAAGCTCCAAAACTGAAAATTCTGTCCAATTCACATTAAGCTTAGAGATGGTATTGGCAACCAATACCAACAAGTTTAAAATGCAAAATGTGGTATGTTGATGATATTTAAACTAATTTACCTATTGCCAATGCAAAAGTCAACATTTTGGTTGACCAATGAAATGAATAGTAATCATAAAAATTCAATTTCAAAGAATTACATAAATGAAAGTGTTAAATGCCCTAGTAGGCCTAATGTGATTTGTTTGGATAAGTTGGCATGCCAATAGGGTTCTGTTAGCAGTACTGCATATGGCTTTATGCCATTCTGTATTTCATGGCTTCCCATGCCATTCTGTGACATAATAGCCCTTGGCTATGATATTGAGTTGTTATACTCGGGTTTAATTCCCGATAATTATCACTTATTGCTTATTACTGCTACTGCACAAGGAGACACAATGTATGCGATGGTGTGATGGTCCGAGGTACTTAGTACCCATGCACTGGTTACCCATTTATCGATCCACCAACTAGTGTAGGTTACTCGGGCAGTATTAATAAATCTTACCAAACTTCAATTGAATAATATTGCAATAACCATTTGAGACTTAGTTCACCCAAAAATGTAAACATACATTCTGCACACATGTTTTATTTTATTTTATTTTATATTGTCACCACAAAGCAGAATTGCTTAGCGCGTCGCTTTTGTCACGCGCAGGTATTGGAGACATAGCTGGGGAGTCCAGCAGACCTCATACAGGGTGAGCCTTCATATCTGCACTCAGAGTTCAGAGTCACCTCACATTGCAGTGTATTTGGTAGGACATTAGGCCATTTTGATATTTTGATATTTTGTATTTTGTAACTTTCTGTAATGTATATTATAAGTTCATGTAATTATGCTTTTAATGTAAGTATCTATGGAATATGTTCAGTAATAAATTGAGCAATTTTCATTGAGTTGATTGTGTTATGAATTGAATTAAATTTTTGAGATACTGAAGTGAATTGAGAAATGGTTGAGAATATATTAGAGGTTGATTGAGAATAATGTGATGATATTATTGGAAGTATTTTTAATGAGTTGGAAGAACTGCTTTTTCCAATTTATAGCAAGACTCTCTAGGATTTTTATAAAATTTATGGAAAAATTTAGATTTATCAAAAATTATAAATAACTGAATTAAAAAGGATTAATTGAAATTGAAACATGAATTGGTGTTCCGACACACTGAGTGGCATAACTTGCTCGGCTACACTGTAGACCGGTAAGGGGTGTCACATTTAGTGGTATCAGAGCATCGGTTTAGGCATTTCTGGGTCTAGATAGAGTACATACCATTGCATTGCATTTGTAAGTGTTGAGGTGACACTGATGCAGATCTGTTTGTTTTCTCATTTTGAATATGTTATGGATCCTGCTTCGCAAAGAGCAGTTGATGAAGAGGTGGAGAGTCATGCTCCACCAAGGGCTGAGTCTGGAGGCAGGAGAGAATCTGCTCCACCAGCAGCTGAGGCACCTGCCCAACCTCAGTTTGCGCTATTTCAGCAAATGACTGAATTCTACCGGCAAATGATGGGGGCAATTCCACCACCACAACCACAGCCACAACCTCCACCAGCACCACAAAAATCTCATCTGGATAAATTACGAAAACATGGGGCTGTAGACTTCTTTGAAAAGAGGGAGGATGATCCCATGGCTGCAGAAAATTGGTTGGACAGAACCATCAGCATCAAACAACTAAACTGTACCCGAGCGTAACTCGGTGGGTGTTGTGTCCCTACTTCAGGATGATGCATATCAGTGGTGGGACACAGTGACCAGTGAGGTGCAACCTGAACGGATTACTTGGGAATTCTTCCTCACAGAGTTCAGGAAGAAATATATTAGTAAAGTGTATTTAGAAGAGCGAAGAAGGGAATTCATCAGTTTGAGACAGAGACAGTTGTCAGTGGCTGAGTATGAGCGTGAGTTCGTTAGACTGAGCTGGTATGGGAGGGAGATAGTCCCTACCGAAGCAGAAAGGTGCAGACGGTTTGAGGAAGGGCTCAATGACAACATCAAAGTTATGATCACAGCACTGGAGATTACGGATTTTGCTAAACTGGTAGATGCAACATCAAAAGTGGAAAGGGTCAGAATCAATGAACAAAACAGAAGGGAAAGACAGCAGAAGAGTGGTCCGGGTCAGTCCAGTGCATTTTCTGCTCCCAGTAAGAAGAGTAAGGGTCCTCCTGCTCAGAGTTCAGGACCACCACAGGTCGTGGTCGGTCTCGGGGCCTGCATGATTCACACCTAGGAGGGGCCAGCCCACACCATCAATGGGCAGCTCTCCAGGGACGGTGTTTAGGGGATCAGCCCCTGCATCTTCTGCTTGTCAGTACTGTCAGAAGTGGCATAAGGGGGAGTGTTGGCGAGTGATCGGTGCATGCTTACGGTGTGGATCGACAGAACATCAGATCAAGAATTGTCCAAAGAGGACTACTACTGTTGCTTCAACACAAACTAACAGACCTGCTCCTGCACCACAAAGGGGTAGGAAACCTGGTATACCTGAGACAGCTGGTCTATCACTGAGGCCTGCATCTGAGTCAGTTGAGAGGCCAGACACTAGAATACCAGCCAGGGCTTATGCCATCAGAGCTCAGGAGGAACAAGATGCCCCGGATGTCATCAGGGGTACGTTTTCCCTCTACAACACTTCTGTACATGCATTGGTGGATCCAGGATCCACTCATTCCTACATTTGCATCAAACTACCCGTAGAGAGGGGAGTTCTAGTAGAGGAAAGGGATCAAGACATTCTGGTCACAAATCCACTAGGCCACAGTGTGGTAGTGAATAAGGTGTATAAAGGGTGCCCGCTGAGGATTCAGGGGTATGAATTCTTGGCAGACCTAATTGAGTTGCCCTTCCACGAGTTTGATGTGATCTTGGGTATGGACTGGTTGTCACGTCATCAGGCAATAATTGATTGCAATTTGAAAAGGATTTCTCTGAAAACTCCTGAGGGTAATGAGATCACTGTTGTGGGTGAAAGGACATATTTCCTGTCCAATGTTATCTCAGCCACAGTTGCAAGAAAATTGATGAAAAAAGGCTGTGAAGCTTACCTAGCACACGTGGTTGATACTAGGCAAGCTAAGCCAAACCTGAATGATATACCCACAGTAAGAGACTTCCCAGATGTATTTCCTGAAGAGTTGCCTGGTTTACAACCAGAAAGGGAAGTCGAGTTTGCTATTGAGGTAATGCCGGGTACAGCACCCATTTCCATTGCTCCTTATAGGATGGCACCCACTGAATTGAGGGAGTTGAAAACTCAGTTGCAAGAGTTGCTTGATAAGGGGTTCATACGCTCCAGTGTGTCACCATGGGGAGCTCCGGTGCTGTTTGTGAAGAAAAATGATGGAACTTTGAGATTGTGTATTGATTACCGACCGTTGAATAAAGTAACTGTGAAGAATAAATATCCATTGCCCAGAATTGACGATCTGTTTGATCAGTTGAAGGGAGCCGGTGTATTTTCAAAAATTAACCTCAGATCAGGGTATCATCAGTTGAGGGTAAAGGATGCAGATGTGTCAAAAACTGCATTCAGAACCCGGTATGGGCACTATGAATTTCTAGTGATGCCGTTTGGGTTAACAAATGCACCAGCAGCATTTATAGACCTTATGAACCGTATCTTCCATCCATACTTAGATCGGTTTGTAGTGGTCTTTATTGATGATATTCTGGTGTATTCCAAGACCAGGGAAGAACATGATGAACATTTGAGGATTGTTCTGCAAACCCTGCGAGAAAAGAAGCTGTATGCTAAGCTGTCCAAATGTGACTTCTGGATGAGTGAAATCTCCTTCCTTGGACACATAGTATCAGCTGAGGGGATTAGAGTAAATCCTAAAAAGATAGAAGCAGTGATGGAATGGAAGCCTCCCAGAAATACAACTGAGGTCAGAAGTTTCTTGGGGCTATTGGGTATTCTGAAGATTTGTGAAAGGATTTTCCTTAATAGCTGCTCCAATGACCAAGTTGTTACACAAGAATGTCAGATTTAACTGGAATGACAAATGTCAGGCTAGTTTTGAGAGGTTAAAGGCTATGTTGACAGAGGCACCAGTGTTAACACAGCCAGTGTCGGGAAAGGACTTTGTGGTCTACAGTGATGCCTCACATAATGGGCTAGGGTGTGTATTGATGCAAGAGGGGAAAGTGGTCGCCTATGCTTTTAGGCAGTTAAGGCCACATGAACAGAACTACCCTACTCATGACCTGGAGTTAGCAGCGATTATCTTCGCACTGAAGATATGGAGGCATTATTTATATGGTGAAAAATGCTACATCTATACAGACCATAAGAGTCTAAAATATTTTCCAACCCAGAAGGAGCTCAATCTTAGACAGAGGCGATGGATTGAGTTCCTGAAGGACTATGATTGTGTAATTGACTACCATCCTGGGAAGGCAATTGTAGTTGTTGATGCTTTGAGTAGAAAATCCATCACAGCTTTGAGATCATTGAATGCCCGTCTATCTTTGGTTCGAGATGGAGCTATTTTGGCTGAGTTGCAAGTGAGGCCAAACCTGTTACAGCAGATTTTAGATGGGCAGAAGGTAGATGAGAAGCTAAAGGCTATTATGAGAAAAATCCTAGAAGGGAAAGAAACTGACTATGAAGTGAAAGCAGATGGGTGTCCAGTATTCTAAAAGAAGCACACACCAGTGTTTACACTATGCACCCAGGGAGTACAAAAATGTATCATGATTTGAAGCTTCAGTATTGGTGGCCTGGTATGAAGAAGGACATAGCTGACTATGTAACTAAATGCTTGACATGTCAGCAAGTTAAGGCAGAACATCAAGTTCCATCAGGTTTGCTACAGCCTATACGCATACCTGAATGGAAATGGGATCGGGTCACCATGGATTTTGTGAGTGGTCTACCTCTCACCCAGAAGAAACATGATGCAGTATGGGTGATAGTGGATAGATTGACGAAGTCAGCACATTTTCTGCCAGTTAGGACTGACTACTCACTGGAGAAGCTAGCAGAATTGTATATCAGTGAGATAGTTAGGCTGCATGGAATCCCACTTTCTATCAAATCTGACCGAGACCCAAGGTTTACATCAAGATTCTAGAAGAAGTTGCATGAATCCTTGGGTACACAGCTCCACTTCAGCACAGCTTTTCATCCTCAGACGGATGGGCAATCAGAAAGAGTAATCCAGGTAAATAACTGAAACCAATTGAACTAATGCAAATATTGAACTGAAACGATAATAATAACATGAAATATATGTCAGGTCCTTGAGGATATGCTGAGGAGTTGTGTCATTGAGTTTGAGGGAAGTTGGGATAGATACCTCCCACTGGCAGAATTCGCATACAACAATAGCTACCAAGCTAGCATCCAAATGGCCCCATATGAAGCACTGTATGGGAGGAAATGTAGAACCCCAGTGTGTTGGACTGAATTGGGTGAAGATAAGCTGGTAGGACCAGACCTGGTGAAACAAACTGAGGAAAAAGTGAAAATAATCAAAGCTAATCTGAAGATTGCCTCCGATAGACAGAAGTCTTATGCCGACCTGAAGAGAAAAGAGATAGAGTATGCAGTTGGTGATAAAGTGTTTCTCAAAGTCTCACCATGGAAGAAAATATTGAGGTTCGAAAGAAAAGGTAAGTTGAGCCCTAGGTTTATTGGCTCATATGAAGTCATTGAACGTGTGGGACCAGTAGCCTACAGGCTAGCTTTACCACAAGAGCTGGACAAGATCCACAATGTGTCCCATGTGTCCATGCTTAGAAGATACAGCTCAGACCCTTCACATGTCATCTCTATGGAAGAAATTGAAGTACAACCGGATTTGACATATGAAGAGGAACCTACACGGATCCTAGCTCGAGAAGTGAAAGAACTAAGAAATAACTGGTGAAAGTGCTTTGGAGGCACCACAACATTGAAGAGGCAACTTGGGAAAGTGAAGAGACGATGAGGCAACAGTTCCCTCAACTGTTTGCATCAGGTAAATTTTGAGGATGAAATTTAAATTAGAGGGAAAGAGTTGTAACACCCTCCCGGTAGCAACTCCGTACATTCTACTGTTCTGGTGACCAGTGTCGGTCCGGACAGCTAGAACGTCCGGAAAAATATTTAAACTAAAGTGAGGAACCATAATTAACTCAAATATTAATAAGAAAAATTTAGTAAAAATTTTAGAAATAAACTACAACCTAGTTAAATGAGCCGGTGCCCTAGCGATGGGTAACCTAGTGAGAAGTTGCGGTTCTCGCAACTAGGAGCCCTAGACCCGGGGGAAAATTTATAAAATAATTATTGGGACTCCAGAGAAGGGTTATTGAGGTTCTTATGGCATTAGAATGCCAAGAAAATGCTTAGAAAAATTTTTCAATCGGTACAGAGAATTTTGGCCCGTTAAGCCAAACGGAGGGCATTTTGGTCATTTCGTCTTCAGAGATGATTTTTGACCAACTTGTCCATTTATGCAAGTGAATTATATGACATAAAATATGAACAAATATTAATGAAAATTTTTTTAAAAAAATTAATAAGCAATGAAAGAAAGGAAAATGGAATAATGGGATTTATTACCTCATGCTTATGTAAGCATGAGGTAATTAAAAATGCTATGGCCAATCACAATTAAGCAAGACAATTAAAATGCAATAAAAATGGATAAAGGAGGCAGAATTCTAGAAACCAAAAAGAGCAGCCCCTCTTCTTCTTCAAGCCGTCTCACTCACCTCCCCACATTCCACCATTAACAAACCTTCCTCTCTCCATTTTCCTAGCTTCCTTCCACTAAAAACCCTAATTTCTAACACAAAAATTCATTCTATCATCTTAGTGATTCTTGTGGGAGCAAAAAGAAAAGGAAACCAAGACTTTAAGCAAGTGGAAAATTCACCCCATAAGAGGTTAGTGACCTAAACCTTGAATCTCACTTTAATTTCATGTTTAAGAACTATATAGGTGAGCAAATGACCAAGAAATTTGATGAAAGACATTGGTATGCTAACCCTAAATTTTGGCAGCCATGGTTAGGGTAATATGGTGATAATTTTTAGAGAGCTAACATGCAAGTATGGCTGCCCTTAAAGTGTTACTTATAAGTGAATTGATAAATGCAATGATAATGCATGGTTTTGAATTGTTGAGTTAGGGTTTGGGTTGAAGAATGAGACTTGATCTTGTGATGATGGAAGTAGGTTTTAATGGTCAATTAGTGACCATTTGATTTGGTTTGAATAAAAAACGAAGTGAATTGGGTTGTGGAATTTTAGGTTGATGTGGCTGCCTTGTGTGACCTGTAGGTGTGGCTGTGAGTCCAGCCTGTTTGGACAGCCATAACTTGACTTTTAGAGGTTCAATTGGTGTTTGGCCAATTGGACATGAAACTAGACACAAAATAGCACAACTTTGGTGAAGAAACCATGCCCATAAAACCAAACCAAGTGGACTAAAAACTTGCTCAAATCCGGGTGACCTGCAGGCTGTTTCTGCAGAATGACCTAATGAACAATGATTGTTCATTTGCCCATAACTCAATGTAGAAAGGTCCAATTGACTTGAAGTTTTACCAGAAACAAGCTGAGATATAGACCAACAACTTTCATGAAGAAACCTACCCCAAATTATGACCATAACCTATCCAACAATTGAGTTTCAGTCACTGTTCACTGCACTGTAGATATAGTCAGCCCTGAAAATTTTCAATCCGACCAGTTGTGGTTTTTGGACCATAACTTGAGCTATAAAACTCAAAATGGAATGATTCAAAAAAGGAAATTCAACTAGACAAAATAAGGAACAACTTTCATGTTGATCATTTTTCCAAATTCCCACTGCAACAGTAACTAATGGAACAGTAAATCCAAAGCTCCAAAACTGAAAATTCTATCCAATTCACATTAAGCTTAGAGATGGTATTGGCAACCAATACCAACAAGTTTAAAATGCAAAATGTGGTATGTTGATGATATTTAAACTAATTTACCTATTGCCAATGCAAAAGTCAATATTTTGGTTAACTAATAAAATGAATAGTAATCATAAAAATTCAATTTCAAAGAATTACATAAATGAAAGTGTTAAATGCCTTAGTAGGCCTAATGTGATTGGTTTGGATAGGTTGGCATGCTAATAGGGTTCTGCAGTACTGCATATGGCTTTATGCCATTCTGTATTTCATGGCTTCCCATGCCATTCTGTGACATAATAGCCCTTGGCTATGATATTGAGTTGTTATAGTCGGGTTTAATTCTCGATAATTATCACAACTTATTAGCTATTCTATTGCACACCGGGAGACACAATGTGTACGATGGTGTGATGGTCCGAGGTACTTAGTACCCAGTACCAGTTTACCCATTTATCCAGTCCAGTCAACTAGTGTGGATTACTCGGACAGTAGTAATAAATCTTACCAAACTTCAATTGAATAATATTGCAATAACCATTTGAGACTTAGTTCACCCAAAAATGTAAACATACATTCTGTACACATGTTTTATTTTATTTTATTTTATATTGTCACTACTAAGCAGAATTGCTTAGCGCGTCGCTTTTGCCACGCGCAGGTACTGGAGACATAGCTGGGGAGTCCAGCAGACCTCATACAGGGTGAGCCTTCATATCTGCACTCAGAGTTCAGAGTCACCTCACATTGCAGTGCATTTGGTAGGACATTAGGCCATTTTGATATTTTGATATTTTGACATTTTGTATTTTGTAACCTTCTGTAATGTATATTATAAGTTCATGTAATTATGCTTTTGATGTAAGTATCTATGGAATATGTTTAGTAATAAATTCAGCAATTTTCATTGAGTTGATTGTGTTATGAATTGAATTAAAATTTTGAGATACTGAAGTGAATTGAGAAATAGTTGAGAATATATTGGAGGTTGATTGAGAATAATGTGATGATATTATTGGAAGTGTTTTTAACAGGTTCAGAAGAACTGTTTTTCCAATTTATAGCCGACACTCTATCGGATTTTCTATAAAATTTGTGAAAAAATTTAGATTTATCAAAAATTATAAATAACTGAATTAAAAAGGATTAATTGAAATTGAAACATGAATTGGTGTTCCGACACACTGAGTGGCATAACTTGCTCGGTTACACTATAGATGGATAAGGGGTGTCACACCAATTGGTATGAGCCCAATTGGGGGTGAAATTAGACCCAAAATAACCCATATTCTATGAAGAAACCATGCCCAAATTCTGTCCAAAACTTGACCTAAATACTGCCTAAATCCGGATTACCCTGCACCCAACCCTGAAAATGACCAAATGAACAGTACATGTTCATTTGGTCATAATTCTCTCTATACTGGTCCAAATGACCTAAAATTTCACCAATGGAAAGTATAGACATAGGGCTACACTTTTCATGAGGACCACTTAACCCAGTTTTGCCTTTAACCAATTCAAATTGTTAGCACAAGTTGGGTCACTAAAACTGCCAACCCAGAAAATGACCAAAAGAACAGTACGTGTTCATTTGGTCATAACTGTCTCTATACTGGTCCAAATGACGTAAAATTTCACCAATGGAAAGTCTAGACATAGGGCTACACTTTTTATGAAGACCACTTAACCCAGTTTTGCCTTTAACCAATTCAAATTGTTAGCACAATTTGGGTCACTGAAACTGCCAACCCAGAAAATGGCCAAATGAATAGTACGTGTTCATTTGGTCATAACTCTCTCTATACTGGTCCAAATAACCTAAAATTTCACCAATGGAAATTTTAGACATAGAGCTACACTTTTCATGAAGACCACTTGACCCAGTTTTGCCTTTAACCAAATCAAATTGTTAGCACAAGTTTAGTCACTAAAACTGCCAACCCAAAAATTGTTCCAAAATGCTATTTCTTTGGTATTTTGACCATAACTTGAGTTCTATAACCCCAAATTCAGTGATTCAAAAACTGAAATTCAAGTTTAAACATAGAGGAGCAATTGTTATGAAGGAAGTGTGACTAAATAGACATCCTAACCTAGTCAAATTCCTAGATAAAGATAACACATCAATATGAACCTAAAGAAAGGTTCATGAGAAAAATGCTATATATGATAATTAAAATACTCATACGGAGAATCAAATATTAAAAATGATATGAATATGTAAATTAGGACTAATGTCCTATTAACATGAAATTAATGGTACCAATGAACAGTACTAGAAAATAGTAACAGTGAATAGTACTAAATTAATTAAAAATGCTTAATTGCCCATAGTATACCTAGACTTATTTATTTAGTTGGATAAATTGGTATACCAATTAGGGACTACAGATAGCAGTACTGCCTATCGAGAAAATTATAAACTGACAATATATGTCTGGTATGATTGTTCTACAGGATATATGCCTACTTACTGGCCATTGTGCCTACTTTATTTCTGGCTTTACAAGCCTGACAGCGAGTCTCATGCCCGACAGCTGGCCTCGTGCCTGGCAGACGTATGCTGGATAGATATATGGCTATCTAACCAGTATACACTCATGCATCCAGCCTTTGTAAATTGTTATAGGTTTCTTGGGCACTGATAAAAATTAATTAAGACGTAAAATACAATAAGTAATCATAAAAGATCCCAATAATGTTAATTGTTTCAAAGAGTAACAAAAATATAAAAGACCCAGAAATTATGAGTTGCATATATTATTTCAAATGTTAAATTATTGTTATTATAAATTATGCACCACTAAGCGTTATGCTTAGCGCGTTGGTTTTCCATCGCGTAGGTACCGGAGATCAGCCGCATCAGCCGCAGCAGCAGCACCAGTGGTGAACTGACAGAGCTCTGATCAGATCTGCAATTGTCCAGAGTCACCTCACCGGTCTTTTGTATTTTGGTAGGGCCCATGTATAGACTAGTATTTTGGTTCTTTATGTTTAGTCATGATGTAATTACTAGTTTATGATGTATTTCATTTTGGACTTGAAATGAAAACTTATAATTTATTATCTATGAATTTCTATATGAATGCAATAGATGACACTTCATTTTGAGATCTCATAAATAGTTGTGAATGATATGATAAAAGAGAAAGTGATATGAAAATATGTGAGATGACTATGAATATGTTAACAGGTGATAGTGGAACCCGACAGATGCTAATAAAATAGGGGAGGCTCTGTTCAGGTCTCCACAGAAAAAATAATGATAATAATAATTCTACACATTGAATACACGTTTTAAATGACATCAAAAGTTTACAATAGATATGATAAAACAAGATAGGGTGCTCCGGCACCGAATGTGGCACTTCTTGGTCAGCTATACAGTAGACGGGTAAGGGGCGTCACACAATCACCTCCACCACCACAAGGGGTTCAGAATCCCGAATATCAAACATGGTTTCAGCGTAACTAAATGCTTCATTCCTTATTGTTGTCCTTCTTAACTGAAGAAATCTTTCCATATATCATTGGTTTAACTACCTCATTCCAAGTTTGACAAGCCTGAACGCATTTGGACATGTTTCTCAGAATCGCCAAATACAATTAGACATAGAAACTTCAAGAATTAAAGAAGAATGACTTATCTATTTGTGAATACCTTCAGCATGCCAAGTCACTTGCTGATGAATTAGCAGCAGCAGGTCATGAGATAAACACAGCGACTATTGAAGATAACATCCTTAACAATGACTGATAATTAATATTCCAATATCAGCTAAAAATACGCGAAGCACCTAAATTTTAAAGGAAAGACAAATGTAGTCCTTTAATTATTTTACTTTAGGATAAAATACTATTTAGTCATTCAAATATATTAAAATTAGTGAATTTGTCTTTGCCTTTTAAAAAATATATGATTTAATCCCTCACTTTTGATTCCATTAACTATTTGGTCTCTCCATCCATTTTTTTCAATTTGTTTTTTGGTAATACAGGGAAATCAAAACAAACTATCTAGACCAACTCTAGGATATGCCACCCCAATCCTATCATGCATCAACGGCAGAGGAGGACTGACTTCTGATCTATGAACACCCATATCACAGCTTACTAGCAAGATGAGACATTTGGTTTGTCACGAAGCTGGCTTCCCTAAGAATATTTTCCAAAAACTTCCTACTTTTTCTTTATTAGCTTCCTGGCCATCATCAAAGTCGAACTGCAACGCAACTAAATAGCCTTTACAAGAATTCACAGCTTTAACAACATTCTTATTGCCACTTTCAACAACAATCCTCCTAAAACCCATCTCCCATGCTGAAAAACCTTTACTAGAATTCACAACTTTAACAACATTCTTATTGCCACTTTCAACAACAACCCTCCTAAAACCCATCCCCTGTGCCATCTTAATACCCTCGTACAGAGCCTTCAATTCAGCTTCTTCCACCAAACCTCTCGCAAAATTGGCCACAAAACCGGTCAACCGTTCTCCTTCCTGATTTCTAACAAGGCTCCTCCAAAAGCTATTTTTGCACATATTTAACCCTTGTAAATAGTCATTACATATACTTTTGGTAGTGTTTAACTTAGTTTACTTTGCTTTTATAATTTTATAATTAATTATGTTTTTCCTATTGTTTAGGTGAAATTCTTGTGTAAAAATGCTAGAAGCAATCAAAGAAGAGTTTAAGTAGATATGGAAGTCCAAGAACTCTAAAATCAATGGAGGATTTTAAGTTTTAGTGAAGCAGAAAATTAAATAAGCTTTACCATGGTCATAATTTTGGTTGTGTAAACACAAAAGTTGTCTTTACATGAGTGATGCTTCTATTCACACAAGTGGTGTAATATCCAGTGTCGCAAGATGCAGTGGGAACAATATCTTTGCACAATCAGTTATACGGGTGATGTTTTTAGCCGTGCAAAGACATCTCAAGAAGTTACACCAGCTTTGTATAAAGTTTACATTGTTTATGCTTCGTCAAGCTTTGAAAATTAGCTAAGCCATGTCATTACACTGGTCATGTAAAAGTTACACGAGTAATGTAAATTAACCCTGAATGCTGACAGGGACTAAACGAAATTGGGTCTTCCAAATTCTTCTTATATTGATTTCCTGACTTTCTAGGGCTGCAATTTTGGCATTATAAATACATCTTTTTAATAGTTTTCATAAGGAGAAGAAACAAGTAGAAAATAGGGAATAAATTTGTAACACCCTACACCTCTACGAAAACCCTTATACTTCCTTTAGTTCTAAGTAACATGGATTCTAGTCAATCCGAGCTCTAAAACCATTAATTGATATCAACAATCACCTTCTATCACCCGTAAAACTGGTTAGTTGAGAGGGGTGAATACAAACTCAGTGAGTGGATAAATAAATAATAAAAGAAAACAAACAAGTTTTTATACTTATTAGTACCAATGCACTATGCATGAATAAGTCAGCTGGATAAATATCATTTATTCCAAAACACATGATTGAGCTATATAAAATGCACTCCGTAAATATGTTCCTTAATTAAACTTGCTAAAATAATATAAAATTTGCAATATCCTCATATACTTATAATACACTTCTTGTAGATAGTGTTGGCATCTCAAACACATAAAATAAACTCTAGTATTCTAAGAGAAATGCTGGTATCTTGAGCTCTATGATGACTCTACCCGCTCAAGAGCAATAACAATGCTAATTATATACATATCTAGAGCTACACCCAAATAAAGACCACTTGATATATGCCCCAAAATCTATATATATATCAAACGTGTCCTAAAGATATTATAAATATAAATTAAGCTAAAAATTGATCACCTGTCATCAATGTGCTATCTATTTGGTGCATATTTACGGTTTATTCAGCCACTTATTCAACTATGATTCCAAATCTCATTTCATTTAATTATTAAGCACATAACAGCCATTATCCATTTCCATTTTTGGCCTAAGGAAAATAATATACATAAATATAGATTTATAAAAATACCAGTATTATATATTTATCCACTCACCTGTATTGCAAGATTCCAACAAGTATATGTCACTTTCCATCTATATAAACCATAATCCAAAAGCTCCTTCTAAAACCATGACAATTCAATAATCAAAATCAACCATAATTTCATTTTTCATATTAAATATCTAATAAAAATTTGATTTTCTTTTAAAATTATTAAAACTTTCTGTCACAAAACTCAAATACATAATTCAATAATTATATCAATATATTCAAATTTTCAACTTATATCTCCATGCAAATATTATTTCCCTAATACCTCATACCAATCTCAATCAAAACATTTCGCAATATATCCATATCACCAAAAACTAAACACATTAATTTCTCAAAAATATTCCACAATCAATTAAAAATTCAATAAACACCACATCTTATATCAAAACTAATTTTAAATGCATCATATATTTTTCTTAGCATTTTTCTCTAACTTTTACAGTATAAGAAACACCGCATTAATATACTACAAATTGAAAAACAAGGATAAAGTCATTACCTAAAATTTATCTATATCTGAAAAAATTCAAAAACTCATGAGAAAGCTTATGCAAGTTGAATCATGGCCAAAAGTCACCAGAGCCACCACCGGGACCACTGTGTACGAATGCCAGCTACCGCTCTCCAACGATGACTGCGGGATCTAAGCACACCAAAATGTTCCTCTCCTCCTCCTCATTCCATAAATACCATTTATGTACCACAACTCTCAACCATTTGCTCAAACCATGCTTCCAACTCTACTTTCTCTCTCTTCTTTTTCTCTTTATTTTTCTTCCTTTCTCTCTCTAATTTCTTCCATTTCAGGTCACACTCTCTTTCTTCCCTAGCTTGTCGACATTCTTCCTTCACGAAGAAAACCCATATTTTCGACCAACTTTTCCCTCTTCTTCTTCCCTTCTTTTTCTTCTCCTTCTTTTCTTCCTTTCATTTTCTTTTTGGTCTTTCTCGATTCTTCCTTGCATTTTTTTTTCAATTTTCTACCGCTGAAGAAGGCAAAATCACATGACCTTCAAGAATGGTGGATAGGTTGCCAGCTGCCTGTTAAAAGAAAAATCCCCCTTTTGGTCTTTAAATTCTCCAAAAGTCTATTTTCCAGCCTATAGCTCTTAAACTTCACTTTTAACGCCAAATTGAAAATTAACTTCTTTCCTCAAAATTTTTATAAATTATATCTTCAATTTTCTAATAAATCCAACTATATTATTTCCAAAAATTACCAAATTAGATTTAGAATTTGGAATTTTGGGAGAAGAAGAACGGTATTGGTATTATTATTATTATTATTATTATTATTATTATTATTATTATTATTATTATGTGTTAATCTTAAATATAACTTAAATGATTAAATAAAAATTAAAATATTAATATAATAATATTTAAAAAAATAATTAATAATAAGTCAAGTTCTTATTATGTCATGCAGCAGTTTTAAGGGAAAATTTACCCCGTAATAGCTTAAAAGGAAATTTAATTAGCTTTATATAATAAATAGATCATTAAAGTGTGACAAGTCAATCTCGGGTACCAAAATGGCACTGGGAATAATTTTTAGTGCAATCAAAGAAATGTGAGTGCACACTAATTTTTAGCAATAATTTCAAATTTGTTATGATTATAAGATATTTTGGGTGGAAAATTTGTTCACTTTAATAGGCATGCCAGGGATTTAAGGATTGGTCATGTTTCTTATTTGTTATATGCACGTGACTTAGACTTGTAATAGGCCATGCACTTTCGAGAGATGAATATCAATTATATGTGGCATGAATTTCATATATGTTTTTTACGGATCTAAACTGTGACACAATTTAAAAGTTTTACACTTTGACTTGATTGGAATATCGGCCTATGTCTTTCGCTACAATCACATATCTCGTTGGGGCCCCGTGATATGGATCAGTATAAATATTATATTTTTTGCCCTCTGCAGTAGATTTATGAGATGTTCAATAAACAAATTAGCGTGAAAGTTTGGGATTTTGAGTGATTGTATTTTACTCTTTTTTATCTTAATAAAATTTTTTTTTCTCATCTTACCCATGGACGTAAACCTTACGATCAAACTACATAATTTTGTGTTTCTTTTTCTTTTCTTTATACTATGTGGTTGTGCAATTATATGTGTGCATTAGGTTTGCGTGCCTAATTTAACAGTTCTCATAGTTTAAAGTGCAATGATAGAACGGTTGTGGACACTCTTGATAAGACTGCCTATACAAATATGAAAGTCAAAGGCTGCTTTCTATGGATTAATTGTGAAATCCTAGAAACTTGTTAAACTAGATAGAACGCAAGGCCCATATTAAATGTGTTGCTATTGCAGACTCAAGAACTCATGTGTAATACAAATATGAATTTTATATCCATATTCATTCTAAGGGTTCAAGCCCTAGTTATGTGTTATACATTATGCCCAAATTTTCTCTAGTTTCTTTTCCCTATGTTATTTTCTTATTTAATAATATTAAGTAATAATAATATTTAAATAATAAAATATTTTTTAGTTCTCACATGTCAATATACGCGATCGTGAGAAAGAAATGATTTTTTGGTTTTAAATGACACGTATTTTCATAAAAAAAAACCAACACATTTTTTACTTGAAGACATATCTTTTTAAGTAGTCGCATTGTTTAAAATACACATCTTTTGAATTGAAATTGTGTGCCTTTTGGTGATGTCTCTTGGTACTTATAAATATGTAATATCCTTCATGTTTTACAGTATTCCTAGATGCTATCTTCCTTCTCTTACTTTGATATGGCTTCTCAATTTTCTCTATCATATTTTATTTCTATTATTTAGTCCCTCAATCAATTTTTCTCTTGGTCAACAGATTCCAATGCTAGTGAAACTACTATTTAGTTTTTCTATTTTTGTGAAACTACTATTTAGTTTTTCTATTTTTGTGAAACTAATTGATTGGTTCCTATATTTTGAAAAACGCATTAGTTAATCTTAATAATTTAATTTCCTTAGCTCTTTAGTCCCTCTGTTCATTTTTTATACCTAAACTACCATGACCCTCTCTTCCTTATTTCTTTCTTATCCTCCCTTATATATTACTCTCTCCTTGTGTTTCTTCCCCTCAACATCCACACCTTTCTCAATAATCCATGTAATCAAGGCAACAATCTAGGAAAATTATTCTCCAGTAATGAAAACATAAATATGATGTCCAACGAATTGAATTAAAATACCTGAATATTTAGGAAAAAAATGTAAATTCAAATTTAGTTTACACACAGCAAAATTTCCATTTACATTCAATAATATATTTTTCAAAATACAATGATCAATTAATTAGTTTCACTAAAATAGATAATTAAATAGTAGTGTTTTTCAAAATAAAAGAATCTACAAATTAGTTTCACTACAATAGAAGGATTAAATAGTATGTTGATTGGTATTAAAATCTGTTGACTAATATAAAAATTGACAGATAGACTAAACAATTTAATGAAAGCAAAATACAAGGGCTATATAATATATTTTTCAAAATACAAAAACTAAATAATTAATTACCTTAAAATGGAAAGACTAAATATTAATTTCTCTTATCTTAATTTTAAAGATTAGTTATGAATTTGCTCAATAGTCAAAACTGAAGTTAAGAACACTTACAAGCATAGCGGTTGATTATGACAAATATATAAATTTTTTTTTAGTTGTGAGACCTTCATATATAAATCTGTAAATTTTAAAAAAATAATATTTTTAATTGTAAATTTGTAGAACCACAATAATAATAATAATAATAATAATAATAATAATAATAATAATAATAATAATAATAATAATAATAATAATAATAATAATAATAATAATAATAATAATAATATGTTGATTCTAGTCGACTGCGAAATTCAATTTTGGTCATTAGATAAATTTACAATTAATCTTTAAAATTATGATAAAAATAATAAAATATAATTGAAAGAATTCAATATAATTGTAAAAGCTTTTTTTGATCATCAGGCAAAAAATAAATAGTAATTTGTTGGAAAAACTCATTCCAAACCTTTGAATTGTTTAAAATTTGCTTATTGAACCTCTACTTTTTCAATTTAAGGATATTAAATATTTATTTAACTTATCTTTTTCTCTAATTTAACTTAGAAGTTTCAATTTAAGTTTAATTTAGTCCAAAAAATCAAGAAAATAAAGAAATTGAGCTTCTGTTTTTGAGTTTAAATCAATAAATCGAAAATTTTAGTCGTAAAATTAAGAAATTGAACTTCTAGATTTTTTTTTTTTAAATCAAGAAATCAATGAATTTAGCTCATAAATTTTAATTTTTGGGTTAAATTGAGTTTAAATTATAACTTCTGAGTTAATTTGGATAAAAAGTTAAAAAATGACTAAATCGAATATTTTGTCACACACACACACATATATATAAAGAAATTTAATTATTTTTAAAAATTACACTATTTAAATGATTGTTCTATTACTCAATCTACAAAACTCTAAATCATCTATTGGCTTAGAAATGGATTTTGCCTGATTTAATTTTTGTGGTTAATTGCCATACCTCATGGGACCTGAGGTCATCTATGAGCCTGGAAAGACCTGATGCAGCATATAGAAGTTTAGGTTCAGTGGAAAGCCAATCAAAGGCCTCTTTTGATGCCACTTCCCCCATCCCACAGAAGGATAAGGATACCAAGATAGGGTAACCAGTGCTGGTCACAGCAGCAGAACGATATTCTTCTAGTGTTGGCACATAATCACTATTGAACCACCTTGCTTCAGTGACATAGGCTCTCACTTGCTTCTTCGCCTGCAAATTAATCGAAAGGCTGAGGTGATCCCCTTGTGTTACAATCACTTGACTTTCGTTCAAATTACAATAATAAATAAATAAATATATATATATATATATATATATATATATATATATATATATATATATATATATATATATATATAAAAGTTTACTACTTCCTTTGCGTAGTGAATGCAGAACGCCCTCCCTTCCTTTGCAGTTATTGTTATAAATAGCTTGTATGTTAGATAGTATAGAGAGAAATAATTTCTATATTGTTAAAATATAAGAAAGTGAAGGAATGGTAAGCGTGAAATATGTATAAAATTATATATATATATAATTCAATATATATTATTCTATTATGGCACTTGACAAGTATATGTGTGAACTAAAATAATTATCATATTGTAATTTTCGTAAATAAATTACGAACATATGTGTTTATTAACAAGTAGATGTGTCTGTTAATAAACAGATATGTCTATTTTATACAAAAAGTCATAACTATTTGTATAGGTGTCTGTTAATAAACAGATATATCTATACAAATAGTCACAACTATTTATATAGGTATCTTTTAATAAACAAACATGTCTATTACACAAACAGTTGTATCTATTGGAGATAGACAGATGTGTCTATCTAGTAAAGGTGCCATGACTTTTCATTCTTTATAAATATGGATGAGTTTTTTTTTTCAATTCAGATATACTACTTCTTCTTCTTCTTCTTTTCTTCTAATCTCTATAAATTCAGTTCATATAAAGAGTTCTTAAGGGAAATCCTCAGGAGTTGCTGTCTGCAGATTTCAGGTTTTGTTGTATCCTGGAGGGATATTGTCATAACCTTGCAGCAATCTAGTGGGGGCAATTAATATCTTAAAGATAGTGATTCATCACGCCTCAAAGCCTATCCTACACCCACTGCCTCAACAGTTATTGCCTCTATTTCAGCATAGAAATCTAAAAAAGCTTCAAAATACACCTTCACGTAATCCGGAAGTTCATCTTTCATGCTAATATCCCACCTGAAAATTCAATATTATATTAAGTGTACAGTTCCATCAAACCAGTTCAGTATTGGGCTAATTCTAAATTCTGCAAAAATGTTGCTCAAGAAATTAAGTTTCTAGACAAACCTCTCAAATACTTCGGTGAAAAGCTCAAGTTCTTCAATTGTACTATGCACATATAGATATCATCCATAACAGACAACATAGTAACAGCTTTAGACAATACTTTTCTGGCAAAAATATGTTGTGGCTCAGAAAACGTTCCTAATGCCCAGAGAGAGCTTTCGATCACTTTGTCTCGAGCGAAAGGTCGTTTTGCTGTGAAGTCCAGATCTCTCCACCACCTAAAATGCAGAAATGAACAAACCATATTCTAGTTAATTAATTAGCTCCTATCTATACAGACATTGGTACTTAAAATAGCTTTGCTTACTTTGTGACGCTGCTCATGTCTTTTTGATGCATCGTTTGCCCTATATTGTAATCCAACTTTGCCAGCTTCAGTGAAGGTTCAATATGTGTCTCGCCTAGCTGGTAAATAGAGAAATGACCCCTTGACCCTTTCCTTGGTACCCGTCTGCGTATAGGCCACCTCAAGGCATGGCTAACTTGGTCAGCAAGAGGAGAACCAAATTGGGTTGCCATTATTAGGTGAATTTTGGGGGAAATTACCCGGAGGGAATGGGGGAAAAAAATACCAAAAGGGGGTCACCTACAACTTATTTACCAAAAGGGGTGGGAATTGCTGAGTTGGCAAATAGAGAGAGATAGACTCTAATATAGGTAGCTGGTAGGTGGTAAAAAAGACAAAAAATTTATAAGGATTAAAATAAAAAAATAATAATTAAAAATAAATTTGTCAGCAAGACTCTACATAGAGTAGTGACCAACTGCTACTCTGACACAAGAAAATTCTCTCATTGACTGATTTGTAAAAAGTGAAAAGAAGCAGGCTGAAACGAGAAAAATCACCATCAGACGCTACCTTGGAAGGCGTCCGCTTGTGAGCTAATGGGACCTATCAACTGGGCGCTACCCATGGTAGCGTCTAACTGCTAGCCTCAGTCAACGCGCTAGTCGACTCTACCTAGGGTAGCGTCCACTAAGTCCAGTCTACCACTTATAAGCGTTCTCTCCCTCTCCCTTTCGGTGAATAAACTGGCCAAATCTCTCCAAAATTGAAGGTATGTGTTTTTTTTTTTTAAAATTATGTTTAGTGATAAATTAATGTTAAAAAAGATAATGTTTGTAGTAGTAAAATATTTTTGAAGTTTAATAGTGAAATAAAATATTATGTTATAGTTGAAATAGTGTGGTTAGAAATTTGAATCAATAAAAGTAAAAAAATACTATTAGTGAGATTTAAATATTATGTTGTAAATTTTAAATTAGAAAAACTTATTAGGTATAAAATATGATTTTATGTATAAACAAGGTAATCAAATATTTGAAAATAGAAAAGAATATTATTATTAATTTTAATATGTGTTGACAAAATTTTTGAGGGAAAAAATAGGTGTAAGCAATATAAAATGAAATTTTTTTAGTTTTAAATAATGAATATATATTAAAAGTATAATAAGTTAAAAAATATAGAGATAAAATAAACATGAGATAAATTCATATTATCATAAAAATTTTATTATGTAGTATAATTCTCAATGTATGGTTAGAGTTAGGAAAATAGGATAAAATCTATATATGTATTATTTTTTTTATGTCTAATTTATTAGTGTGGTAAAAAAATATATATTATTGGTGAAAATGACATATTATGCTGTAAAATTGAAATTAGGAAAAAAATAATTAAAAGTATAATAAGTTTAAAAAAAGATTGAAATGATTTTTTTTTAATTTTTGTAATATATCTTCCATTTAAAATATTTAAATTTATATTATTATAAGAAAATTTAATTATGTACTTTAATTGTGAATATTTTATTTGATTTAGAAAAAGAGGATATAATGTATATATGATAATTTTATTTTTTTCTGTATAAATAATATATTGTTAGCAATTATAATTAATTTTTTTTTACTTTTTATATTATTGATTATTTAAATTTAAATTGATAATATTCAATTGAAGATACAAGAATGAAGAAAAATAAAATAATTTTTTTGTGTACATGTTAATTACTTCTAGAAGAAGTGAAGTTGGTGGATTTAAAAGACTTTCGAATTTGAAGAGATTGCAATTGATCGTCTTTTTTGGTGAAAAAATAAAAAGATGAATAATCAGTTAAATTTTATAATGTATTTATATTTATTGTATAGTTAATAGTTAATTCATATATATGTGAATCATAAAAAATTTGTTGCGAATAATAATATTAAATCATATATTATTGAGCATATTGGTCCGATTGGTTTAATAGAAAAGTAAAATATATTATGTTTCGGTTTTCCCTCATACATTAAGTGGTTCAATTGTCTGAAATGGCATTGAATTTTTCATTTTTAATATTTATGTTGTGTTTATATAATATTTTAAATGTACATTATAAATTGTAAGAAATGTTATTTTTACATGTGAATATGTCAATTTCACGTTATGGTATTGTGTACTGGTATGGCAATATTACTAAGGGTGATGATGGATACGATTATTGTGAGAGTAGATCAGCTATGCGTAGTATTGGTTATAGATTAAAATATGCAAATCTCGCGATGGGTATAGTACGTACAATTTCCCTAGTAGAAGGACGCGAATTTATTGAGTGCATTATTTTTAGGAAACTCAAACTAAAGAGGTGTTTTGAATTGGGCTTGCATGGAATTGAGAAATGATGATGATGTATCAATAATGTTTAATTTCATTAAGCAAATAGGAGGTATGAAATCAATAGAATTGTATGTTGACATTTACCGACCCGATGGTAGTGTAAATGTCGTAGATGAAGCCAGCCCATCGAATGCTATTACATCAGAAAATCCTGAGGGTTCAGATGACTTCAATAACACTGCAAGTGATGCTCGAATTAAATGTCATGGTGCTGGTTCAAGTCAATTAGATATCAATAGCAAATCCGATAACAGTGATTATTGCGTCAATCAGGTAGATGATGAAAATTCAGAAGAAGAAGATGAATTTTGTGTTACGATGATGACATAGATAATGATGATTATGGTGCTGATTTCAATTTGGTTAATTATTACAACACCAGTATGTCAAACCCAATTGTCCTAATTGTGGCTCCTCCACCTTACTCGGAAATATTTTTTTATTGTTAACTGTTGACACTTTCCCAAAACCGTCATGTTCTTCACTTTGGGATGAGGCAAGAGAGTTTGAAGTTGGTGTGTTATTCCCATCAAGAGAGGCTGTTAAAAATGCTGCTCAGAAATATCACATGTTAAGACACCATGACTTTTTCAAGGAAAAGACTAAAAGTAGAACATATACTATTAGATGCAGTGATAAGATTAATAATTGTCAGTGGAGAATGCATGTGTCTTGGCAGGAAGGTTTAGATGCTTAGAAAATTACTCATTAAAATGGGCCTCATACATGTTCAAATCCAACCATGTCAAAAGACCACTGCAAATTGGATTCAAAATCATTTGTCATTTCATTATGCCTCTAGTTCAAGAATAACCAATTTTAATGATTTCAGCTTTACAAACTAAATTAAAAAACAAGATCGGTAATGAGCCAAGTTATAGAAAAACTTGGAAGGCAAGGCATATGGAAATTGTAAAGATTTTTTGAGGTTGGGAAGAATCTTATGGTCGGTTGAGACGATTCATGATAGCATTGTGTAAGCAAAATCCTGAATCTCTTATCCTCATTAAAGATGAGGAATTATTTATCAATAATCATTTAGTTTCGGACTACAAGGTTTTTGATGGAATGTTTTGGTCATTCAAACAATTAACTGAGAGATTTAAGCATTATTGGTCTGTTATATGCGTTGACTCAACATTTTTGTGCGAGAAGTATAAAGACTGTTTATTTTATGCATCAGGCCTGGATAGAAATAACCATATATTTCCCATTGCATGGGCTATTATTGATTGTGAAGACAGAAGGAATTAGGACCAATTTATGAAATGTTTAAGAGTGTTTACCACTGACCGGGAAGATATATGTGTTGTATCAGACAGACACAAAGGGATTATAAAGACAATGCAGGATGATTGGTGGTAACCTCCTGTAGCTCATCACTGTTTTTGCATCCGACACATCTTAAGCAATTATAATACCACGTTCATGAATCCAGTAATGAAAGAAGTACTATGTAAGGCAAGTTAGTACAAAAACTGTTTTGTATTTTAAACATTTAAACATAGAGAAAATATAGCCTAATAATTGATTACAAGAATCATCGTTATTTATTATTATAGCGCATCAAAACCAAAAGAAAAAACTTTTATAAATTAATGAATAAAATTTGACAAATGCATCAAGAAACATATGATTGGGCAGTTAAGATAGATTTGCAAAAGTGGACTCGATCCCATGACGAAGGCAAAACGTATGGTTCAATAACGACAAACATTGTGCAGTCAATGAATGGAATGCTTAAAGGACCACGTGCATTGCCAATAACTGCAATGGTACAAAAAAAAATTTTATTAATGCGTGGAGTATTTTGATGCACGACGCATGATATTTCGAGAACATGAACAAATGGGTTTTAAGTTCACACAATTATGTAGCAAAATTTTGCAAGAAAATGTACAAAATGCAAATTGACATCATGTCCGTGTGTTCAACACCAATTCTGGTGAATTTGAAGTGAGGACTAGTAGGCAAAGTCATAAGCAGGTGGTCAAGCTGAATTATCAAAGTTGCAATTGTGGAAAATTTCAAGAGATGTGAATCTCGTGCTCTCATGTCATTGCTGCATGCCAATATAAAGCAATAGATTATGAGCAATTTGTGTCTGATTATTATAAGTTGGAATGAATGTTGATATGTTATGAGTTAACATTCCATGCTCTTGGAGATCCAGCTTATTGGCTAGAAGCAGATGGCGATCCTCTTATTCTTAACTCAACAAGGATAAGGCAGAAAGACAGGCTAAATTCCGCTAGAAGAAAGAACGAAATGGACTGGAGGCTTCAAGGAAAATTGGGAGAGAGATCAATAATTCATTGCTCAATTTGTCGTGAAGCAGGACATAATAAAAAAAATTGTCTTATGAAGAATGTAGATCGCTAATAAATTCCATCATTTTCATATTTCATCAATTTATATATTTTTTTAAGTCATTAATGAAATTGAATTTTTCCAATTGAATAAATTCTCGCAATGTACTAATATAAATTTATTGCAATTTTTTGGCTTAAGTAATAGGTAATATGAGTAAGATAAAAGTTGATGTAAAATCAAATAACAAACAAATTGGATGGTTATGTGTTAACATAGGTGGTGATGTTGTAGACAAATATACTGATCCCAATGGATGCACATGGTATGGTCATAAAAGACCTTTTGTCAACTTGCCTATTTACACGTGTATTCAAAAGGGCAACACAAACAATGTATTTATTGGGAAGTATTCTAAGAATATTGTTGATTTTGGTAGAGCTACAATATCTCTACAACATGAATCAGAGAGATTATGGGAGATAAGTTGTGAGATGGAAGCATATTGTAGATTCCATGATTTACCAATCCTAAAAGTGCACTCAGCTTAATTAAAACGGAATACTGACAAAGAAATATGCAAAGTTAAAGCACAATTACAAGTTGAGATAGATAAAATGAATATTCGTCTTAAACATTTTCACAATCAAACTAGTCCATACAAAAATGTGGGTGAAAAACAAAATCTAACTACTTCACAATTAATAATTGATTATGATGAAATTTTTTATTTTAGTGAGAGTGACGATAGTGATTTTATAAAATTTCTTCCATCTTGTCTACCACCATATTGTTAGTAATACGATATTATTGTACTAATTTCATTATAAATTTTTTTCTAAGACATTTCTTTTGATTTTTATATCTTAGTTTGAAGGGCCAATGTCGAAAACATATACACCTGGAGATATTTTTAGAGCAATTGGATGAACATGGGTACTCGATAATGAGTTTTCTTATCCATTAGACCCTCACTTACATAATAGTGATGTTGTACTTAATTGACTTTTAAATGAATGGCATTATCGACTACATCAATCAACAGCCCTTCGTGCTGAGGCGCATGAATTATCAGTTAAAGCCCTAAGTCCAAAGCTATAAGTACATGAAGAGGAAACATTTAAAAGATTCTTAATGCAGTGTATCACATGAGAGCAATCGAATTAAAATATGTTTGAATCGAGAATTTTTTAAGAGACGGGCTTTGGAATTTCTTAAAGATGGTGATATGTTACTACATAGAATATTTTCGAATATGATCTTTAAAACTAATTGTCAATCGGAACAACATAGGATTTTTTCGAATATGATCTCTGACCCCAATTGTCAATTAGATATTGCAATATATGACTCAAATTGAGCATTCAGCCAATTGTATGTGTGCAAAATTATTTGTGCTAATGTTGAAGCATATATATTAAGTAATAAGTAAAATCATTAATACAGCATAATTCATTTAGATATTCAAATTTTTATTTCTACATGAATGTAAAACTAAGCGTCTTCATCTGACATTTCATAGTCTGACCCATACATAGGTGATGTAAGGATATTATTAACCTCATTGGTTGAGCATTCACGACCAACTGCTGTTACTTGTTCTTTTGGCAACTTTAGCATATAGTACCTACTTTGATGGAGTAAGAGCCTATTATTTTCCTCATGGATTCTCCTGACAGTTGCTTCATACGTTTGGATGTTTGTCTTCTGCATTGAAATTGAATGCCGATTCACAAGCTTACCTCCTAAGTCTCGTACAGCTTCAATTAATTGATCTGATTCAGTAAGTCAAAAATTCCATTTACGCCACAGTCCAGCATAATATTCCTTTCGATCACGATGTTTCTCTTTGTGATAGTCATCACAAAATTTTGGAAGAACCCACTTCCTACATCTACTAGTTGATGAACTTCCTTCCATTTGTAAGATAGCAAATGAATCACTGTAACACCCACCATGTAGCAACTCCGTACATTCTACTATTCCGGTGACCAGTGTCAGTCTGAAAAGCTAAAACGTCCGGAAAAATATTTAAACTAAAGTGAGGAACCATAATTAACTCAAATATTAATAAGAAAAATTTAGGAAAAATTTTAGAAATAAAATACAACCAAGTTAAATAAGCTGGTGCCCTAACGATGGGTAAACCTAGTGGGAAGTTGTGATTCTCACAACTAGGAGCCCTAGACCAGAGGGAAAATTCATAAAATAATTTTTGGGACTCCAGAGAAGGGTCATTGAGGTTCCTATGGCATTAGAATTCCAAGAAAATGCTTGGAAAAATTTTTCAATCTGTACAGACAATTTTAGTCTGTTAAGTCAAACGTAGGGCATTTTGGTCATTTCACCTTCAAAGGTGATTTTTGGCCGACTTGTCCAGTTAAGTAAATAATTATTATGACACAAAATGTGAATAAATATTATTAAAAATTGAATTAAAAATGAGTAAAAAAGAAAAAGAAAAAAAATGGAATAAATGGGAATTTTGACATCATTATGATGTCATTGAAACCCCAATGACCAATCACATTGTGACACCTATTTATAAACTTAATTAAAAGAGTGAAATGGGTAGAAAAATTAACCAAATTTTCTGTCTTCCCTTACCTCCAACCAGCGAAACCCATTCCCAAAACCCTTTCCACCATTAAAGCTTCCTTAAGCTTCATTTCCCACTTCAATTCACCTCAAAACCTTATCCTCCCTTCACTAAAAATTATACCCACACCAAGGAGAAGTGTTTGGCAGCCAAGAAAGAGTAAGAAAATAAAGAAAAATTAAAGTCTTGGTTGGCTTGGATTTGAGCTACAAGAGGTTAGTGCTTATTTATGCATATTTCTCTCTTTATTCCATGTTAGGGACTTAAAATGAATATGAAATTGTGAGTCAAATGAAATAAAACTTATGTGTATGTACACCATAGAATTTGGCAGCCCTAAGGAAGGGATAATTTTGATGGTTAAAATTGAACTAAATTGGTTTAATGATAGTATTTGAGTAGTGTAAAGGGAGTGGAGATGATAATTCATATGATATGCATGAATTGGGGATAAATTGAAATTTTGGAGTTAGGGTTTGTGGCAAAAACCTAGGGTTTTGCTCATGTAATAGTATATTAACATTGTAATGGTCAATTAGTGACCATTTGAATGTGTGTGAGGAGGAATTGAAGTGAGTAAGGATAATGGAGTAGAGCTTAGGTGAGCTGCCTTGGCTAACCTACAAGACTGACCATGAGTCCAGTAGGTTTGGATAGCCATAAATGGAGTTGTATAGGTTCAATTGATGCAAGGATAATTGGACATGAAACTAGACACATAATGGCACAACTTTGGTGAAGAAACCCTGCCCAGAAAACCAAACTAAGTTGACCTAAAAATTGGCCTAATCCGGATGACTTGCATTCTGCCTGGGCAAAATGACCAAATGAAAAGTATTTATTCATTTGGTCATAACTTAGTGTAGAAAGGTCCAATTGACCTGAAATTTTATCAGCAGAAAGATGAGATATAGACCTACAACTTTCATAAAGAAACCTAACCTAAATTTTGATTATAACATGTTCAAAAAGTGACCTGCAATCACTGCACAAAACACTATAGATTTGGTCAGTCTAGAATTGTACAATTTAAAAGTTAACATGCCCTAGTACACCTAGCAAGATTGGTTTGGATAGGCTAGCTTGCCAATATGGTTCGGTTAGCAGTACTGCACATGGCATTATGCCATTCTGTGATTTTATGGCTTTTAACCATTATGACATTATGTTGATACTTGGCCTTGTGCCTAATGTTATTACAGCTTATTAGCTGTTTTGTTGCACACCAAGAGATACATATGTGACCGATGGTGTGACGGCCCGAGGTACTTGATACCCTGTGCCAGTTTACCCGTTTATTTAGTCCAGTCATCCAGTATAGGTTACTTGGGCAACCAAAGATGAAAGTGAATAAATTTAATGAAATAATGAATAGAACAGGTACATAATAAATAAGATTACCAATAATGATCAAAAAATTGTCTGCATAAGACGTCAAAACATGCACTGCATTTTTACTTTCTGTTATTTCTTTTTATTTTATTATTGGCACCACAAAGCATTATTGCTTAGCACGTTGCTTTTTTCCATGCGTAGGTTTTGAAGAGACCGACCGAGAGCCTAGTAGACCACAGACTGGGTGAGACCTTCTGCAGATCTGCATAGTGTCCGTGTCACCTCACCGACATCAGTGCATTAGTTGGACACTAGGTTTCATTTTGGGTATTTTGTAATTAACTTTTATTTTCTCATATGAAATTGAGACTTATGTAATGTATTTTGTTATCAATGTAAATAGTGGAAATTATGTTTATGAATGAAAAAGTGAATATTTATTGATGACTTTTACATGAATATCATATGAAATGAATGATTGAGAAATGAAAAAGTTGTTGAAAAATATTGAGATTTTGTTGATGAAATGGAGTTGGGATTGATTGAAAATTTTGGAAGTGTTTTTCACAGGTTCCGAAGAACTGTTTTCTCCATTTTTAGCCGATACTCTGCCGAATTTTCTATAAAATTTGCGGAACCTCAAATAAATTGATGTTTTCCATAAGTGACTTAAATAAATTATACTTCACCAATTGTACTTTATAACTATGATAAAAATAAATAAGGAAGGATAAAAAGGATTAAAATAAAATAGGGTGTTCTGATAAATTGTGTGACATATCTAACTCGGCTATACTGTATACGGGTAAGGGGTGTCACAATCACATTGTATATTCTCTTATATAGAAGAATATAATTGGAGATTTTTGGTAATAGTTAGTGCATTAATAATTGCTACAAATGTGATATCAATTATGCAGAAATGTTATTATTATGATGTCCTCTTATCAATCATCTGCGTATGTCATCATTATGTGTAGTCAATCATTTGTGGCTAATGATATTATGTGTCCTCACTCAATTGAAAATTTATGTATTATGTGTTGTCATGCATCTATGTTGGACTTGATTATGTTTTGTCAATCGTATGCATATTCTTTTATTATGTTTTGTCAATCATTTGTGGCTATTGATATTATGTGTTCTCACTTAGTAAAAAATTTATTTATCATGTGTTGTCATGCATCTGTATTGTACTTTATTATGTGTTGTCAATCTTATGTGGCTTTGATATAATGAGTTTTCAATCATCACCATTTTAATATTTTAAGTGTTATCACTCACCCGCATTGGACATGACTATGTGTTGTCAATTTTCTGCTTTATTCATGATTATGTGTTATTAATCTTATGCATCCTTAATAGTCCTATGAATTTTTTTTTAGATGGTAATTATCAAATTTACTCCCAGCATTTTAAGAGGCCAAACTGCAATACAAAATGTGCGGTGCAGGCTGCATAACTTTGATAAACTAAAATGGAAGCCAGGACATTGCATAAGGGAGCATGTTGTTGAGGTTAATAATTTCTTACTAAAAATTATTAATACTGGCTACTATATGTGAGGGAATGAAAAATTCAAAGCCTTGATTGAAACTGTTCCACTTCTATATTTCCATACTTTACTTTGAATTTGGGGAGAAGAAGGTGTTGACACTTATAATGAACTAGTTTTAACATTTTTCCTTGAAGAATTCATCCCAAATCCAAAGAGTTCATTAACATGGATGGAAACTCTACTTGTTCCATAAGAGATATATTATCATAGGGAAAACAACAAAAGATCAGGTATATTTATAACTATATTGATAATTAAAATGCCTTCCTATTTAATTTATATTGTCATATTCCTATTATTTTTTAATATGTGAATGCAGTCTGTGCAAGGGAAGAATGCGGGAATTACTATTTCTAATTATATAAATATATGAGACAATTAAAAATTCATCGCAGTTTCAAAGTTGCCAAGCGCACAATTGAAGGAAAAAAATATGGGCATTGCAAGAAAATTGCTGAGTCATTATATTCATAAGTATGGATTATTGTATGGATGCATGTTTTTTAAAGCTGTGTTGTAGTATGCACTGTATGGATTATTGTATGGATACATGTTTTTTAAAACTATATTGTAGTATGTACTTGATGGATATTTTAATTTCTAAGTCTTTTACTATTGTGTGGATTAATATTGTTTCAAAATATGAAATATGTACTTGATGGGTAACTTAATTTTTAGGAATTATGTTTATTATATGAATGAATACATTGTTGTACAAACATTATTCACTGTTGAACAATTAATGACATCATTAAAAAATTATTTTCATATAATATAATAAATGCTACTTATTTTTTTGGCAATATCATTTACACAACGTATTTTAATACATGTAAAAAATAAAAGACAATAACATAAACTAATTTAGGTCACATGCCACATCTCGAATGCCTCCTCTATCCTGTATTATGCAATGCACAGGCCCACCTCTCGTGTTTGCGATGTTCTCCTTGATCTTCAGGTTCATCAACATCCTATGTGGACATTAGTTATAGTTTTGTTCCCGTTTGCTTCATGCTTGAAGATGGACCTGGCTCATTTTGCATGGAACCAGATTCATAACACCCAAATAGTCCCACCACTGATGAAAAAAGTCCCCAAGCCAGAATCATGAGGTGCAAAATACATCTCAGAAGCTTCTGTACCACTAAAACCATACCGTGATGTCGAAGGTATATTTGTGTATGATCAAGAGAAAAAGGCGAACATTGCATCAAATGGTATCCTCTCATGCTGAGTCTCAAGAAAGTCAAATGATGTTCTTTTTCATTGCATAACATGATGTGAGGATGACAGTATCCACTATTTAGAAGGGCCTGGCATGGATGGACTAGGGTTCTAATGCATGTACTAGCTCTGTAAGAATTCAGTGAATATCGAAATGGATGTTGACGGACCAGCTTCAGGAATTTATGTTGGAGGTTGAGTCCTTACATCATAACTCTCAAAGGGATGATAAAAGATAGGATACGGCACTATAGACGGATGTGATGGCTCCTTTTGTCTTGCTTGACCACCCCTACGCCTTTTCTGCTGTTGCTGTGGTTATACAATCGATGGATCTTCTAACAACTCCCCAAAAACATGCGTTAGTGGGGTCGGATCTAGATATGGTGGTCATTGGTTAATAAGACGCTTCTCCTCCTCCAGAGCCCATAGCATGTTTAGGACTAATCTTTTGCAATTTGTAACTTTCAGTGGAGACATGTCTTCTAATGTAATCAGCAATTCTTCCAAACCATCCTTTTATAAAACACAATGTTTAATACAATAAAATTACAAACTTAATTTATTACTTAATAAAAAAATAAATATTTAATAAAAAAATCATAGGAATCAGACTTTACCACAGAACCTATAACAGCTCTTGTTACTGAGATCGATTGTCTAGACACTCGACGATACCACTCCACGTACTGTGAATGATGGTGGAGTGGCCTCGTAGCAGTTTCACCTGGGACAATGAATTGGTGGCATCTATTCCATCTATTAATAAATTGGGCATGAAATGATGCCCAGTCACCGTCACCTTGTTACAGGGAAGTTAGATGCAGGTCGTCTGTTTGATGAGGGGCCCGAGGGATCAATTGTTGCAACCCAAACTGGAATAATACCCTTTCAAGTTGGTGCCACTCAACAATGTGAAAGCATATTAGTGGCACCATCATTTACCACACACCCTTCCCTTGTTTGCAATGCTCAGGCATAGCCTTTAGTACATCTTGGGTGTATGATTCCCAAATAAACTGAAAATAATAAACCAATGCAAAAATAGTTGCTAGATGAAAATAATGAAAATAAGATTACATTAATAAATAATTTAATACAAATATGTTATGATGTACCTTACATCATAATCCACCATTCTGTCAATATTATCTCTCATTTGGATTAGTGCATGCGTGGTTACCTGCGTAACCTGCCGCATGTTACTCCACCTACAAAGTAAGCTAGTAATTTATTTTATAAGTTATATATATTTGGATTTTGTATTACATATGAAAATAAATATCAACACATTTACACACTATCCAATAAAGCATTATCATGTGGTGTTGAATCTGGTCATGATGGAGCAACCATCTTAATTCTCTCCCATTTCTAAATCTGTAAGATAAAAAAGGCACCAAATATCTCTTTAGTTTCAAGAGCTATTCCACGGTAAAGCTCCCTGTATAGATATGCAAGGCATGCAGAACCCCAACTATATTGTCTAGCCATCTCATGTCCTCAAGCTAGGGGTGGCCACGATCCGGTTTTGAACCAGAACCGGTTCGGTCAAAACCGGTCAAAACCGAAATCGACTTCGAACCTGATCGAAACCGTCTTTCTGCGGTTTAGTTCAGGTTCATATTTTTTAAGAACCGTGAACCGACGCCGACGGTTCCGAGCCAGATTGAACCGATGATTTTAAACTGAATTAAACCGGCGATTTAAATATAAAAAAATTCAATAAATATGTTACCTCACTCCTAATTCATTTATATATATCATTAATTCTCTACACAATTATTCTCTGCATTTTCTTCAATTTTTAATATTTTTTCAATTTTTCTCAAATTCTCTAAATAATTATTTTCTACACTCATTTTAATTTTCAATACTCTCTCAATTTTCCTACTTTATTATTTTATATACTTACTGAAATTTTCAATACTATCTCAATTACTTTGTTATTACTTTAAATCCTCAATAAAATTTCCAATACCCTCTATTTTAATTTTTCCTCTCTTTTATACTTTTTAATTATCAATTGTTATATAATTTTTAAAAAAAGGCAAGTAATAGAACTAAAAATTTTTATTTCTCTAAATCCTAAAGGGATATTTAGGCAAAATTAAGTTTATACACTTTTTGCTAATTTCTTTAAAAAAAATTAATTTCATCTCTAGTTTTTTAATCAAGTTCAAGTCTTTATTTATTAAATTTTTCTTAAAGATAAATTATTTTCTTTCTTTTTTTTTTCTTATTTTATTTTGATTGAAAGATTTCTAAGAAAAATTAAAATATTTTTATAAATATAACTTAAATTTTGAATAAATAAAATTTTTCTCTAATTTTTTTTATCTAAGCTACCCTTAAACTATCCCTAAACCACTTTCAAACCGTCCTCCAAACTGTTTTAAACCGTTCTTTTTCGAACCGCCCTTCAAACCGTTTTAAACTAGGGCTCAAACCGGAACCGACGGTTTATGAACCGTCTTCCAAACCGTCCCCTAGCAGTTTGGTTCAGGTTCATTATTTCATTGAACCTAAACTGGCGGTTCCTAAACTGTGGCCACCCCTACCTCAAGCAGTGGGAAGAACATTAAGTTAACACGAGCATTGGACTTATCATTGAAAAGTGAACCCCTATTCAGACGTAGTATATATGCTCATGCATATATAAGCAAAGTGGCCTTATCCGCTCCTTCAGGATGAAGGAGCGGAAGCATGAAAAACACAAGTTTATATCATTGAATTCAAAATTTTTTCATCTAGGGTCACATGTATCATGCAAGATTTATTTTTATCTATTTGATTTTAATGATAAACAGTATATTAAAACTCTTTTAATATTTTTCGGATCTATATTTTCCATTTAAAATTTTAGAATTAATCAGATTAATTCATTAGAACCCTAGATTAGATCAAGAACAAGTGCACTAACCTTTTGATGCACTACAGTGTGTTTGGCACCTTTAGGATGCGTCTTAGGACACCAGTTATTGTCCCTCTAACTTGTCAACACCAAGATCACCTATGGCAGCCCTTCAACAGCTTCTAAAGCTTTTTCTATGAATTAGAAATTCAAGTTTTGCCTTTTGAGAGATTACAGATGTAAATAGGACACTAGAAACAATTTCTAGTATTTTTAATTCAAGAGATTGTTTGCTAATCTCTTTGAATTGATGAGAGATGAAGAAGAAGAGAAGGGAGAGTGTTCTTTAGGTGGCGGCACCAAGGAGAAAGTGGCAGCTTATGTTTTTGTTCTTTCATCTTTACACTTATATAGCTAGGCCACCACTTAAAACCCTTGCCACATGTCACCCTCTGATTGGTTCTAGGTTTAATTCACCCAATCACATTATGCCAAGTGTCAAACCTATATTTAATCTTAACTTTGATCATCTTACATGATTAAAAGACATTTGGCAAGCTTATGTGTAGTGCCATGCATCACCATCTCATGGTGCCACATGTCACCCTGTGAAATGACCAAAATACCTCTGTTTCTTAATTTTGAGTTCTCAACCCAAAATTATTATTTCTCTTCTTCTAATCAATTTATATCAAATATAAATTAATTAATTAATCTTTATTAATTAATTTCTCATTAATTAAATTCATATTTAAACACTTTGAATATAAATTTAACTTATACTATACATCCAACAACCTATATTTGGTTTCAAGCCATGCTAGAGACTTTGCAATCTAATTGCAAACCAAACCTATTTAATTAATGAATTAAACTCTTTAATTAATTAATTAAATCATATTTAATTTGGTGATTACTTGTGTATGAGTGTGACTTACTAGGCTCATCACTAATTGGCAATGAGACATGATATCAACTCTTAATATCATCAGAACTCTTTCTTACCATAAATGATTTCTCTAAATCATTTTATGCAACTTATAGACTATGGTTAACACCTAGCATAGCTTGCCATAGCCACCCAATCAGTAATAAGGTTTACCTTAAATGAACCTATAATCATATGTTATCATGCACTAATCTCTCTGTTACAAAATCCTAATTCGAGCTGGAGTCATGGTTTATGTCAAAGCCTATTTGCTATGAATATTATGTTCTCTTTTAATTTCAATTCTTGATTAAAAAGATTTTCTCATCAGAAACTCTTTTCTGAATAAATTTATCTGTCCTTGCTAGGAACTTGAAACATCAAGAACAATTAAATGAACATAGGATTTTATCTTTATTTACTTAGAGGAACAGATTACATCTTGATCAACACCTACCTCCATATATAACTAATAGGAGCCAACATGTCACACCCTACCCCTCCGTAAAGCATAACATGATCCCGTAGTATACCTAATGAATTACCAAACTTCGTCTACTGATTACCCATTAAATACACTATAAGGGATTTTAAACATTTTCTTACTTCTTTTTACAGTAGTGAGCACTATTGACAGGTGTTAAAATTTTTCTTTTACTGAAATGAAACTAAATAACAAATCTAAAGTGTTAATAATTTCTGTAAAAATTTTGGCAGAGTGCCATCTGTATTTTGAATAAAACAGTTCTTCAAAAACCTGTAAAAAGCACTTCTAATAAATTTGTTCAATCCACAAACTCCAATAACAGTTCAACAAAATAAATTCCTCAACATTTGTCAACACAATTTGACAATCAATTTTCCAGTGTTTCCAAAAGATAAGATAAAGAAATATGTCACAGTATTTTTACAAGCCAAAATAATTTACAATTTTAGTTTACAACTGCTCAAGACCATGTACAATATATACATACAGTGCACATACATTACAACAAAAACTACAAAATATGGTATATTCAATATACCCGACGAAATCTCAAAATGTAGCACAAGCAGCCTACTCTGCTGCTCTGTCCGTCTGTCTACCTGCGACAGCAATGAAAAAGCTATTGCTGAGCCAATGTCTCAGTGGTACACAACATTAAGAAAATACAATTTAAAACCATAAGCCATAAATCATATGAACTATGGATGCTTAAAATCATAGTTAAATTCAAAAGACAGAGAATGTCATAAAGAATTTAAACTCCATTTCACAATATCACAATAAATATTAATAAATCACACACACAGCTTAATAATAGTTCCATAGTCCAATTCATCCCAAAAGTCGATGGCTAGTGAGGAATAACATAGCTAGCTAGCAAAAATATGAGTACTCATCCTATTCGTCCTCAACTGACACACACCTCAACACTTCAGTCAGAGAGGGAATTCAAAGTCAATTCGTCCCACTAGACAAGCTAGCAAGGAATTCAATCAATATACATGATAGCTGTGGTTTCAAACCATTTGCAATGTTTTACAAGCAATAAGTATCCATCAAATATAATTCAAACAAATTTTCACAATTTAAACAATAACAGACAAATTGTCATAATTTATTTCAATTGAAAATTCAAAAGAAATAACTGTTGTGTACAAACCTCTGAAGAGTAACCTCTTGGCCCTGACTCAGTGTTTCCTTCCCCTTCCCTGAGTCTTTGCTAACTGAAACACACAATTTGAAGTGTTTCAATACTCATTTAAACTGTCTCTAACAATAAGGTTCAATAATTAATTTATTTAATTCTATTGTTTTCCTTAGTCAACCTATAATGTTGACCCTTGATGCACTCTAGGTGAATTAGGTTTAATGTTACCAATATGTCACATTTTACATTTCAATATGCTACCAATATAGTGCAATTTACCATTTTTATAAGTTGGCATTCATTGCCAAATTATTTCAAGCATCATTCTATGTAAATGTCAAGTTCTCAATTTTTGTGTGCTAGATTGGTCTAGCTTAAAGTCCTATTTCTCTTGATTTTTAGCTTCTGGTCAAAGAAACAAAATTGTAGCTCTATGTCTTATTGCACTCGAGGTAAAATTTCAGGTCATTCTGATTTGTATAGACCAAGATATGGTCAATTTACTAAAGCTGGACAGATTACACTAAAATGGCAACTTTATGTCATTTTTAGGTCATTTCTGGTTCTGGCAGTTTTTATACCCGAACTTGTGCAAGCATTTTGACTTGTTTGTGGTCATTTCTGGGTTTTGGTGTCTTCATAAGAGTTGTAGATCTATGTCTAATCTATTCATGATAAAAAGTTCAGGTCATTTGGACCTGTTTTGAGTGAGTTATGGCCAAAACACTAACTGCTGCCCAAATGGTCAATTTTCAGGCTTTTAAGTCACTAATCCGGATTTGGTCATTTCTCAAGTTACTTTCTGGACAGAATTAGGTAGGCTTTCTTCATGAAAGTTGGCACATTTTGTGCTTAGTTTCACCTCCAATTAGCCTTATACCAATTAGAGCCACACACTTAGGGTTATAGGTTCATTTGCACACTGCCCTCTACATGCTTTTCAAATACCAAACCAAACACATGTTTACCAATTACATCTTCACTTCCTCACAACATTATGCATTTGGCACTAACCAAAACTATTCAATTCTCTACATTATAAGTCAACTTGGACAGAATATAACCACTTCAAAATACACCAAATGCAGTCACAATTCACAAAGTTCAATCCCAATAATATATACACATAAATACTTCTAATTATCACACAAACTTCCATCATCAAATTACATACCTATCACTACTATTTCACACACATATATGCTGCCATTTTTTTGTACAATATTTCAACAATATTTCATGAACCTAAACACTTTAATCTTCATCATGAGGCTGCCACAAATTTACACATATACATCAACTTCCATTTTCACTTCTTAAGCTTACCATTCAAACTTTACGCATGGAATTCAACTTTAATACAATTAAACATTTAAATCAACACCCCAAATCACTAAATACATGCAAAAATAATCTGTACATGATGAAGTTCCATGGCTGCCGAAATGCTCCATCACTAATAATTCATCAAACCTCAAACTTCTTTCATAATTAAACTACCCACAACCTTAGTTACACTTTTACTGAAACAAGAATTGAAAATAACCACTTACCTCTTTTGGACTTCTTCAAAACTCCATCAAAACTTATCTTTCTCGCTCCCTTATTGCTGCCCAAGGTGTGTAGACAAGGTTTAGTGAAGGAACCTAGTGAAAAAGGTGACTTGGTCAAGGTTGCATGGAGGTCCTTCCATGGCCAGCAGTGGTGATTTGGAATGGAGCTTGAATTCGGCAAGGAGAGAGCTTGAGGAAGAAATGGTGTTGCAGAATGTTAGTGGGACAGTTCTAGTTTTTTTAATGTTTTAGATACTCCTTAGTGGTCCACTAAGCTATTAGAAAATTCAGATTAATGTTAAGCTTTCATTTATTCAAAATTATACCCCATATTTTGCCTTATTTATACAACACCTAAAATTTCATTTTTCATGGCATTTTCTGTAACACCCCTATGTTCGGTAGTGCGTTCTACTATTTCGGTGATCAGTGTCTGTCCGGACAGCTAGGATGCCTAGAACTACATTTAAATGTTAGTGGGGAAACATAAAATAATGAAATACAAGAAAGGAAAATACAAGAAAAACAAAGGAAAAATAATAGCAATGAAATGTAACCAAGTTAAACGAGCCGAAAACCATAGCGATGGGTGACTGCACTGGGAAGTTGCGGCGTGGACCATTGACTAGCCCTGGACCATGGGGAACCCTGGAAAATTTTTTTAAGACTTAAATAAACATCTATTGAAGTATAAATATCATTAGAAATATCAAATAAAAATTAATTAATTAGTACAAAGAAAAATAAGAAATAGAGAAAACGACAAAACTCGGTGTTACCGAAAAATCGAGAATGCAACCCGAATAGGGGCATTATGGTCAATTGACATCTTGAGTTGCCTTTTGACCTAAATGTCCATTAAAAATAAATGATATTAAACCTTGAAAATATCATGAAAATTAAAATGGTGGTACATAATCTAAATAGTAAAAGATATGAGGAAAATGTGGGAAATTGGAAACTTGGACTAATTTAATACTTTAATCCAAGTTAGTGCTCCACTAACTCATAAATTGGGACACCTTTATCAGCCATTTGGGACAGAAAATGCCATCATCTTCAACCTCCTCACATCCAGCTGAATTGATCCCCCATGAAAACTCCATTGCCGTATCATTTTCCAAGCTTCATGCACCTCCATTTAAGCCCTCCTTTCCACTAGTTTCCTTCATTAATCTTTGCCTACACACCTTGGATAGCAGTTTGGGAGCAAGAAGGGAGAGATTTGAAGGAGTTTTGACAAGCTCCACTTGAGGTACATGTTCATTTCTTCATCCTTTCTCCATTAAAGCTTGTGTGGGTGTTGTGGTGAATGGATTTATGGAAGGAAAGTTGAAGTTTGATGTTTTAATGGTGGTACACCATTTCGGCAGCCATGGGAACTCACCATGTGTAGCTTGTTTTCACTTGTAAATGGTTGTTTAAGATATTGATGTAAGTGTTTATGTGTATAGAAATGATTTAGACAATGTATATTAAGAGTATGTGTAATGGTGTACTTGGTTTTGGAAGCTTGAAAGCAATTTGAAGGAGATATTTTCCATGAGGTGAATCGGCAACTTTAAAGTGTGGTTAGAAATGTGTTGTTTCATGGTTTGGTTTATTGAATTATGTTGTTTATGGTGGCAGCATGTATATGTGTATAATAGATTGGAATTGGATATGTAAATGGGGTATGTTCATATGGTTAAATTGTGTAAATGGACTTTGAAAAATTCTGAGTTATAATGTGTATGTTGAGAGTGGTTATAAGCTGACCAAAATGTGATGTAAAGTGTGTTAATGTTATGGTACCAAATCAGAATTGGCATGAAAGGTAAACTTGGTAAGTATTGAAAGTGTAATTGGTAAGTGATGAACAATGTGTAATAGGGCAGTGTACATTTTAGCTTAGAACCTTAAGTGTGTGACTCCAATTGGTATGAGTAGGGGTGGCCACGGTCCGGTTTCGAACCGGAACCGGTTCGGTCAAAATCGGATCAAAACTGGTCAAAACCGGAACCAGCTTCAAACCGGACCGAAACCGTCCTTCTACGGTTTGGTTCAGGTTCATAATTTTTAGAAACCGTGAATCGGCGGTTCCAAACCGTTTCGAACCGGCCGTTTCGAACCGGACTAAACCGGCGATTTAAATAAAAAAAATTCAATAAATACTTCATTCTACTCCTAATTCATTTATATATATATATATATATCATTAATTCTCTACACAATTATTCTCTATATTCTCTTTAATTCTTAATACTCTTTCAATTTCTCAAATTTTCTAAATAATTATTTTCTACACTCCTTTTAATTCTCAGTACTTTCACAATTCCCCTACTTTATTATATTTTATGCTCACTGAAATTTTTAATACTATCTCAATTACTCTGTTATTATTTTATATCTTCAATAAAATTTTCAATACCCTCTATTTTGATTTTTTTTTCTTTTATGTTTTTTTAATTATCAATTATCATATAATTTTTTTAAAAATGGCAAGTAATACTCAATTTAACTCAATTCAACTAAGCTTTTATCCCAAAAATTTATTAGGATCGGTTATATGGATTCTCTTTCTCCACTCTAAATGATTTTGGGTTAAATCCTCGGAAATGTGTAATGTTTCTAGGTCATGTTGTACTATTCTCCTCCAAGTCAGTTTAGGTCTACTTATTATTTTCTTTCTATCCTCAACCCAATATGCTTTACTTATCTAATTAGAGCTTTCCTATGTTTATACTTTACATGACCAAACCACCTCAATCTCCATTTTCTCAACTTATAACTGAAAATTTTAATTCCTCTAAATCCTAAAGGGATACATAGGCAAAATTAAGTTCATGCACATTTTTCAAATTTTTTTTTAAATTAATTTTATCTCTAATTTTTTAATAAATTCAAGTCTTTGCTTATTAAATTTTTCTTAAAAATAAGTTATTTTATTTTGATTGAAAGATTTTTAAGAAAAATTAAAATATTTTTACAAATATAACTTAAATTCTAAATTAATAAAATTTTCCTCTAATTTTTCCTTTAAGTTGCTCTTAAACAGCTTTCAAACCGTCTTGAACTGTCATTTTTCGAACCGTCATTCAAACCGTTTTAAACCGGGGTTCGAACCGGAACCGGCGGTTCAAGAACCGTCTTTCAAACCGTCCCATGACGGTTTGGTTCAGGTTCATGATTTCATTGAACCTAAACCGGCGGTTCAGGAACCGTAACTGGCGGTTCCTGAACCGTGGCCACCCCTATGTATGAGAACAATTGAAGGTGAAACTAGGCACAAAATGTGCCAACTTTCATGAAGGAAGCTTACCTAAATTCTGCCTAGAAGGTGACTTGAAAAATGACCAAATCTGGATTAGTGACTTGAAAGCCTGAAAATTGACCATTTGGGCAGTAGTTAGTGTTTTGACCATAACTTACTCAAAACAGGTCCAATTGACCTGAAATTTTTACCATGAATAGTTTAGACATAGATATACAATTCTTATGAAGACACCAAAGCTCATAAATGGCCAGAACCAAGCCAAATAGCTTGCACAAGTTTAGGTACCAAAACTGGCTAAACCAAAAGTGACCTAAAAATGACCTAAGCCTACCATTTTAGTGCATTCTGTCCAGCATTGGTAAATTGACCATTTCTTGGTCTACACAATTCAGAATGACCTAAAATTTTGCCCTGCGTGCAATAAGACATAGACCTACAAGTTTGTAGTTTGGACCGAAACCCGAAAATCGAGGGAACTAGGTCGTCCGGCTAGGTCAAAATAGTACACCGAAATCCGGTAAATTGCAATAAAATGCAATACACTTGAAAATGAAATTGGTAATATATACCAACACTAAAGGGCTCTAAAATGTGACATATTGGTAACATTGGAATTGACTAACTTAGAGTGCATCAAGGGTCAACATTATAAGTTGACTAATGAAATAAATTGAAGGGAATAGTACCAAGAAAATTTAGATATTGGATTTTATGGTTGGAAGCAAATTCAATGAGTACTGAAACACTTTAAATTGTGTGTTTCAGTTGAAAAGGATATTGAGAAGCATAAGGAACATTGAGTCAAGACCTAGGGGCGACTCAAATCAGGTTTGTGCACAACTAGTTTTTAACTGATTTTGTTCTTAATATTTCATATGATTAAATGACATATTTTTCTTATGTATTATGTTTAACAAGTATTGGATTTAATTCAATGATTATTGAAATTGTTATAGTATGTATGAATTTAGCTTTGTGAAATGGTATTTCCACAAGTATTAAGCATTGTTGTGAATTGAATAAATTATGTTTTGAAAAATTGTGATAGAACATGTTTTGAATTGTGATGGGCAATTTGCATGGAAAAATGCAAATTTATGATTTGAATTGTGATGAGCATAAAAATTATTGGATATTGGAATTGACTTTGAATCGAATTGTATTGTGATTTATGCTCACTAAAAGGATTGTGATATTATTTTATATCTCACTATAGATGCTTGACTAGGTTATTATCCGTCTCTCTCATTTGTTGAGAAGACAATAGAGTTAGTTGTGTTTTGATTACCATGGTACATGCACAGGCTTAGATTCTCCTCTTATTAGAGGTTAGATCTAAGTTTTTTTATGTTATGGCCCTTTCAGAAGATTCATTATTGTGATGTGTACTGTGCATGATGATTCGACCTCCCCGACCATAGGGAGTTAGAATCCAATTCGACCTCCCCGACCATAGGGAGTTAGAATCACCCCGAAGATGGCCCTTTCGGATTAGTCTTGCATCATTAGTGAGATAAAGAATGTTTTTGAATAGTAAAGAATTGTGATTTCAATTATGATTTATGTATAATTGATTTTGTTGGAATTTCCTTAAATGGTTAGTTATGATTTGATGAATTGAATTTCGTGATCAAAGTTATTTTATACAAATGATTTATATTATTGGCAATGAATATTTTGAGTTTTAAAATTTGATGAGTTTCCAGTTTCCAAATTAATTGCTGTAATTTTTGTCAATGTATATTGTACTATGTTTTAAATTATAGTTGTGCACCACTGAGTTCACCACTCAGCGATAGCTTTGTATGATGTCGCAGGTGAAAAGAGCATAGAGCAATTGAGTAAGCTTCTTTGAAGACACATTCAGATCAGCTCCAGGTATATTATAGGTATACCCATGTACATAGGTTTTGATGTATGCATGTAATAATATGTATGTAAATTATTTAAGCAGTTATATAAAAACTCTTGTAAAATATTTTGGTATGTAATTAAATGTAAATTATTGTGATATAAATATTGAGTCTTGTAATCAATGAAATGTTCTTTATGATGAGATTGGTTTGAAAGTGAATTGATCTTATTATTCAGATTTGAATTGTGAGTTGAAATGAAGTTATTGGAGTTGTGTTTGAGAAAACATATTGGGAGTATTTTCCTTTTCAGGTTTGAAGAACTATTTTCTCAAAATACAGCCGGCACTTTGCCGTAATTTTGAAAAAATTTTATAACACCAGATTTTAATCGATGATTTAAATTTCACAAAAATTGTTTTAAAATCCCTTGTACTATATCCAATGGGTTATCGGTAGGCGAAGTACGATAATTCATTAGGTGTACTATGAGATCATGTTACATCTTACAGGGGAGTAGGGTGTGACATTTTCAAAGTTTAATATCATTTATTTTTAATGAACATTTAGGTCAAAAGGCAACTTGGAATGTTAATTGACCACAATGCCCCTATTCGGGTTGCATTCCCGATTTTTCTGTAACACCGAGTTTTGTCATTTTCTCGATTTTTCATTTTTCTTTGTACTAATTAATTAATTTTTCTTTGACATTTCTAATGACATTTATACTTCAATAAGTCTTTAATTATGTCTCAAAACTAAATTCTGAGGGTTTCCTGATCCTGGTGGCTATTGTCTGTATTGTAACTTCCCGTCGGTCACCCATCATTGCGATCTTTGGCTCGTTTAAGTTAGTTTCATTTCATTGCTATTATTTTTCCTTTGTTTTTCTTGTATTTTCTTTTCTTGTATTTCATGATTTTATATCTCCTCACCAATATTTAAGCGTAGTTCTAGGCATCCTAGCTGTCCGGACAGACACTGGTCACCGAAACAGTAAAACGCACTACCGAACATATTGGTGTTACACAACACATGCTCATATACCCATACACGGTACAAGTATGAAAGCAGTATCAAACACAAATCACCTATATATAAGATAATTGTACTATCTCAAGTCTAAAGATTATATGCACTGATATGATTTATGACAATGCACTGACAAGAGTAGACTCCATGTGCTTGTCATAAGTGTCACTGGTTCGGCCTACTTATAATGTATAAGTGCCTATCATATTTGTTATATGGCATGAGACTCACCATTCCATCTTATTTACATCTCATATAAATAACTTGGGAACAAAAATGATTATAATCTTTCTGGATAAGTCATGTCCTTATTGTGAAGTATCCTCGATTGTAAACCTATTTATGATACTTTGTGCTAGAAATACTGTCACTCATAGTCTTAACAATTTAAGAATAGAATTCCTATCAAAATATCAATGGACCTTTTCTATTACACATAAATATATTATGTAAACGAAAAAGTGAAAATGCCTTTTATTAATTAAAATATGTACAAGATACATACTAAATGATATGCTCTAGGGCATACTACTAACAATCTCCCACTAACACTAGAGCCATTTATTATAATATCTTAGACCCATCTTCTCAAGATGATGGTCTAGCTGAGTTTGTGACATTGGCTTAGTGAATGGATCTGCTAGATTTTCAACTGATGCTATTTTTCACATTGCTACATCGCCTCGCCCAACTATTTCTCTGATAATGTGGTAGCGTCTTTCTATGTGTTTGGATTTCTAGTGAGACCGGGGTTCCTTATATCCAAACAGTCTCTTTTTGTAGCATCTGATGCAGCAATATACTCAGCCTCGGTAGTGGAATCTGCAGTCGTACTCTGTTTGGAACTCTTCCAACTGACTGCACTTCCATTACAAATGAACACATATCTAGAGGTAGACTTTCCATCATCGATATCTGATTGGAAATTAGAATCAGTATAACCATCCAATTGCAAGTCTCCACCTCCATATATCAAGAATAAATCCTTAATTCTTCTCAAGTACTTAAGGATATTCTTGACAGCTATCCAGTGTTCCGAACCTGGATTGGATTGAAACGTACTAGTCAAACTAACAGCATATGCAATATCCGGCCTAGTACACAACATTGCATACATCAAACTTCCAATAGCCAATGCATATGGATCCTGGCCATTTTATCTCTTTCTTCAAATGTCTTTAGAGACATCTTCTTTAGAAAGGTGGATACCATGTCTCACTGGTAACAATCTTCTCTTGGAATCAAGCATGTTAAACCTCTTTAACACCTTTTCCAAGTATAGAATTTGGGATAAACCAATTATTCTTTTCACTCTATCTCTATAGATGTGAATCCCAAGAATATAGGTTACCTCCCCTAAGTCTTTCATGGAGAATGTATTTGACAATCATACATTTACAGTTGTCAACATACCTGTGTCATTACCCATCAACAAAATGTCATCCACATATAAGACAATGAAAGTGACAGCACTATCACTAACCTTCTTATATACACATGACTCATCCTCATTTTTTATAAAACTAAATGACTTAATGGCTTCATCAAAACGGATGTTCCAACTCTCGAAGTTTGTTTTAACCCATAAATGGATCGCTTTAGCTTGCATACCTTAGAACCATCTTGGGATTCAAAACCCCTAGGTTATTCCATGAAAATGTTTTCTTCAATGTATCCATTGAGAAAAGTTGTTTTGACATCCATCTTCCAAATCTCATAATCATAGTATGCAGCTATTGCTAATAGAATCCTAATTGATTTAAGCATGGCAACAGGCGAGAAAGTCTCCTCATAGTCAATTCCTTGTCTTTGGCGAAGCCCTTTCGCTACTGGCCTTGCCTTATAGGTCTCTACCTTTCCATCAGAACCAATTTTCTTCTTGAAACCCATTTGTTCCCTATAGGTATAATACCTTCAAGTGGGTCAATAAGATCCCAAACTTGATTCTTATACATGGAATCAATCTCGGATTTCATAGCATCAATCCATTTTGAAGAGTCTATATCTGATATAGTTTCTTCGTAGGTATGTGGATCATCTCCATGATCTACTTCTTCATGAGTAGACAACTCTTGTTCTTCTTTATGAAGGAAACCATATCTCACTGGTGGGTGAGATACCCTAGTTGTTCTACGAGGAAAAGCTGTAGATGTTTCATCAATAAGTGTAGGTTGACTAGATGGATCTATATCCATCTGATCTGTTGGTTGGTCAAAATTCTCCAATTCCAACTTTATTTGCTTTCCTTTGCTTTCTTCTTGAACAAACTATTGTTCAAGAAATGTGGCATCTCTACTTACCACAACCTTTTATGATGTAGGCAAATAAAAATAATATCCAAAACTATCTTTTGGATATCCAACAAATCGACCCTTTTCTGATCTAGTTTCCAATTTATCAGTGTTCAGCTTTTTGATATAAGCTGGACAACTCCAAATCTTAACATGCTTAAGACTTGGTTTTCTTCCATGCCATATCTCATAAGGTGTGGACGATACTGATTTTAATGGAGTCCTATTCAGAATATGCAAAGCTGATTCTAATGCAAATCCCCAAAAGGAGATTGGGATTGGCATATCAGTATAGCTCATCCTACTACGTACCATATCCAATAAGGTACGATTTCTCCTTTCAGATACACCATTCAGCTGTGGTGTTCCTGGAGGAGTCAGCTGGGAAACAATGCCATGCTCTCTCAAGTATTCATCAAATTCAGTACTTAAGTATTCACCTCTACGATCTTATCGAAGAGCTTTAATACTCTTTCCTATTTGATTTTCTACTTCAGATTTAAATTCTTTGAACTTTTCAAAGGATTCATGTTTGTATTTCATCAAATACAAATACCCAAACCTTGATTTATCATCAGTAAAGGTAATAAAATAATGAAAACTGCCTCTAGCCATTTCTTTAAATGGACCACATACATCACTATGTATTAGCTCCAAAATATTTTTAGCTTTCAGCCCTTGTCTAACAAAGGGTGATCTAGTCATTTTTCCCTGAAGGCAGGATTTACATGTTGGAGTAGGTTCAGAATCCAATGAGGATAAAATCCTTATTTTCTCCAGCTTTGCAATCCTATCTTCTGCAACATGACCTAACCTTAAGTGCCAAATATATTTTGAACTTGAGTTGATTTTCATCATGGCATTGCATTCTTTTAGATTGCTTGCATTAAATTTGTATTTAACATTAATATCTAGATAATAAAGTCCATCATGCAAATAACCCGAACCAACATATTTATTTCCAAAATAAATATTGCAAACACCATTTATGAACTGAAATTCATAACCATCTCTAGTCAAACTAGATATAGAAATGATGTTCTTAAAAGGCTTCAGGTATATGCAAAACCTTATTTAAATACAAAACATGTCCACACATGTATAAAGATTTAGATCCTATGGCTAAAGCTTCAATAGTTGAGCTTTTGTCAACCCGGAGTCTAATATCTCGTTATTGCAAGCTACTACTACTTGCTATACTATGGGCAGTTCCTATTCCTGTGCCCATTCTTCTGGCAGTGGAATACTTTCCTTTGCGTTCTTCAACTTTGGTCTTTCCTTTTTGTTTAGCTATTTTTCTTGGAAGGACTAAGAATCTGAGGTTTCTTTTTCTTATTGCCCTTCTTCTTGTTGGACTTTCCAACAGAAGAAGATGCAATCAAAGCTACCTCTTTTCCTTTATTGCCCGGCATATTCTTTTGGGAAATAACCAACATGTTGAGTAAACCAGCCAAGGTGCATTCCTGTTTAGTCATATGGAAATTTATCACAAAATTCCCAAATGACTCAGGAAGGGATTGAAGGATCAAATCCGTCTGCAGTTGGAAATCCATGTTAAAGTCAAGATGTTCTAGCTGCTCAATCAGCGAAATCATCTTATGGACATGATCCCCAACATTCTGTACCTTAGACATCCTCATGCAGAATAGCTATCTAGATATCTCACACTTAGCATTCCTGCTGTGCTCACCATACAACTCTTGCAGGTGAAGGAGGATCTCACTCGCACTCTGCATGTTCTCATGTTGCTTCTGTAACTCATAACTCATGGAAGCAAGCATGTAACACTTAGCTCTCATATCATGATCCTTCCACTTGTCCAAAGTTTCATGTTCCTCTTGAGTAGCCTCTAGAGGTAAGGGACCAGGAAAATTTGAGTCTATAACATATCCTATATGTACAAGGTTCAGGACAAGTTTCAAATTTCTTAGCCAATCAGATAGATTAGTTCCTGTCAACCTATTGCGATCAAGTATGCTTGCATGGATATTGGATGGTGGTGGTTGTTCTTGCTCATTATTATCGGAAAATTAACTACAGAAATAACCAGATTAATTAGTAAATGTATCATGTAATTAACCAAAATGATTATGGTCTTTTAATCAAATTGGTCCTCCCACTAACTTAGTGAATCCTACACTTCCAAAGTAGAAAACGGAAATCCTAGTTGCATGGATTTCTAGTGAGTGATTAAATTCTTATAATCCTATAGATCATCCTCAGGCACATCCATTATTGGAATTACAATAAATTATAAGTGAGCAACTCCTTGCCCATCACATCTCATGTGAGGTTCAATCCTTTATCTAGCCCCTAATGCTCAAAATCTCAGGCACATCTATTATTGACTTATCTTGCATTAGTTAAGTTGATCCCATTGAGCCAGTAAATATGCAAATAATTTTAATGTCCTCAGGCACATCCATTATTGGCCACCAAACCATTTACATATTTACAACATCTCATGCTTAACAATTATTCTTAAAAAAATCTCTTAAATTAATTGCATCATATGCAAGTATTTAAAATTTCTTAAAATAATTGCCTCAATGGAGGGCCCATATTATAATTATTTTAATAATACCATATCCAACTTAATCATTTGTTTGGAAGATTTTGTGGTCGTTCTAATTACTATTATGGTCTCACTTTGCACATTATCCAATTAGCATGCATATACCATATACTTGCATACATTCCCATACATCTCATGCATTCATGGATAATAAATAAATATGGTATGATCATGGACTTTCTAAGGGATTCAATTCTGAGTCCCCAAGAATTGAATCAGGGTATTCCTAGGTGCATTTCATTCATTTATATTACAAGAGTTACTGAATGAGTACATAATCAACACTTGATCTTAAATTCCTCCTACTGGTCCCACTAATGCTCTTGACCTCCTTGATCTTCTTGCAATCCAATTACATAGTAATCCTTAGCATACCAAGGCGAATTTATAAGAACTAAATAAAAGAAATTACAACCCAAAAATATTACAATCTTTATAATACATGCCTAAAATAAATTAAAATAAATTAATTAATTTACAATCCAAAGAAAAATAAAAGAAATAAATCCAATCACATTGGTATTTTATAGTCCATGATCATCTATCATGCATATCACTATTTAACAATTAAATAAAACATACATACTTAAATTAAATTGAATATCTCATATTCAACTTAAAAATCCAGATTTGAATATGATTCAAACAAATTTAAAAATTCATATTTGAATCTTATTCAAAACAAATTTAAAAATTCATATTTGAATCTCATTCAACCAAATTTAAAAATTCAGATTTGAATCTCATTCAAATAAATTTAAAATTTCAGATTTGAATCTCATTCAAACAAATTTAAAATTTTCAAATTTGAATTACATTCAAACAAATTTAAAAATTCAGATTTGAATCACATTCAAACAATTTTAAAAATTCATATTTGAATCATAATTTAATTGTGTGATTATATTTCTAATTAAACAATTTAATTAGATATAAAATGGACCTTAGATCATATAACAATTGCACATTTAAAATCCATCAAACCTTGCGCACCACAATGGTGCCAAAACCATGCGCACCATAGTGGAACCAAGCATGCCGCCATCTTTGCTTTGCAACCAGAAATGAATCAACCATCTCATGATCAAATCTCACAATTAAATCATATAATCAACAATTTAAATGGTAAATATAGTGGCTCTGATACCAATTGAAGGAGCGAAAGCATGAAAAACATAAGTTTATATCATTGAATTCAAAAATTTTTCACCTAGGGTCACATGCATCATGCAAGATTTATTTTTATCTATTTGATTTCAATGATAAACAGCATATTAAAGCTCTTTTAATATGTTTTAGATCTAGATTTTACATTTAAGATTTTAGAATTAATCATATTAATTCATTAGAACCCTAGATTAGATCAAGAACAATTGCACTAACCTTTTGATGCACTGCAGTGTGTTTGGCACATTTGGGATGCGTCTTAGGACACCAAATATTGTCCCTCTAGCTTGTCCACACCAAGATCACCTATGACAGCCCTTCAATAGCTTCCAAAGCTTTTTCTATGAATTAGAAAATCAAGTTTTGCCTTTTGAGAGATTACAGATGTAAACATGACACTAGAAACAATTTCTAGCATTTTTAATTTAAGAGATTATTTGCTAATCTCTTTGAATTGATGAGAGATGAAGAAGAAGAGAAGGGAGAGTGTTCTTTAGGTGGCAGCACCCAGGAGTAAGTGGCAGCTTATGTTTTTGTTCTTTCATCCTTACACTTATATAGCTAGGTCACCACTTAAAACCCTTGCCACATGTCACCCTCTGATTGGTTCTAGGTTTAATTGACCCAATCACATTGTGCCAAGTGTCAAACCTATATTTAATCTTGACTTTGATCATCTTACATTATTAAAAGACATTTGGCAAGCTTATGTGTAGTGCCATGTGTCACCATCTCATGGTGCCACATGTCACCCTGTGAAATGACCAAAATACCCTTGTGTCTTAATTTTGAGTTCTCAACCCAAAATAATTATTTCTCTTCTTCTAATCAATTTATATCAAATATAAATTAATTAATTAATCTTTATTAATTAATTTCTCATTAATTAAATTTATATTTAAACACTTTAAATATAAATTTAACTTATACTATACATTCAATAACCTAGATTTGGTTTCAAGCCATGCTAGGGACTTTGCAATCTAATTGCAAATTAAACCTATTTAATTAATCAATTAAACTCTTTAATTAATTAATTAAATCATATTTAATTTGGTGATTACTTGTGTATGTGTGTGACTTACTAGGCTCATCACTAATTGGCAATGAGACATGATATCAACTCTTAATATCATCAGAACTCTTTCTTACCATAAATGATTTCTCTAAATCATTTTATGCAGCTCATAGACTATGGTTAATACCTAGCATAGCATGCCATAGCCACCCAATCAGTAATAAGGTTTACCTTAAATGAACCTATAATCATATGTTACCATGCACTAATCTCTCTGTTATAAAATTTCAATTCGAGTTAGAGTCATGGTTTATGTCAAACCCCATTTGCTATGAATATTATGTCCTCTTTTAATTTCAGTTCTTGATTAAAAAGATTTTCTCATCAGAAACTCTTTTCTGAATAAATCTATCAGTTCTTGCTAGGAACTTGAAACATCAAGAACAATTAAATGAACATAGGATTTTATCCCTATTTACTTAGAGGAACAGATTCCATCTTGATTAACACCTACCTCCATATAAAACTAGTAGGAGCCAACACATGCCCATATACCCATACACAGTGCAAGTATGAAAGCAGTATCAAACTTAAACTACCTATATACAAGATAACTAAGCTATCTCAGGTCTAAAGATTATATGCACTGATATTATTTATGATAATGCATTGACAAGAGTAAACTCCATGTGCTTGTCATAAGTGTCACTGGTTCGGCCTACTTATCATGTATAAGTGCCTATCATGTTTGTTATATGGCATGAGACTCACCATTCCAAGTTATTTACATCTCATATAAATAACTTGGGAACAAACATGATTACAATCATTCTAGATAAGTCATATCCTTATTGTGAGGTATCCTCGATTGTGAACCTATTTATGATACTTTGTGCTAGAAATACTGTCACTCATATTCTTAACAACTTAAGAATAGAATTCCTAACAAAATATAAATGGACCTTTTCTATTACACATAAATATATTATGTAAATGGAAAAGTGAAAATGCCTTTTATTAATTAAAACATGTACAAAATACATACTAAATGATATGCTCTAGGGCATACTACTAACATAGGAATGGCTGCAAATTATCCCACAAGCCATGACATATATTGTCCACATCCTTTAAATACATTTGGAGGTGGCCTTATGCCTAGATATTCTTCACAAACAGATGGCCATTTCAACCTTGAATTGCCAGTTACTGCATGACTATCTATGGATAATCTAGTAATTATACTGATATCTTCTAGAGTGATAGTGCATTCTCCTATCGGAAACATGAATGTGTGCACCTTAGGCCTCCACTTTTCAACTAGAGCTAATATGAGATACCAAACTAATGCAAAAAACCTCATTTGGGATACTCCAGTAAAACCACTATCCCTTAAATAAGGAATGATCAATTCTGGAGGGCATCCAAATGAAGAATATTTGCATGTCTTTGCAGGTTAACACCTCTTCCTGCATTGTACCTTCCCATATAGTCTTCAATCACTGAAGCCTATGGTGTCTGAGTATTGATGGATCTGATGGACCTGGCCGGAGCTAATTTCTACAGTGCATTTGCTATCCTTCCGTTCCTATTAAGGTTAATACTTAACTTATTAATCACTTCACTGTATTATTATTATTATTACTCTTCTATTGTGAAAAAAATAAACAAACATTTATTTTTAATTATTACTCTTCCAATCTAATAATATCCATTATATTACCTTTTTTTTAAATTACTAACCACCCACCACTGACCTAACACCATATATGTACAACTTGCCCAATAAAATTTTGTATTTAAATGTACTAAATGCAGAGAGAGAGAGAGAGAGAGAGAGAGATAGAGATAAGTGGGAAGAGGGATAGAGAGATAGAGAGAGAAATGGAGAGAGATTGAGTTAGAGTTGCCTGATTCAAAGTGATATTACAACAATTTGTAATATAAAGTTTTTATATATCATAATTAAAAATTTTGCCCACAATACTCATAAAATGTCATTTATGTAAAAAATGTTATTTTTTTCATTTATTTAATAAATTACAATATTTGAAACTCATGAAATATTTTTCTTCACCTTTCTTCTATTATCCAAAAAAATGAACAACTATTCATTTTAATCTAATAATATCCATGATATTATTACTCATCTAATCTAATAATCTCCAATTTTTCAAAAATTACCAACCACTCACAGCATTAGCTCACACCATATATCTACAACTCTAAAAATAATTAAAATTAGAGTAATTAATCACTTTTGACCCTATTTATCGGGATAATATAATTCGTCTTTGAATTTTATTTTATATTTTATTTTTAAATTCTTAACTTAATTTATTATTAAAAAATTTTAAATTTTAATTTTATTTCACATGTTATAATAAACTTTTTAAGATAAAAATATAAATAAAAAAGTAATAAAATTACATTTTTAACTTCTTTACTCTCACGCTTAAAAAATATCTACTGTTTCAATCACCACATATCTATCATAATCAATCAACGCCATTATAGCGATCTACTTCTTAGAAAGGCAAAAGATTTATTTTTTATCAGAAAGTATTGAAACTATATTTATAGATACCACGTTATAACTTAAAAGATTTTTTAATCTAAAAACCTACTATTATAAGTTAGGAAATTTTTTTATAAAATAAAATTAAAGTTTAGAGATTTTTTTAACAATAAATTAAAATTAATGAATAAAAATAAAATATAAGATAAAATTTAGGAACAAACTATAAAAATTACTCGGTTAGAAATAGATATTAATTGAACTCTTTCTTTTTTTTAACAAGCAAAAGAAATTTTATTAATAAATAAAACTAAGAAAAACATTAAACCTAGACAATAAACTATCTAAATTTGAAGTTAATACTCTTTCTTCATAAAATTATAGCAACTGTGAGGTATGATAATGCTTCTATTATTTTTTAATAAAATAGTAAATAACCTTAATTTATGTATCATAATGCTAATTAATTTTTATTATTGGTGGTTTGCAGTTTTTGTGGTTGTTTTTAATTATAAAAGTTTTACTTAATGTTCACATTTTTTTATAAATTTAATACTTTACAATATAGCAACAATAATTAAATCTTAAATTCTAAAATTAACCTTTATCATTGGTTGTAGTGTTTCTGGTTGTTTTTTATATAAAAAATAATAATAATAATGAAAATAAATAAATTTTAATAATTTTTTTTATTAAGTGTTTTAAGGGTACATTAAAAAAAAAACCCATATAAACATAAATATTTTTAGAAAGGCATTTTGTAATGAGTTCTTCTCACTTTTTCATGGTTTACCGACTCTGAAAATGGAAAGTGTGTTTTCTTCTTCTTCTTATTCTTCTTCTTTATAAATTTACAGTTTCTTCCCTAAATTTTGTCCTATATTATAATTTAATATTTAAATTTTAAAAAATTAATTATTTAATTCTTAAATTTTATATTACATTACACTTTAATCTTTAATTCTTAAATTTTATATTATATTATATTTTAATTTCTATAATTTTAATACAAAAAATAAATTGATTATTTTATTAATAAATAAAATTATTATAAATATTAAAATTATAAATATATTAAATTATTTTATATATTAAAATTAAAAAATTAAATAATTAATTTATTAAAATTTAATTCGAGAATGAAATCATAATTTTTTTTTAATTTATTTATTAATACAGGAGAAAGTGATGTTTTTTTTCTAGATAGATTTCTTTACATAGAATATTGAACCTTGTGCGATGATATCTCACTTTTTAGAATATAAAACTCGCAAGGCCTGTTATATGACACGTCACTCATGTTATTGTTTTATTTTTCTCTTAACTGTTCTTTTCGCGCGGACACATTTGTCGAGAACGGTAGAAAAAGATCTTTCCAGCAAAAGTAGCCAAATCCAGATCAGCTTTTTCAGTAAGAACAGCCAAATAATTCAATTTTGATTTTAATATATCTCTAAAATTAAGTTATAATTATTAAAATGTTATCGGTTACACTAAAAATTAAAAGTGAATATTAAAATTTATTTAATTAATTTTTTTATGTAGTATTTGTTTTCATTAATGAGATAAAGGGCTAAAAGATAAAATTAGGAATTTTTTTTTTTTAAAGGGATAGTTTAGATAAAGTGAAAATTTAATGGAGAAATGGGTGTGCAGGAACAAAATAAGGAGACCCAAATACAAAACAAAACATGAAAAGTGAGGAATTCAAAGTCTTTCTTCCGAATCTTTACTCGGTGTCACAAATGTACATATAATAATTTTATTATGATTATTAATCATAATGAATTTATGTGACATCTATCATAATCGATTATTAAAATAAAATTGTTATACATATATCAATTTCAAGATATAATTTTCCTTTTAGAGAGCTTATAAAAGAAGTACTATAACGAAAATGGCCTCACCAACCAACCAACATCAACAACATATACACAATTCAGCTAATTTATCCTTTTAAGTTACTTTGTCAATTTCAATTAGAAAAGCCTTGTTTAACTTCTAAGCATTGTCTTATAATTTTAAGTACTATATTTACTTTTCCAACAATCAAATTTCAGTACATGCAGCCCTTTTAATTTTAATCTGCATTTATTTTGAGTGGAACAAAGAATCAATGGCGAAGTTGCATTCGATGTAGTCAGTTCTCTTTTCGTCTAATTTAGATGTTAAAAACACAAATTCACTATTGATATACCCAGTATCTAGCACATTCGCAAATTTCAAGTTGTTAGCCAGTTGATTGTTTTCAAAACAAACTTTATTTTGGCACACCCATAAGACCCAAGTCTCAGCATTACAGATTCTACACCTCTTAACTTTGCCAATGTTGCAAACAAATTTTGCCATTGTTTCTCAATTTCAACTCATCACAGTAGGACAATGTTGTAACACCCCAAGAACCGATGAAGGCGAGTAGATAAGGGCAAGCTGAAAGTTAGAGCTCGGTTGGCAGGCTTCTAGGCAAATGAGGGGAGAAATAATGCACCAAGTCCCACATCAAAAAAGGAAAAAGTTAAGGTACTCATAAGAGGAAGCACCACATCCACTCGATAGTGTGCTTTAGTTCTCAGAGTAATGGCTCGAGGAATAAATTCATAAGGCCATATGGGTCAAAATAAGCAATACTATTTAGTTGGGCTGGGTTGTGACAATTATGGTATCAAAGTTGGACCTCCCTCAATACGATGTGATTTAAGGAATAATTAAGCACAAACTGGTGGACTTATAAGACCCCAATGATCAACAAGGTCGAGCATGGAAGCAAGCACTTCGTTGGTAAGCTTCTAGGTGAATGAAGGGGTAAAAATGAATCAAGTCCCATACCAAAAAGGAAGGAGAAAATTAAGGAGCTTATAAGAGGAGGGACCATATCAACTAAATAACATGCTTTTGGGCCTAAAAGAAAGGGTTCGAAGGACAAATCCATGAGGCAAATAAATGGTGGAAAACTTTTAATAAGGACTACTGCCTCAAGGAGAAGAGATCTAAAATTCCAATCCTAACTCAAATCAAATAGAAGTTGTGCATACCTTTGTTAATAATCCAAACCAGGAGCAAGATGTGATGGCTATTGTCCCAATTGTTTATAATACTAAAGCATCATCCATCATAGAAGCTTTGGAGAAATGCCTTGAGAAACGGATAGAGAAAAATGACAGAATCTTGGACAAGCTACATGTAGTTATACAGATGATGATAGAAATATTCAGTCTTCAAGATTTTATAACTTCTAATGACCAGTTCCCTTGCTAGAAAAGTCAGATTCTGTAGTTAAAAGCTTGGGTGGCACCAACCTAAAGTTCCTATGGTGTTGTATCGACAACAGTCATGCCCAGCTCAAAGAAGTACCATCCTCCTCGCAAGATGGAAAAGCAAGTAACGAACCATAACACCAGCTTAGTACAATTGTCCTAATGGCAAGCCCTCGGGTCCATCCTAGATCTATAGCAACACCAATCCATCTACTCACCCAATTGCTTATGAAGCTAAAGGAGTCCCAACACCCTAGTGCCAAAGGTTTCCTAGGTGACATTCAGCTCGAAGGCAACCACAACATTAGTGGAATCAGTGCTCCTACTATCCAAGTTCCTCAAAATAATAGTTGTAGATGCTTCAAATCCTTAAGCAGTAGTTACAACAGCACTAGTTCCTTTAGCCCCAGTATCTCCTCAAGTGACTATGGGTGTAGTGAGGAATGCTGTGCAAGAGCTTTATAGGCCTAACCTCAAACAGATTGGCCACCAAAGTTTCACAAGCCATATCCAGAAGTTCATTATAAGGGAATCCTTAACCAATAGGATACAAAATTCGAAAATTTAGCCTTTTTCTCTAGGGAGGATGATCAATTAACTTTGGAGCACATTGCTCAATTCATAATCCAGTGTCGAGAGTTAGTTAACTATGACACCTTTAAAAACTATAAACTCAAGCTCTTTCCAAACTCTATCACGAGTGTAATGATCCAAATCCAAACTATTATTAGTGCTAGAGCATTGGGAGGCATAAAGCCACCAAACCTATAGCAAGCCTAACTTTGACCTTTCATTTATACTTTTATAACATATCTTTACAAATATTTGGGTAAGACCCATTGATCTACTATTCTTAAAACATCATTTCATTTACCATTTCCCAATTTGCTAACAAATTCTGCTTCCATTTTATGGAGCTCATCTCATAGGGCCTAGTCAAATCTTTTCATCATATCATTCACATTCTTTTATTTGAAGATGGAATTTGTGTATTTGGAACTCTCTATTCACTTATACTTCTATGACTTCTTTGAAAATATTATACTATATCTTAGAATAACCAGATCTCTTTAATACACTACTCTTATAAAATATTTACAGTAGTAAGCACAGTGTCAAAATGAACAAAATTATATATGTCTCAAAATAGCTCTACAAAATGATATAAACACACAAACTTGACTATATCAAACCTTGGAGTTCATTTATCCAAAATTTGCTGACTATTGTCCTTACTTATGTCCCTAAAGGGGATAGACATAAGAAAGAGAGTCAATATATAAACCCAGTGAGTAAAGAATTACAGGGGGAGGAAAACATATTATTAAAAAACATTTCAATCATATGGATTTATCATTCTCATGGATGGTTTCACAATACAAATAATTCACATTAAGGTGGTTATATCACAATTATTTTAATGATCTCTTTAATAATAGTCAAAATGGTAATAGTGTAAATATAGATTATAGAACAATAGAAAAGAATGTGAATTATACTAGAAGGATTAGATCTTTAGAAGTAAAGGAAGCACTTAAGAGAATGAAAGTGGGTAAAGCCTATGGACCCGATGAAATACCAATTGAAGTGTGGAAGTATTTGGGAGATATGGGAGTGGCATGGTTAACTAAATTATTTAATAAGATTCTAAACCCAAAGAAAATGCCTGATGAATGGAGGAAGAGTATTTTAGTACCTATTTTTAAAAATAAGGGAGACATATAGAGTTGCTCAAACTATAGGGGAATTAAACTCATGAGCCATACTATGAAGTTGTGGGAGAGAGTTGTGGAGCATCGACTACGTCATGATACTTCTATCTCTCTCAATCAATTTGGTTTCATGCCCGGTCATTCAACTATGGAAGCGATCTTTCTCATTAGAAGCTTAATGGAGAAATATAGAGATGTGAAGAAAGATCTACACATGGTTTTTATTGATTTGGAGAAGGCTTATGATAGTGTTCCAAGAGAGGTCTTATGGAATGTGTTAGAACAAAAGAGGGTATCTATTAGGTACATACAAGTATTGAAAGATATGTATGAAGGAGCAACTACTATTGTGCGCACAGTGGGAGGGGACACAAGAGATTTTTCGATCTCAATTGGATTATACCAAGGATCAGCCATAAGCCCTTACCTTTTTACATTAGTTTTAGATGAACTAACGAAACATATATAAGAGAGTATTCCTTGGTGCATGATGTTTGAGGATGATATTGATGAGACACGAGAAGGAGTCAATAGAAAGCTAGAACTTTGGAGAAGTACTCTAGAGTCAAAGGGTTTTAAGTTAAGTAGAACGAAAATAGAATACATGCATTGCAAGTTCAGTGAAGGCCAAACTGGTGATAGGGAAGGAGTTAGTTTGAATGGAGTGATACTGCCCCAAAGTAATCAATTTAAATATCTAGGCTCAGTCCTTCAAGTAGATGGGGGATGTGAGGAGGATGTTAGTCATAGGATTAAAGCGAGATGGTTGAAGTGGAGACGTGCCACGGGAGTTTTATGTGATCGTAAGATTCCCAATAAATTGAAAGGAAAATTTTATTGTACAGCCATACGATCGGCTATGTTATATGGTAGTGAGTGTTGAACACTGAAAGAGTCGTATGCATCTAAGATAAGAGTTGCAGAGATGAGAATGTTAAGGTGGATGAGTGGCCATACTAGACTAGATAAAGTCCTTAATGAGAGTATTGGAGAAAAGTACGAGTGGTGCCAATTGAAGATAAGTTGAGAGAAGGGAGATTGAGGTGGTTTGGTCATGTGAAGCGTAGACATACGGAGGCTTCAGTTAGACAAGTAGAGCACATTAGGTTAGAGGATAGAAAGAAAAAAAGGGGTAGACCTAAATTGACTTGGAGGAGAGTAGTACAACATGATCTAGAAGTATTACACATTTCTAAGGATTTAACCCAAAAATCGTTCGGAGTGGAGAAAGCGAATCCATATAGCCGACCCCAAATTTTTTGAATAAAGGCTTAGTTGAGTAAGGTGGTTATATTACCAAAGGTTTCCCCTTCCTTTTCTCTTTCATATCATATCACATGTCCAATGTGTCTAGCTCATTATAGAGGTTACTTAGGACTTCCACTTAATATTTAATATCAAAAAAGTAGGGTCGAAGACACTTAATTGCCTTACTTTGACACTCTGCATATCATGCGATATGAACTCATAAATGCATGCATGCCTTTCCTTTCTTTATCATATCTTTCCATTAGATCATCCATAGCCACCACAAAACACAAATACATAATGCAACATATTAATAAGTTAAATACATATATGTAATATATATCTGATTAAAATAATTAATTGATGTATTGATGTATATGAAGAATAAAACAAGATTTATAAAAATATTTTGTTATTTTTACTCACCTTGAGAGCAGTTCCTTTTCGACTGGACACTTTTAATTTGGACCAACCCCTTGATTTCCATTCCTTATTGTTGTATGTCTTAAAACATATAAAATATATTTAGTTCATCATTTAATTAAACATTTTATTAAATATTATTTTATTGGGCAGAATATGCTTCAGCTGCCGAATGCGCGTATCATTCACGTGACTATTTCTATTAATCGGCTGCCGAAGTTCAGCAGCCCATCTTTGCATTTCAACGAATGCTTCTTGGAAACAAGTTGAACGTGTCTTTTGTGACTCATGACCATAGAATTTAAAATTATTATCATAACATTCAAATAATTCAATTTGTACATATCAGGTATTAGTTATGTTATAACAATTTTGCATTTATATTTATCTGTATTTATATGAGAAACTTCATTAACGGACAATATAAAATTGCATTCAAGATTTCGCACTCGTAAAATATGTATTTTAAGTCCACATTTCAATTTATAATTTATTTAGAATAATGGTGTTTTGAGTCATTATAATTTATATTCACATTTTCTTTAAGACTTTTTGATATATACAACAAAAAGTCCTGCTCAACAGAGGCTACCAACTAATTGTAATATACTTCCCAAGCAAAGCCAGTAACCTTCAAGAAATTGGGACTTATTTTGTGCAGAATTTTCTCAAATGGAACTTAGCGTATGACAAGTTAATCATATTTAAGATAAAAAAACAAACTTGATAATTCTTAAAAAAAAAAAAAAAAAAAAAAAGAAATCAAAACCAAGTCAATATAATAGAGATAATCGATATGAAGCATATCAAATTAGAATCAATTACAGTTACATTTGGCAACTCGAATAAAATTCAGATGGTAGATATTCATAGTGAACCAGAAACAAGTTTAAATGGGAAGTTTTACAATAACACTTCCCTTCATGAGGATTGATCCCAAATGTTACAGGTTACAAGGCACCAAACGTAGTATAAAATCAATCAGAAATGAACAAGTAGAATTCATCTACAAGCTAGTGTCCAAAAATTTGGCAAGGAAAGAAAAAAAGGAAAAACTTAGAGGGGGAAGAAGAAAAAGAATATAGCGCATATAAAATATAAGAAATGGATTTCAAGAACACCTTGAATCCATTGTTCTAAGTAGGGCAAGTGGTAAAAACCTGACACAGGAACTGTAGTCTTATGTACACAAAATACCCTCTCCTCTGAAAGATTCCAAAATAGAATTTGGAATGATCCCATGATCAAATCGTGATATGGGCTTTACTGAATCCCATCCATAAAAAATGCAGTGAAAATATGATTTGTCAACCATCTGTTAATATCTGTAACCCGAAGATCCAGACTGTGGGGGTGCAGGCGGCAACCGATTAGGAGTACGACGGCCGCTCGAGTTTGAACTGGTGTTTAGATCACCATTCTGTGCTGAGTCATTGTAACGCCGATTGTGACCATTAGATGAAGATCTGGATGATCTAGATGAAACATAGTCCACAGAACCATTGGCAGCTGCATCAAATGCATATCTCCAGTCATCACCTGATGGGCCATTTGTCTTGGGGCTGCTTTCTGAAATAAGATAATCCAAAGAATTTATTGAACGTCGTCAAAATATTACCCAAAAATGACCATAAATACAATTCTATTAAATTCTCCAACATAATAGGCACTATTCCTATAGTAATTGTCATGATCGAAAAATGATTGATGAGTAGATCCAGATCAGATCATACTGAAGATGAACGGCAATAGCTACTTTCAAAATTCAAAACCATGAAACTTCCATTCCATTCCATATATCTTTTGTTTCCAAAATTGAAAATCTGCGGCCAGAAGAGAAACATAGACAGAGAGGATTTTATAAGATAATCATCCATGATATCAGTTATCACAAGGGAAATCTTATAATGAAAAACCTTCTACATGATCTATCAGCAACAATGGAAGTAATTTGGTTCAAGGCCAAACCATCCTATTGAACTAAGCAACACTTTGAAACAAAGTTAAGCAGGCAAAAAATTGGCAGCTTAATGGGTCAGGCCATTTAAGCGACCACCCAAGATTTCTGAGTAAGTAGCAACAGAAATTCTGCAATGAGCAAGATTACACCCATATTTAGTTTGAAGTTTCAAACTTAATGGATTAGATAAAACAACTCAAAGACAGAAAATATTACTACTTCACACATAATGCAAGCTCTTCAAACTTCAGACACAACATGCTGTCAACAACATACCTGCACTACCATTAGACCAACTGGAAGCTGCAGCTGCACGGTTATCATGAATGCTGAGTTGACGTGTTAACTTTGAAAGGAGAGAGGACTGTTTTTGGTAGCGCTCTCTCCTGCGCTTTACATTCTGATCCTCTTGAAGCAGCTCTTCAATCCTCACCATGCTTTGAGCACTAGCCAAAATCAAATGCAAAAAGTTCAAATAAGAACAATCTCTGAATGTCATGCATAATAATCACACAGAATATGCAGAAGACTATGAGAACTGCAACATTATAAAGAAGAATTCACATGAAGGAGAAGCCAACAAGGAGAACCATGAATGGAGCCAACAAAAAGCAATGTAACAAACTTCTGGTAATACAAAAATATGTTGCAACAAAAAGATAATGCATCAAACCTAATTGAGCTATACAACTGGTTTAGCATATCTTCCTTGGCCTTCTCAACTTGGCAAAGAACAACTGCCTGCATAACCAATTATAATGTGTTAACATAGGTTTTCATATGAGCCCAAATATAATGATAAGAACGACAAATTTAAGTAGCAAGCTTACTTTAGGAACATTAGCAGCCAAGCTATTCAAGACTGCTTCAACATAACCACGCACTTCTTGAGACATCCACCGAAGCTCTTCTTCAGGGTCTGCTGGCCTTCGAACCATCGTATCCTGCACAAACCACAAACCATTTCTCACTCTTTTTTCTTTTTTTTTTTTCTTTTGAGAACTTCGAAACACTAGCCACAAATGTACTAAATTGAGTGGATGTCCTCTCAGAACATAAACACAAGCAGGTGGTAGAAAAAATTGCCAGTTACAATTGCCATTTACAGGGTTACCAAATAATGGAGAAGTGAACCAAGTACACCAAACCACAAAGAACAGTAAGTCGTTGTAAGCACCATGAAATTGAATCAAAGGCCTGATAGCGGCAAAAGTACTCAAAAAGTAATTCTGAGAAAGTAAAATGGAGCAGCTAGTTAAGTCAGTAACATACCAGAGAACCATCAGAACGACTCTGCCGCAAGGTAGAACCACCTTCAGGAGAAGCATTTCTCATTTTTCCTGTAGAAGATTGTGCAATTTTTGATATCTTGTTTATCCATTCAACCTTATCAGCCAAAGTCTCAGCCTTTAAAACAACAGCACTGTGGGCTGCAAGAGAAAAGGAGGTTAAGTCAAAGAGTTGGTGCTTTAAAAAAAGCATCTGAGGAAAAATCCGCCCAAGTGAAGTTTGATGACCAAAGAAAAGTCCAGTACCTTTCAAAACGGTTTTATAGGGAATCTTGCTAGTTATTTTGAACACAAGGCTGGGTGTTTTAGAATCTGGTCCATTGGCCTTTTTATCCTTTGAACTCTTTAAGGGAGGCTCTTCCTCGTCTGAAACCTCTTCAATATTGCATTCCTGTCCATGGGATAAGAAAACTATTGATATGCAATGCCATATTAAATGATAAAAAAAATTCCATCACCATGCTGCACGTATAAATTTGGAGGTGCCATCATAGGCAGTGTTATTAAAGGCGCTCTGAGGCGCCAGGCGGGACGCTAGGCGAGGCGAGGAAACCCTCTAGCGCTTCGCCTAGCTCTGCCTGGCCTGGGTTGCATGAGGAGACCGCCTGGGAGAGAGAGGCGCAGGGCGTGAGGCGAGGGAGGCGACGCCTCTTTTACATAATGTTTTTTTTTTTTTTTTAATTCATTCTTTATACTGCAAGAGTTAAAAACCCTAAAGAGGAGACTCTAATTTCAACCCATTACTCTACGGCTGCTTGAAAAAGGGAAAGAAGAACAACCCAAGGAGTAAGATATGTCTCTCTCTCTCTCTCTCATCCTTCCTCTTTTTCTCTCCTCTGCTTCTTCCTTCTTCTCTCTCCTCTCCTCTCTTCTTCAATTCTTCCCTTCTCTCAAGTCTGTCACAACACCCATGTTTTTCTTCTTTTCTTTTTAACTTTTTTTTTCTCCTCTCCTCCTCCTCCTTTTCTCTTCTTCTATTCTTTCTTCTCTCACAGTCACGCCGTTTTTAATCAATCTGCAGCACTTATTTTCCTGCGTTCTTTCTCCCTTTTTACTTTTTTTTTCTTCTCTTCTCTCCTCCTCTCTTCTTCTATGCTTTCTTCTCTCATAGTCACGGCATTTTAATCCAACTGCAACACTTATTTTCCTGCGTTCTTTCTCCTTTTTTACTTTTTTTTTTCTTCTCTTCTCTCCTCATTCTCTCTTCTTCTATGCTTTCTTCTCTCATAGTCACGCCATTTTTAATCCAACTGCAACACTTGTTTTCCTGCGTCCTTTTTGCCTTTTTACTTTTCTTTTTTTTTCTCTTCTCTCCTCCTCCTCTCTTCTTCTATGCTTTCTTCTCTCAGAGTCATGCCATTTTTAATTACCCAGCAGCTGCTTTTTTTTTCTTTTTAATTTATTGTTTCAATGTTTATTATATGGGCATTGGGATATGTATTTTTAGATGGATATTGTCAATTTTGATATGCTTTTTATTAAATGAGTATTGTGATATGTTAGATTGAGGTGTGTATTTGCAAATGATTATTTAATTTTGAAATTAGGTCCTATTAATTGGAGAGTTAGAGCATGAGTAATTATCAATTGTGATATGTTTTTTTATTAAATGGGTATTGTAATATGTTAGATTGAGGTGTGTTATGCATTTGCAAATGGTTACTTATTTTTAAATAGTTAATGTTCTATTAATTGGAGGTGTGATATGCTTTTTAATATGCTTTTTTACTTCTTAAACTTGTTAAAAGGTATGAATTTTTATATTAAAAGTATGTGTATATATATATAAGTTAGGCAATTTAGGTTATAGCGCCTTGCTTCAAAAAGGCTCTCGCCTCGCCTCTCGCCTCTCGCCTAAGGCCATAGGGTAGCCTATCGCCTTAGTGTCGCCTTTTGCCTTAATAACACTGATCATAGGATGGACACAACATTCTTGCTCATTGTTTTAATGATGGCAACAAATCAGAGGTTAAGAGAGTTTTGTACGGGCAAAATTAAAGCAGGTAATGGACACAATTGAAACTTGTAGAAAGGAGATGCAATAATCACTAGAGATAACAAATACGACAAAAACGAACAGCTCTTAGCAATAGTGTTCCCTTACCCCCAAAACAATGGTTCCTGGGTGAAACCAGGCTAACAATATTTCTAATATCTCATCTCACTAGATTGTAAAGCTTGCAGATGAAAGCCAAAATGTCAACGTGGCAATGAAGGTACGATTAACATTATAACAAAATCATAATTCTTTACACAAGTATCCTTAGATCCATATCATTTAATTCCTAAGTAACCAACTGAAATCTGGGTGTTCACAATGTCTAAAATTTCAGAAAGAACCTCAGGGTTCGAATCAATTCCAGCATCCAGATGTTATTGAAAAAGAAGAGATTTGCACTTCTACATTTGAAAAATTCAACTGCTTTGACAGTATATAATAGATGACCAAAAACCCAATAAAGGCTAATTTATTTACAAATAGAAGGAGAAAGCCTACATAAAAGAGATTCTCCCTATTAGGTTTAAAAAAAGATCTTGCATAGCCATTAAAAAATTCAGATTTTCTGAAATTATTTCAGCACAAATTTCCGGGAAAAGAAAAGGCACTGGTAAAGACATCACTATAAGCGGTGAACTTCAAAACCCCAATACGTAAAAGAGAATTGTACCATTGAAAAGATGCCATATCACCGCTTTTTTTTAACCAATAAAATCTGGGCTTTAGCCAAAATCAAGATTTTGCATTTATGTTGATAGCAAAATTAAAATGTGATTCAAACTCAAGGCACTCAGCAAAGGGATTATTATCCCTTAATACAGGACTTGTCAAAAAGTTGTATGTGTCATAATCCTTTAAAAAAAGCCACTTTCCTGCAAAGTGGCTTAAATTATGAAACATCTTATATGTCTCCTACATTCAAAAAATGGTATTTCTCTATTCTAAAAGAATGGATGAAAAAGAAGAGAGGTTCTTCACAGAAGTTGTACTTCAAGCCCAACCAGATTGGCATTGAAATTAAGGAAATATTTCAAGTCAACTTTGGAGTAAATTTATTTTTCTTTCCTTAATGGGAAAGGACCTCTATAGTTTAGATATAGTAATACCATCTCAACTATGCCAATGCAATTGACCTTTCACATGGTTGCAGCACTTCCAACCTTAATATGCTTTAATGCCTGAAGATATGATATTTGGGTGGGCAATATTATAAAGATAAAAACTGAACTGAAGAAAGTGTACGTGGCAGTACTAGGACTGCAGAGCTGAAAATGAACCAAACTGCCCATAAGCTACTCAAAGCATAGCTTGACAGAATTTTCTGAATTCATTTATTAAGGTTAATGTGTTAAGCTCAAGCTTAGTTTTAAGGCTTGTCAAATAAATTAGTCAAATTTGAGCTAGGTTGAAGTTACTTTAAACGTTCATGAAGAAGAAAATCATATATAATATAATTTTAAAAAATCTCATATAATTATTATACTTGAAGATTAAAAATTTTATTATAAAGCTATTAAAAAGAAAAGGCATTGTTAGGCACAACAAAAATTTTTAAATAATGTAAATTTTTTAAATAAATTTGTGAATGATTTATGGGTAAATTATTTTCCATCCCTATGCTATCCCATAACACTTTGATCCCTATTTTGGAAAATAGATGAAAACGTCCCTAAATTTTGATTATGTCATATGATTTTGTCCCTCCATCCATTTTTCTCAATTGTAGCCATTAATCAAGAGTGAAAATACCTCAATACCCCTCAAGATAAATTATTATCTTGTCCCTAGTTTTACTGTTATGAACACTTTCGTTCCTAGTTTTTACCATTATGAACACTTTAGTCCTTCATTGACCACCTTTTAGTCCCTTGACTAATGGCTAAATTGACAAAAAAGGACAAAAGAATGAAAATATATAACAGAATCAAATCTTAGGGGGCATTTTTATCTATTTTACAAAATACAAGGACCCAAATGTTAATTACGTCATAACACAGACAAAAAAAATAATTTACCCATGATTTGTTTACAACTTAATCCTATTGATAAAAACTTCAGCCGAAGTTTGACTCATTTAACAAACAGGTATAAGAACAAGGTCACACTAGACTCATCTCAAACTCATTTAATAAATGAGTCAAGGCTAAGCCTATATTTAAGGTTTCTTCCATAAATGAGCTAAGCCAGAGTTTGCTCAATTCATTTGCAGCCTCACATATTACCTCTACCCTTTATCCTAAATAATCATTCGTTTAGAAAGCTCCTACTCTTTATAACAATACTTCAACTTTCAAAACAGAACGAAATTGAATTTAACGGAGTGGGGTGTGTCCTCCCTCTAGTATAGGCACATAATTCTTTATCTGCTGAACTTGTCATGCATCATATAAAGTGGAAAGGTAACAAAATCTATAAATATACTGGAAGGATTCCTGAATATCCAACTGCATAATTGACAGTGATCTCAAATTAAGAAGTGATGGTTCCCATACCTCCAATGGGATGACACCACGAAAATGTCTCTCCTCTTGCTTTTTTGTGTAACCAAGCTGTGAAAGAGAAATATGTTAGATTGAACCCTAAGAATCATATATTATGGAATCCATCAAAAACAATCTTGAAATCAAACAATCATGTGTATGATAAAATTAATTGCATTTTGCCCACTGGATTTTCAAATCTTATATTGCTTTTATTCGATGTAGAAGGTAAAAAAAACAGACTTGCTTTCAAAACCTGTTAATGTAGTATCAAGACAAAAATAATGAAAATCCAAAGGAAAGCAAGAAACAGCATTCTACAATTTCAATATAATAGTTAATCATCTAAAAGCACCTTAAAACCTTAATGTTAGAAGAGCAACAAGAATACCTATATAGGTATCATAAAATAAATGCTTAATGGCTGTAAAAAACATACAAACTTTTGTTTGCAATTTTTCCAAATCTTTTAATTTTGGAATTTTCATCTAGATTTTAGAACTTAGTTTCAATTTTGTCCAACTGGTCAAATTTTACAACCAATTTATAAAAAAAAAAAAGAAAAAAAAAGGTCACAAGTTCTTCCTCATGCAGAAATCAAATTATTCTCTATTAAAACTATGATCAAATATTTTTTCCAATTTTGATTAATTGGACAAATTTCAAAATTAAAAGGTTAGGATGAAATTGCAAAAACAAGCAGAAGTTTTAAACTTTTTTAGCCATTAGGGATAAAATAAATACTAAGCTAAATCTTCCTAAGCACTACACAAACAACAATAAAAACTATTCCTGCTTGCAACCATTAAACAAAATAATAAGAAAATGTACAGTATGAGAGCACAGGAATTGACATTTAACATGATTTAAATAAAGTAGCAAAGGTACATACTGGAGCAATGTGTTACAAACCTTCCCAGTCTTTTCATTCAAAACAAACCATAGCTTGCTCCATCCATCATTTTTTGCACTTTTCTTTAACAAAAAACCTGCAGATGATTGGAAGTTAGGAACTGTCACATAAATGATGGGAGCGATGTTGGAAGAACCACAAATTTCTTCATCAAGAAATTGTTCATACACACAAAGGATAGTACATGAAAGGTTCAACGATATCCACTGAATTTTAATAACATATTCCAAATTCAGTAAACATTCATTGTATTGTCCACAGATTATTCAACAGAGGCTTGTCAGCACGGAGGTAAAATCATTTAGATTTCCTTCCAAAATTTATATCCAGATTGGTATATTCTGTCTACTGACTTTGTTAAGTTCTGTTTGCAAATCAATTACTTTATATGCTAATCCCAAAAGAACAGCAACAAGCTGACTTTTAAGCACTAGAGAGTTTTGATAGCTAAAAAGGACTCTTGGAATAGAAAACTCATTTGCCCTTATGCAATAAGGTTCCCCCGATTTAGAGCCTGTTCATGTCTGTAACATGGAAATCAATTGCGAAGGTGGGGGAGGGGGAAAATAAATTAGGTTCCTCAAAGGTAAAGTGATAGATACTCCATATTGGAACTAGTGTTACAAAGAATTCACTGAATGTTTCGCTATTATTCAACTTCAAAGATGCATCAAACAAGTGAAGCAGCTCCAAATCTTCAGGACCTAGGTGGTCATGGAACTTTAAGAAGGCAAGAGACATGGCATTCAGTTCCAGAAGTCATCAACACCAAAGCAGCAAAATGCACGACCTATGATACAAGGGCACAGCACATGTATAAAAATGCTAGAAAGAGACTACAAGTGACCCATCAAACCTGCAGTTATTTCTCCTTCGGGACCGGCAGTCTTTAAGCCAGAAGCCTCCTGCACTTCTTTTTCTGGCTGATTGGATTTCTCTTTCATTGATTTCAAACTTCCCCCTGTTTGCTGACCACCAGTTTGAGGACTAGTTGCCTAAAAAAGAAAATGCAACACATTTGAGTAGAGAAAATAACAGAAATAAAACATTACAGCAATTATGTCCTCATGTTGAAACTATTCCTTGCACATAAATTAGAGAAATAAACACCCTACCCTATTTAGTATTGCTTGCTCAGCTTCATGTCCTTTTTTAGAAGATCGGTTCTTAAGCTCCTCCTCTCGGCGCTGTCTTTCCATCCTAAGTTGATTAAATTGAATAGATATCAAGTGAACTTAAATATTCAGAAATATCAAGTTGTAAAACATTTACCAACACAATATGGAAATCCTGGAGATAAACTACAGTAAAGCACAACCCAATCAAGCACACAAAAATAACAGAGAGAGAGAGAGGGAGGGAAGGAGGGAGAGATCAGCATAAAAGACTAAAAAGAATCATATGATAACATTGCTTTTCCAGCATTTATCTTAGTGTCGTAAACAACATGAAAAATGCTTTGAAAAATACTTGTGCTTCCTTAAATTGGTAATGCTACCAGATTTTGAACATTTACAGGAAGACTACAATGAATCAGCAATGTACTAGCGAAACATGTTCAAAATACCTCCTTTGCACCAAACGGATGAAGTGTTGGGGAGGTACAAATGCCCGCTCCATATCCACTAGTGCAATAACCATCTTCTTTGCTTCATTCTTGAACCCCTCAAGAGCAGTAGTAGCAATAGCTATGACCTTTACAAGATTGAATACAATTAAAATTACAAAAATAAAAATGAGGACTTAAACCATGACAAATACCTGCAAGTTGCAATATAACTACATTGAAAATGATTAACATCACAAAAAGAAAAATGAGGACATAAAACTATGGCAAATATTTGCACAGCTGTACAATATGTGAAATAAGTTATCATGCTATATACCTCTCTCTTGAAAGGAGGGTATCTTCCTAGTCCCGGGGTAGCATTAGCAGAAGCAGAAACTATTTCTACCAGGACACGGTGTACCTGTTTACATCAAGGTATGAACTCCATTAATAGCACATAGCGGAGTGGGGCAGTAATTAGACCTCAAAGAGGTGAAACACTTGTACTTGGCATAGTCATACTCTTCAAAGAAATAATTAAATATATATATATATATATATATATATATATATATATATATATATATATATATATTGGAAAAGAGAAAGGGGGGAAAAAAAAGAAGATGAAGAAAACAATCATATGCCCATTTTTCAGGTTAGATACGATAATTTATTTGTTAAAAAACAAATTAGCATCAATAACATGGTAAGACTTGCTGGGCACAAAAGATCTAGTGAAAATAGAAGAGCACATTATTTCAAAGCTCAAATCATGCTTTCAACACCATCGCATGCCATTAACCCAAGAATAAAGGACTAGTAAACAGATCAAAAGTAGAAACTCTGACTAAAACCTACAAAAAAAACAAATTTAATATTAAAATGAAAGGATTGGGGGGCAAAGTACCTCATCAACACAAAGACGTGATGGCTCTTTTGCAAGCTCAAGAACTCCTTTTATCAAGGATCTCAAACCCTTTTCAGGAGATATGAGATATGGTTGATAACCATCCGCTTCTAATACAATCTAATAGAACATGTATAGAATAAAAAGTTACAGAACACAACTCCTGAGAGCAATAAAAGATAAACCCCAAGATGAGAACTGGTAAAAGGCAGCAGAATTACCCTCTTGACATTGTTGATATCAAAATGTCTGTCCAAAGGAAGCTGCTTGATCCTATTAGGGAAATTTCCCTCAAAACTTGCAACAACTTTCCAACCGGCACCCTGCAGTAAAATGTTACCGAGCAGGTTAAGCATTTGATCAATAAACTTCACCAGGACCTCAGCAGTTATTATGCTCATCAAAGGAAATTAATTCAGTACATCACTTAGCAGTTTGAACTACTAGAATAATGGAACAATAATGAATGGATTGACCATTTAAGCAAAATACTAAACAAAAATAAGCACACCGGCAGATAGTGTTTTACCACAAATAAACTACCTTAACAAAAAAAATAAAACAAAATAAAAGAGAAAGAAACCATAGGAGAAAAAGGGAAGAACCAAGAAAAATAAAAATGAATAAATAAAGCAATAGGTCAAAGTGTCAAACATCTTATAGGAACCACTTTCTTTACAAGAACAAAATCATGTATGATAAGCTTCCTGATTTTAAGTATTAACAATTTAAGCCACAATACAGGCCACAACTGGGCTTGCACTGCAGAAGTCATAGAAACAACATCATCAAATTCCACACAGCAGGAAGCAATAGTTGCAGCTGAAAAAATTTATAAGTTAGGACACTGCTAAGGATCAAACTTGGTCATTAAAAAAAAAAAAAATTCTACACAGCTTTCATTTGACAAAAACCAATAGATTTAGCATCAAAAGTAAGACCCAAAAAGCATGCCCAACATATATAGTAATTTGGATTTGCACGAACCAGAGCATGCATTAAAAATTAACACACCCACCTCACCAGTTGTAATGTGTTGAAGAAATTTATCCTCAAACTCACGGCAAAGTTCCAATGCAAGAGCCCTTGTGCCCTCAGCACTTTCAACCATCTGCTCCCCAAGCCTTACTAATTCATCCTGAACTATTTGAGACTTCCCTTGTAACCTGCATAGATGAAAAAGGTTCAGTTCAGGAACAACTGATAACCACAATTAACTACATAAGCCACAAATCATCGACTAGTTAAAAGAAAAAGTTAAAAGGATCTCTCTCTCTCTCTCTCTCTCTCTCTCTCTCTCTCTCTACACAGATGGGAGGAAGTTTTAAGCAGTGTTGTCAAAAGCGCTAGGCACCCTTAAGGCAAGAAGGTCCTCCATTGCCCGAGGCACTAGGTGCTCGCCTGAGCGAAGTGAGACACTAATTTATTCTAAAATAATTAAATATACAATGTAATAAACTCTAATATATTCCACAATCAATAAATTGCCAAATTTCATATTCATATTTCATAATATATTATATGTTTTAAACTTCAAGATCAAAAGCATTCCTTTATGTGTTCATGCTAGACCCTTTTTATTTTTTTTGTGTGATGATGCTATAGATTTTTTAGCCATTTGTTTTGATCTAACCAAACAAAAAATATATATATATATTCCATCACAAGAATTAAGAATGCTAGATATATTAGAATGGTAACTTGTAAATATTATAATAGACTAGATTATTGTAATAGAGTACTCAAATAGATTGTAGTGTGTAACATAACAGAATTTTAGAAAAATAATATTCATTGCATGTATTGAACTTAAAAAAATAATATTCAAGAGGGATAAAAATATTTGGGATGGGTAGTGTATTTGATGGAGTTAGGAATTTAAATCATAGATCAATAAAGCAGAAGAATGAAAATATTCTTTTATTTTCATTGACTGAGTATAAGAACAATGAAATCCAAAGAACTCCATAACACTTCTAATAACGAGTAATTAGAACAACAAAAGGAACAATAAACACCCTCAGCTAGAATAACAAAAATGTGAAAAAATTTTAAACAAAAAATATAGAATACATGCAAATTTTCAAATAATATACTAGTTTAAGAAAAAAAAGTGACAGCCAAAAAGAATTTCAGAATTTGAGAAGGGATAGAAGAGAAGAATGAAGAAAAATAATAGACATGTTTAACCCAAAAAAAAAAAAAAGAAAGAAAGAAAGAGGAGGAGGTAGCCATGATCAACTTCTCTCTCAACTTTTTTTTTAGTTTCTTGCATTTTCTCGCCTTTCCTCGCCCTTCTTCACCTCGCTTGGGTACCTAGGCAATGCCTAGCTGAAGTCGCCTCGCCTAGAGGCTTCCCAGGCGAGGTGCTTGGATTTTGCCTTGCCCGAGGGCCTAGGGGAGTGCCCGAGCGCCTGGTAACAACACTAGTTTTAAGGGTATCAATTCTGTTTTCTGCTTAGGTATTTTTTTAGTCCAATATTCAAAAACTACTTTAGCAGAAAACAAGTTGATGAAACTTGGAATTTTAAATGGTTTTCCTGAGTTGCAACAACCCATTTCCCATTTTAAAACATGAAAAAAAATAAATAAATGTATTTTATTAATATAATTTTCTTTGACAACTGAAAAATGAAAACAAAAAATAAAAATAGAATGAATACCAACAAGCCCTAAATGGACAAAAAAGTATAAGTTAAATTTAGAGCACAAACAAAAAAGGACTGCTTAATGTTTTACTACTAAACTATATATTCCTTAATTGATGTGAAACTCTACTAAAAATAAAATCCTAAAAAAAAAAAAAAACAAAACAAAAGAAAGCTCTTTTATAGCCCTGTTGCCTATTCTATCTGCTATGGTTGAATTAAATTCCTTTTTTCCTTAAAACTTGTTCTAACTGTTTGCAATTTCAAATGTTCCAATTTTGCAACACAAAAAAGCATTAGCTATTTTGTTTTGTTTGCTAGCTCTCTTCATAGTTATTAAGGCTTTAATCCTAGTGCCTTATGCGCCTAAACGCCTCTGTTCCAGGCACGAGACTCTAGAAAGGCATGCCTTCTTTATTTTCACCTTTGGTGAGCACTTCCATTGACAAAAAATACAACCACTTAAACTTGATATTTGTCGATCTATAAGAATCTTATATTGACGCACTAAGAAGTTTTTGGAATTAGTATTACTGGTGAATGGTGAAAACTAGTTATTAAAATCTCATTAAACCAACAAACCCAAGATCGCAAGCCTCCTATATTTCTATTTTCAATACTACCAGACTGTTATTATCTTTTTTTTTTAAAATGTTACATCTTCACTATTTCAAGATGCACGCCAAGAAAAAAGGAAAGCATCACATTTATTTGACTTACATGGATTTTTTAAATTTTTTTATTTTTGTGTCTCACCTCGCTCAGGCGCATGCCTACACCTTGCACCTTGTGCCTTGGCTCTAGAATCCCTTGGCGCTTTAGTTCACCTTGAGCCTTTAATAACCATGACTCTCTTTGTAACTTGCAAGGTTTTTAAACCAGACCCGGTCAGTGAACCAGTAAGTACAAAGGGTTAAAGGTTTAAGTTTCAACCGGGGTCGAACCAAGATTTAACCGATGTAATATTAAATAATATTAAATTTATTATAAAATTAACAATTTCTTTAAAAATAGTAAAAATAATGAATTATTATAATTAGTAGTTTGATATATTGTATAAATAATAACTAGAATAAATTTACATAAATTTTAAAAATGTAAAAAAATAATTAAAATTTTTAATTAAACTTTAAATGAAAATATTTTATAATCAAAAGTATTTAGAATAAAATTTTCATAATAATAAATTTATTAATATCAAAAAAAAATTAATATATTAAAATTTTATAGAACAGTGTACAGAAAAATTAAAAAAAAATTAATTCATGTTAATATAATAGTAAAATAAATTATTTCTACAATTAATTATTTAAATCAGAAATTAATGAAATAGTAAAATATTTATTTTTTTAACAATCGTTAATGAATACTTAAATGCAGTATCACATGCTTGAGATTTGTTTGCAATCCAATCTTCGAGTCCTAAATGCAGTATCACATGCTCAAATTTTTTTTTTTATGAGAAAACCATCAGACCGGTTTAAACCGGACCAGGTTTGACGTTTTGCCAGTTACTCGCCGGTTCACTCCGGTCTGGTGCAGGTTTGTTAAAACAAGGTTTTATAGATGAACTGAACCAAATCAAGCTCGAGGTCCTAGTTAAACTGGTCCAACCGGCCAGTCCAGTTTGGTTCCAAAAACCATGGTAACTTGTATTTGGCTTCTTTTTTTCCTTTTTTTTTTCCCTTTTAAAGAATCAAACTTTTGAGACTGCAATTTTGGTCATTTCCATTAATCTTTAACGTACTTCTTTTTCCAATTTAAAATTGTTAGTAAATTCTGCTCTATTTTATCAAAATTTTTAATTGAATACTACTCTAAGCTTACCTCCCAGCAAGATAGCACAGACTTTTCTAAGAGAATGCTTGATAAACAATTCAATTAGCTGCTAGTTTACCTTCATGGAACATATTTTACAATTAACACAACTATTCAAGCAATATAAATAATTAAGCATCACATGCAATAGAAGTAGCAAAACCTCTAGTATATCTGTGTGCACACACATGGGTGGGTGTCAGGGTGTGATAGGCTCATTTGTTCATTTATTGCTCTCAATGCAATCTAGAGGCCAAGTGTAGCAGAAGCAGTATTTGAAGACAAGTTATCTTTCAATCATGGCATAAAAGGTCATGCAGCAGATAGAAAACAATTACCCAGAAATGAGGTTCGGTAGCCGAACTTTCATACGCTTGCGAATCTGATGTGCCAGAGCATCCACCAAAGCTATTCTGCCTAGCTTGCTTTGAGGGGCTCCAGTCAGTATTGATTTAAGACTTTCACTCTCTGCCCTCCATGCAGTTTCCAACGAGCTCTCAGATCCTGACTGTGCAGTAGCTATTGCAACTGATTGACCAATTAAAGCAACCCATGGAATATCAGCAGTTTTTGCTGGACCCTGATTCAACAGGAGAGCCTGAACAGCTGCAAGAGCTTTCTGGTCTGAAGCAGCTTGATCTATTTTACTAATTACACCAACAGTTCTGGTACCTGCCACCAATGTAAGAAGGCATTTGCCCAGTTCACTTAAAAATTATGCAGGAAAAAAGATAAACAAAAAATAATTAAAAAAAAAAAAAGAAAAGAAGGAAAGAAAGACTAGGGAGAGTGGGAGACATAAGAATGAAGATATCGATTTATATATCAAACTTGACCATGATTAGACCCAACAGAGATCTTAAAAGTTAGAACAATTAAAATCAGCCAAAATATTTAAAAAAGAAAAAAAGGCCAATTCTGTTAAGTCATTTACCTTCTCCATCATATTCCTTGGCAACCCTAAGGGCCCGAGAGGAAGCAATTTCTGGTGCTTGGGCTGCAGGAATGATAACTAGCAAGATGGCATCATTGTGCTCACCATAGTCACTAACCTAAGCAAGGGCCATTTCAAAACGCATTAACATATAATGTTTCAACTGCCAGGCTGAATTAACAGTCATAAGCAGGATAAACAATCAAGTAAATAAAACTAGCCAAATGCAGTTTTTTCATTAGCACACAAGGAATTATTATTGATTACCCAGACAATGAACAGTAGCATATACAAATCCTCAAATTAAATGAAGGTCCAGAACCATCATACAACTCTTACCATAGACTCATCCATGATGCGTTGATCAAGGCCAGGTAAGTCTGTCAATTTCAGGGGAGGCGCTGAGAAGAAAAAATTCAAAACAATAGTAAGGTGCAGTATAAAAGAAATAAATTGATCTAAAAATAGGCACAACAGCATGAGATTAAATGAATCAGCCAACTGAATATCTCATGTCCTAAATGAACTTCCAATTTTGTTGAAATAAACATTTCATTTTTCAATAGCAGATCACACGAGCTTTGGCAGAGCTGCATGCATGTACAATGTTGTAATAGAAGATTGTCGCATCCAAAAACAGGTGAATTACTGAATTCACGCTGCCAAACTTGTACATGCAAATTATAGCTATAAAAAATCATTCACAAGTTAATTCTGTAGAATACTGACAGATGAATTTATGATCTTTAACTATTGAAATGTGTACGAGATTTATTTAATTTGACCATCCAGCATTAGCCCATATTTAAAAGTAGTCAAGTGACAGACTGTAAAAATCTCATAAGAAACATTGATCCTAACTGCTAGAGTTAATAAACAAAACCTTGATCCTAAATTTACTAAGGGTGATAGCCTATTTTATCCTGATTGTTCATAAATATGCATAGAGAAAAATTCTTCAAGAAATTATGACATTAAAAAAACACTGGATTAACATTTTGTATGTCTTTGTCCGCCCAATAATCTTCTGCTATTCGCTAGCTTCATGTTATGCCAAGGCAAACAAATTATACCATCCATAAGTTGTTAAGCAATTTTCTAATTTCAATTCCTCTTAGTTGCATACTAATCACTCATTGTGCTAGGAAAATCTCATAGAAGGAAATTAGCATAGATATTGGAGCTTGTAAACTAATAATTTCATTCTTCTATATCCTTTCTAGAGATGTTCTATCAGATCCAAGAGGTTTGGCACCTATCTGGGCAGCTAAGCTAACTTTAGTAAATTTCAATACACTAGACACAAACTTGTATTTGCTTTGGTTTTGTTTGCTTTGGCTTTTCTTTGAGCTAGAACCTTGAGATATCACTGATTTGGAACATTGGCAACCATTTGAGAATGTCAGTTGAATAAATTATGTGCAAGTTTATTTGGAAATGAGAATATGATCTTTAGAGTCCTAAAATAGGAGGATCTCAAAGCTCTATTTATCATCAGGACCAAGAGTTTGCAATAAAACCCTTGTCTTCTTCAATAAAATTTTCAAACAAATTATTAAACACTAAGCATTTAACTATTTATGAAAAGAGCATAGAGTTAAAGCAACTCTGGTCTCTAGCAGATTTAGAAGTGCATCACTGATGCAACCATGGAAGTCCAAGAAGATTCAATTTAGGATTCTATTAATTAGGAAGTTTATTTATTTAGGAATTTAGGAATTTTATTAGGTTTATTATTACTTTCCTAATTTGAGTTTGTTTAATATCCTAATTTGTTTAGGTTTAGAATTCCTAATTAGTTACAATTAAGACTAGCTGATATATTATAAATACTTGTCTTTTAGATATTTTATTAGGAGATAATTATGATTATATTGAGAATTAATTTAAGTTTTGAGAAATAGTTTCTCTAGAGAATTTGTTTTTATTTCTTCTTGAGAAACTGTTTCTCTTGATCCTTTGCTTTCTTCTTATTCTACATCAATTTGGTATCAAAGCTTGTTCTACATCACTCGCCAAAGTGCCTACCCTTGGCTAATTCATTTATCAAGGATCAGCATTTGAAAAACTGGTCTCCATATCTCCATAAACCAGAAGATTGCTGACATAAGTAACAATCACATAAGATTATTTTCAAATGAGCATTCCATTTGTCACTATGCCAACTGATGCTTCCACAAACACTATTTGGTACAATTATAACAGCAAAAAACTTCAAGCAGATGTTTTATTTTGTACATTAGTGATTCTTCCACAAAACAGCAATAGCTACATATTGCCTCTTAGAATCTTACTGCATAAATTAAGACAAAGTCAAAACTGTAACTCATAAACCAACCTGTACTTGTCCGCAGTTTCAAATAAATTTCATCCCCACTCTTGCCTGAGGATCCCTTACTTAGCCTTTCCTGTAAAGAATGTCGTAAAGCACCTGCAGAACAGCAGTAACAATAACAATTTGTACACTTCAGAATGTCCGAAAGGTACCTATACATGCACAAGCATGTCAAATTGTCAACACTTTAGCAGACATGAAGAGTTCTACTAACTCCATAAATTACTATTTCTTGTCTTAAAATCAACTATAGTCCACATAAATAAATTGTATATTTATTATTAGGCATATTCATGGCTCCAAACAAGTTGTCTAAAACGCCCAGTAAGCACATTGGGTAGCTTTTTCAGGTGGGCATCTTAAACCATGCAGACACTCACAGTGATATCAACACAGCAGATCTTAGTGACATTTTTAAAACCAGTCAGTGATAGCGCGAGAACTAAAAAGGGCTATTTTTTTAAACTCATTCTTACCCATACTACTAAGCAACACGCAGAGAGGACAAAAGCACAATAAAACATGTATAACATAATATAAACCAATCAATTGAAGCTACTAACTTGCAGAAACTTGTTGGGATTTATTGTCAATTTGCAAAATAATTGATTTGCTGCTCAAAGAGCCATCCTTCTGTAAATCAATGCTTATAGGAGCGCGGGTAGCACCATTTTCACCAGTTGGCTAAACATTGAAGAGAGAAAAAGGATTTATTTGGTTTGAATACAAAAGGAAAGTACCAAGCAAAAGAACATACAGGATTTTTTGTAGATTAACTTACCAGAACAGGATGTCCAATTAAGCTGTTTAAAACCGCAGATTTACCAGCACCCTAACCAGATTGTCCACAAACAGAAAAAGATAGAAGGGAGGAAAGGAAAGGATCATAAAACGGCAAAATGTTTTGCAAACAAAGCAAAGAAAATAGTAACTATAATAACAAAGAAGGCCTTATTAACTAGCAGTTAAGTCTCTTCAAGTGCTTCTCATGCCTCATAGCGACAAGAAATATTATTTCAACTTAATCAACTTCAGTAGTCCCTTGTATGAACACGCAGAGGCATGCATTTTGAGCAACATCACATATGTAAATCCCAAAATTCCTTCTTTAAAAAATGGCTATGAAAGTGAGTTTAATCTACTAGGAACCACTTTTAAACTAATGGGTTCAATTTCTGATGATCATCAACAGCAGTCACTACAATGTCACCCTTAAATGAGCAGAGTTGTGGGGGGCGTGGGGGAATGGGAAATGAATAACGCTGACCTCAACTAGGGCGGATTAACCAAGCACAATTGAAAACAAGTGATCCATATAGCTGACACCAACTAGGTAGAAATTAAGACTTAGTTGAATTCAGTAGAATTATGCTAGTCACTCCACAATACAAAGAGTCCAAGTATTGTTACTTCAAGCATACAAAAAAAAATTCTTCAAAAATAATAGCCCATACAAAGATCTATAGCTTTAAAGACACCAACCAAAAACTTTGACCTCATCTAACCTCTTAAAAAGCTGAATCCAAATTCAATCCACTAAATCCAATCAGTAGACACGGAAGGAGCAATAAATAGAAAAGATAGGAACTTACAACATTGCCAAGGACAACAACATTAAGAAAAGTAGAACTCCGTCTAGAAGTGGAGCTTGGATTTTCATCAACATCTTCGTCGGCAAGCACAGCCGCCGCTTGCCTCATGGACTCTGAGAGTTGCCCCAACTCTTCGATCGCCTCCATTTCAATTGAAATAAACAAAATTTCCAAGATCCAAAGATCTACAAGAAGTAAAAGAGCAAAGAATTGTTCTGAGTAAAGACGAAAGAGATCAAGTATTGAAAAACCCTATAATTGGTGGTGGAGATCAGATGGCGTCGGGAGAGATCATATATTCAAATTTCAACGATTTGAAAACAGGGGGAGAGAGGAAAGAGGGAGGTGAAGTGAGGTAAGGTGAGGTGGGGTGGGTCTCTCTGGAGAGAAATGTTTGTTTTTTGAACAGTGGAGATAGAAGAAACTCTCTCTCTCTTTTGAATTGCGTTTTTAATTCTCTTCCACTACGTTTTTTTTTTTTTTTTTTTAATCTTGCTTTCTCTCTCTTCACAGTTGTTTTCTAAGAGAAGTTAAAAAAAAGTTCTCTTCGTTCTGTAATAATTTAAATTTTAATTTATATTAATTTCATGTAACATTATATAACTTTTAAGTGAAAAAGTTAGTAACATACTATTTAATTTTGTTTTGATAAAATTAAAATAAAAAGTCGTACATAACTAAATTAATAGTCTCAACTCAACTAAACTCAATTAAGCCTTTTATCCCAAAAATTTGGGGTCCGCTATATGGAACGATTTTGGGTTAAATCCTCAGAAATGTGTAATGCTTCTAGGTCATGTTGTACCCCTTTTTTTTCTTTCTATCCTCTACCTAATGTGCTCTACTTGTCTAACTAGAGCCTCCGTATGTCTACGCTTCACATGACCAAACCACCTCAATCTCCCTTCTCTCAACTTAACTTCAATTGGCACCACTCCTACTTTTTCTCTAATACTCTCCTTACGAACTTTATCTAGTCTAGTATGGCCACTCATCCATCTTAACATTCTCATCTCTGCAACTCTTATCTTAGATGCATACGACTCTTTCAATGCCCAACACTCACTATCATATAACATAGCCGGTCGTATGGCTGTACGGTAATATTTTCCTTTCAATTTATTAGGAATCTTACGATCACATAAAACTCCCGTGGCACGTCTCCACTTCAACCATCCGGCTTTAATTCTATGACTAACATCCTCCTCACATCCTCTATCTACTTGAAGGACTGAGCCTAAATATTTAAAGTGATTATTTTGTGACAGTACCACTCTATTCAAACTAACTCCTTCCCTATCACCAGTTTGGCTTTCACTGAACTTGCAATGCATGTATTCTGTCTTCGTTATACTTAACTTAAAACCCTTTGACTCTAGAGTACTTCTCCAAAGTTCTAGGTTTCTATTGACTCCTTTTCGTGTCTCATCTATCAGAACAATATCATCCGCAAACATCATACACCAAGGAAACTAAATTAATAGTCTCATTATAGATATTCAAAAACTTAGGTAGATTTGTTTACATCTCTAAATCTAAGTATAATTCATAGTTTTTAAACTCTATTTAATAATTACGAATAAGTGAGTCAAATTACTTACAAGTTATTCAAGTTAAATGAAATTTGTATAAAAATTCAATTTAATTCAATTCATTTAAAATAAGCTAAGTTCGAGCTAAATTTTTAAATTCATTTAATAAATGAATTAAACTTCATTCTATTATGCTCATTAAAATTCGTGAGCTAACTTATTTATATATATGCTTATGAGTTCACTTATTTAATAAATTCAAGAATCTATATCTATATCTATATATAAAATATGAAGATATTCCCAATAAATTGATATGTAGAATTTTATCTCATGATATTGCTACGTGACATTTTTTATTATATTATCACATGATTTTTTTATTAATTTTTCTCTATTTTAATTAATTAATTATTTAAATACTTTAAATTATAATTAAGTTATTAATTTTCCAATTGTACGTGTAAGTTATAAGTTGCCCTCTTAATACTATAATAAGTAGTCATTATTATAACATAAGTTACAATATATTAACATATATTAATTATATATATATATATATGTGTGTGTATATATATTTCTATTATGAAATTTTTATTAAAAAGTTTAAAAGATAAAAATAATAAAAATAAACAATAAGTACTTTACTAACTATTAGTAGTTGTTAGCTATTGTTCGGTAAAATAATTGTTGGATTAGCTATTAAATATAAAAATAATGGTATTATATTTTTTTACTTTAGTCAAACATTACCTTTAACTTCTAAAAAATTAGAAAGGATAACATTTAAACACTGCCTCAACATATAACACTACAAAAAAAAAAAGATTAACAACTGATCGAATCGGTTGCTAATCCATTAAAATCAGTTGTTAATCGATTTAGTAACCGATTCAGTAGATCGCAATGAGCCTAGTTGCAAATAATAACTGACAATCAAATCAGTTGTAACTAGCAACTAACAATCAAATCAATTGTTAAATTAATCAAACATAAAAAAAAAAATTTTGATAAAAAACTATTGGTTGCTACTAGCAACCAAGTTAACAACCGAAATCGGTTGCTAATAGCAATCGAAACATAATCAGTAGTAAAAAAAATTTAGTCCCTTTAATTTTGTAATTTTGTAACTATTTTGTAAGTCGGTTGCTATTTACAACTAATTTCGATTGCTACTTTTAAAAAAATTATAAAAAAATAAATTTTCAAATAAGAAATAAAAAATTTAAATAAATAAAATTTTCCTAAATTACTAAAATAATAAATTATTAATAAAAATTAGTGCTAAAAATCAATATAAAAATATTGTAAAAAATTACTAATAATAACTATTATAAAAAATATTAACAAAAAATTAAATATAAATAAATATAAAAAATATTTATAATACAAGTTACTAAAAAAATTATCATATATATATATATATATATATATATATATATATATATATATATATATATATATATATATATATATATGTATATTCTAACAAAAAAATTAGTAAAAATTAATACAACAAATAATTTACTAATAAAAAATATATTTGTAAAAAAATTTTTATTTTATGCCAAATAAAAATAAATTAAATAAAAAAGATGAGAAAGACAAAGAAGATGAAGAAGAAAAAATATGAGAAAAGAAATGATGAATAAAATAGATAATAAAGAAAAAATGATTAAAAATAAAATAGATGAGAAAGAAAAAGATGATGAAAAAGAAAATAGACGAGAAAGAAAAAGATAATGAAGAATAAAATATATAAGAAAAAAAAGATAAAGAAGAAAATAGGTGAGAAAAATATATGAAGAAAATAGATGAAAAAGAAAAAAGATGAAGAAAATATGTTAGAAAATAAAAGATAATAAATAAAATAGATGAGAATAAAAAAGATAATGAAGAAAATGAAAGAAGAGAAGAAAGAGAGGAAAAATGAGTAGTGGGAAAGAAAATAAGTAGTAATTTATATAAGCAAATTGACAATCAATTTTAATAACAGATTGGCGATTGCTAATTTCTTTTAAAAAGAAATTAGCAATAGCCAATCTGTTATTAAAATTGATTGTCAATTTGTTTATATAAATTACTACTTATTTTCTTTCCCACTACTTTTTAGAAGAAAAATTTTACAATCGATTCACAATTTGTTATAAAATTAGTTACTAATAGCAACCGATTGGCAAATTGATTGCAATTCAAAATAACAACAACAAAAAATGAATGCAAATTTTTGGGAAGAAAAAATCAATTCCAAAACCGGTTACTATTTAATCAGTTTTCAAAAATCAGTTAATATTTACAATCAATTCTCAAATCGGTTGTAAATAAATAAAAAAAACAAAAAATTAGGCAAAAATTTTTAGATAAAAAAATTGATTGTAAAATCGGTTGCTATTCAAGTCAGTTGCAAATCAAAAAAAGAAAATAAAAAATTGGATGAGAATTTTTTGGGAGAAAAAATTAGTTGCAAAAGCAGTTGCTATTAGCAACCTATTCGCAAATTGGTTGCAAATTAAAAAGAAATAAAAAAAATTAGGTGAGAATTTTTGAGAAAAAGATTTAGTAATTGATTTATAATTGATTGTAAAAATTGGTTATTGTTAGCAACCGACAAGGAATCGGTTGTAAATAACAACTAATTTCAGCAATCGATTGCAAATCGGTTACTAATTTTTGCAACTGATTACAAATCAATTACCAACTCTTAAGCCAATTAAAATAATTTTTTATCGGTTATTGTTAACAATTAATTTTACAATCAGTTGTTATTAGTGATAAATTTTTGGCAACCGATTTTAAATTTAATTGCTAACTGTGTATTTAAGTTTTTTCTAATATCGATTAGCAGCCAATTATAAATCGGTTGCTATTAGCAACTGATTTTAAATTTTTTGTAAAATTAACTATTTTACTAAAAAAAACTGAAATCACAAATTAGTTACAAAACTAATTGCTAATAGCAACTAATTTCAGTCAGTTACAATAACGATTGCAAAACTGATTATTTTTTATAGTGTAAATGCTAGTATAAATATTATGTCACTAAATAATACAAATAAGAGAAATAAGATTTTGACCTTAATCAAAATATTAAACGCTGCTTTAAAAGTTATTGCCAAACAATGTTTTAAACCTTAGTCTACAAGTAACAAAAAGATCACTTTGCCACCAACTCTAAAGCTACTTGTGATTTTAGCCTCTGCATTATATACAAGTCTTATTCGGCAACAACTTTCAAGTTAGCAGGTCAAAATATTACTGTTCTTATCTATATTAGTTCAGTGATATAATGTTTAGAGGTCGAGAGAATGGTTTATAAAATGTTACCCCTCCTATTCTTTTGATGTTAAGAGAGTATTTTGACTAGAGTCAAAAAAATATAACATTATTTTTATATTTGACAATTATTTTTACCAAACACTACTCCTTTAAATCGCTATAAAAACAGCTAATTACTAATAATTAATGACTAGTAAAATAATTTAGGGCTACTAAAATAATTAATTGCTACAAAAATAAATAATATTACAAAACAAACCCATAATATAATACAACAAATATAGAATTGGGCTTGTATGTTTACAAGTTAGTCATAGCAAAGATTTTTCTCGAGTGTATTCGGTTTGAAAGAGTCGACCGTTTTTGACTTTGTTTTATACTCTCCCCGTAGCCTATGTAAAGTTGACTTTCTCCTAAATTAGAAATATTAAATTTATATAATACTAAAATTGGTAAGTAGTATCAATTTATTCCAATGTTGAAAAAAAAAATTATGAATTACTTACAATTGGCAGATTATGGATCATTAATTTCAGCAAAGCTCTTTCTAATGAGCTTTTCTGATATTTTCATTATTATTTCTGAAAAATTCTTTTTTAAATTCTATTATAAATTTAAAATATAAATACGTTAAATCATATACTTAATAAATAAATCTTATCATATATTTATTTTTTTATCTTGAATTCATGTTAGATCAGGTTTAGAATAAAGTAATATTAGGACATCTCAAAAAAGTAATATAACTTTATTTCATGGAAATTAATTTATGTGGAAAGTATTTTTGAAAGTAATTTATGTTGTAGTTGTTTAATTGTAATGCTAAGAAATATAGAAATTATTTTATCTTGTTATTATTTTAAAAATATTAGTTTTCTTTCAATTTATAATATTATAAAATTTATAAAAAATTATAATATTGTAAAATATTTACTACATCAATTTAAATCTATTATTATTTACTATTAATGTAAGAAGAATAATAAAAATAATAAATTGTCATGAACACACTAGCCACTGGAGAACACATTGATTTTACATGAACAGTGATGGTTGTCGTAGTAAAAAATAGTGATTAATAAATTAATGAATATATGTTTATGTTACACATTTAAGAATTTATTTCTATTTTGTTATGGAAAGTCAATCATTATATTATTTCTGTGTATATTCTGTATTCTGTATTCCTATTTAGGATTTCTTATTTAGGATTTCTTCCTAATTAGTATAACACAATTATAGGAATCAATTGTATATAAATACCCATGTACAGATTAATTGAAATCAATGAGAATCATCTCTTTCTACATCTCTTTCTACATGGTATCAGAGCCATGGCACAATCAGTATGTGAGGTAATGTGGATATTTCAATTACTAGATGAGACAGGTTTTAAGACCCCCCAACCTGCGAAATTGTGGTGTGATAATCAAGCTGCTCTCCATATTGCTTCTAATCCGGTATTTCATGAGCGGACCAAACATATTTTCTTTGAGACAAGAAAATACCCTTCTTACTTCTCATAACTTCAATACCCAAAAAATACTTTAATAATCCCAAGTCTTTGGTCTGAAACTGGGTTTGGAGGAAGGTTTTAAGAGATGAAATACCTGCAGAGTCACTCCCAGTGATGATAATGTCATCCACATAGACTACTGGAGAATTAGACCACCTCGATTGCTTATAAAATCTCGAGTGATCACACTTACTCTTTTGCATACCAAATTCCTGTACTGTTTCACTGAATCTCCCAAACCAGGCCCTAGGACTTTGTTTCAAGCCATAAAGAGACTTCCGAAGCCTACAAACTTTACCCAACTCCCCCTGAGCAACAAACCCAGGTGGTTGCTACATATACACCTCCTCCTGAAGATCACCATGAAGGAACGCATTCTAGATATCCAATTGGTGCAGGGGCCAATCATATGTAGCTAAAGAGATAAACAAGCGAATGTAGTAAGTTTAGCTACAGGAGAAAAAGTGTCGAGTAATCAACCCCATATGTCCGAGCATATCCTTTTGCTACAAGGCGTGCTTTTAACCTAGCCACGTAACCATCGAGATTTACTCATGTAAATACCCATTTGCAACCAATAGCTTTCTTACCAGTGGGCAAAGGCAACAGTTCCCATGTACCATTAGCATCTAAAGCCTCCATTTCTTCTTTCATAGAAAGACACACCAGATGAGACAATTGCCTCACCAATGATTAGGGATAGGAACAGAGTCTAAAGAAGTAACAAAACACCGAGAACAAGAAGACAATTGATTATAAGAAACAAAAGAAGAGATAGGGTAAGTACATGAACGTTTACCTTTACGAAGAGCAATGGGTAAATCTAGATCAGAATCATGATCAGTATGAGGTACAGGATCTCCCAACGAAGTAGCTGGTGGAGGATCTGAGTCAGTAATCTCCAATCTTCTGGAATAAACATGAACAACGGGAGGCCGAGTAGGTCTAGAGACAGAAGAAACAGTGAGAGAGGACTAGACATTGATTGGGCAGTATATATTAAGATATCATCCTCCTCCCCCTGACTCTCATACACAGATGATTGAGAAAAAAATGGAGTGGACTCAAAAAATGTGACATCTGCAGAAACAAGATAACGATTAAGAGTAGGAGAGAAACAGCGGTACCCTTTTTGAATCCGGGAGTACCCAAGGAAGACACATTTGAGAGACTTTGGATCCAATTTAGTAACCTGCGGACGAACATCACGTACAAAACAAGTACAACAAAAAATACGGGGTTCAACAGGAAACAAAGATTTTGTAGGGAACAAAGCGGTATAAGGAATATCCCCATTAAGGACAGAAGACGGCATACGATTGATCAAAAAACATGCCGTAGAAACTGCATCCGCCCAAAAGTGTTTAGGAACTTTCATCTGAAAAAGAAGAGCACGAGTTACCTCAAGAAGATGCCGATTTTTTCTTTCGGCCACGCCATTTTGGGATGGGGTATCCACACAGGAAGACTGATGAAGAATGCCATTTTGTGTCATGTAAGACTGAAATTGTGCTGAAAAATATTCTTTAGCATTGTCACTTCTTAATATGCGCATTTAAATATTAAATTGAGTTTTGATTTCATTACAAAAGGCACAAAAGATAGAAAACAACTCGTAACGATTTTTATTAAATATAACCAAGTAACACGAGTAATCATCAACAAAAGTAACAAAATAACGAAATCCAGCTTTAGAAGTAATGCAGAACAAGGACCCCAAACATCGAATGAACTAACTCAAAAGGGATGAAGCCCGTTTATTGACTCTAGACACGTAAGGCAAACGATGATGTTTTGCAAACCGACACGACTCACATTCTAGATCGATAAAGATCAAATCGAGGACACAACTTCTTCATGGTAGACAAAGAAGGATGACCCAATCTACAATGAGCTTCAAGAGGTGTTACGATCGAGCAAACAAGCGACGCGGTACATGATTTTCGAATGTAGAGACCACGACTCACGTCCTCTACCAATAACTACGCTTCGTCGTAAGATCCTGAAACAAACACTGATCAGAAAAAAATGCAATAGAAAAATTTAAGGTACGAGTAAGTTTACTAATGTAAAGTAGATTAAAAGAGAAATTTGGTAGACACAAAGCAGATGACAAAGAAATTGACGATTCGGATTCAGAACCCATGACACAAGAAGTAGAACCATCACTAAAGTAATGAGAGGAAGTGGGATTAGACCAAAGCGATAGAAGACTAGAATTACTAGTCATGTGATCTGTTGCACCAGAATCAATAACCCATTTGGATGAGAAAACACCAGGCATGTAGTGGATTTACTCGACTCGATCGCGAGTGATAGGAACTGGTAGGCTTTAGAGATGCACGACATCGGGAAAACTGTGCAAAATCTTCTGCAGATACCAAAGCAGCTTTTCAGAGGAAGATACCAGAGAATCCTCACTGCCATATTTGCCATCTGTGATCGCTGATTTTTCCTCTGAAGTCATGGACAATTATATTTTGTATGGCCCGGCCCATGCCAAAAATAACAAACGACTCCTCTTGAGTCCTAATTAGAACGATCCTCTCCTTTACGCTGATTACATTTTGCTGTAATTCCTCCTCTACTTCCTCTTCTATTACCTGTTGTCCATTTGGATTACGGCTAATAAGAGCACTACCGGCAGTGTGTGAAGATTGGGTACTCTGTCTGAAGGACCCGTGTGAATGTTTCATGCAAAGAGGAAATCTCGAATCTGGAAAGAATCGAGATTTAGCGATCTCATACTACGAAGGAAGGCACGCAAGAAAACTCATAACAGCCGATTGCTCGTTGGACTCTTTGAACTTTCACATCGTAACTAAAAGGCAACAATACATTAAGTTCCTCATATACCCGCTTAAAATCCATAAAATAAGCCGTGAGAGACTTATTCTCTTTCTCAAAGACGGTAGAATGCCTTACAAACATCATAAATACGGAGATATTCCCTTTACGAATCTGAAAAATCTAAGTAATCCATCAATTCTTTAACAAATTCACGTGATTAATTAAACTAATTACCTCACGTGAATCGAGTTCAAGCCGCAAAAACAACCGGCGTCCTCCCTTAGCCAAGTTTGTTGTGTATCATCGAGGTGGATCTTTAGTAAGGTGATCATCCTTATCAATGCTACGCAAATAGACCCTAACGATCTTACTCCACTCTGGTAATTTGAACCATTAAGTTTGTGTTCCGTGATCTTAGTCATCATCGGAATCACATCAGAAATAACATTCTTATTGTCTGCCATTTGTTGAGACAAAGAAACTAACCAAAACGCTAATCCAAAGTCTTGTGACAACAAAATAATCCAAAATCACAAATCAAGTAAATAGAAATAGGATCCGAGAGCCAAACCTCGGAAGTCCTTTAATGGTGTCTTGGATCGAACAAAGACACGGTGGTGGAATGAGGGGATTGAGGCGACGCTGGCAATGTTGATCGGAATCGAAACGGCCGGTCGGCGGCCAAGGTCTCTCCTGAGCTGGGTGGTGAGAACAAATAGTCACCCTAGATGAGACAGGTTTTAAGACCCCCCAACCTGCGAAATTGTGGTGTGATAATCAAGCTGCTTTCCATATTGCTTCTAATCCGGTATTTCATGAGCGGACCAAACATATTGAGATTGATTGTCACTTTGTTCGTGAAAAGATTCAACAACAGATCATCTCAACAGGACATATCAAAACTAGAGAGCAGTTAGGAGATATTTTCACAAAAGCTCTGAATGGAGCTAGGATTGACTACATTTGTAACAAGTTGGGCATGATTAACATCTATGCTCCAACTTGAGGGGGAGTGTTATGGAAAGTCAATCATTATATTATTTCTGTGTATATTCTGTATTCTGTATTCCTATTTAGGATTTCTTATTTAGGATTTCTTCCTAATTAGTATAACACAATTATAGGAATCAATTGTATATAAATACCCATGTACAGATTAATTGAAATCAATGAGAATCATCTCTTTCTACATCTCTTTCTACATATTTTAATAAATTTATCCAAAAATTCACAAAACAAATTACTTTTTTAATCTGGAAAATATTTTTAGTTTATGATTTTTTTTTTCTTAAGCGTCTCATATATAATAAAATGTGTAAAAAAAAATTTCATAAAATAAACAGATCTTTAAAAATATCTTCTAGTTGGATTTTTAAAGTTCAAATTGGTTCCATTTCATTGATGATTTTGGCCTGATTTCTATCTTATTCTAAAGCAATTTCAACTTCAATTTTTGATGATTACGGTTTTGATTGGATCCCGGTTCAACATAGTTCATCTTAGTTTAGGTCTGGTTCAACTCTTATTTTTTTAAGAATGTAGTGCAATAGTAATATGTGAGACATTATTAGCTTAAAACAATTGAACGAATCAATGAGGAGGCACTTAAAAAAACTCTCTCAAGTCCTTTAGAGAAAGAAAACCTTTCTTTGTGTTTGGGCTCTTACTTGTTAGAGCTTGGTTTCTGGCCTCTGTGTCTCTCTCCTGCCCCTCCTGAAAAGGGGGGCTTCCTTCCCTAACTGGCTATGGGTTTTACCCTCCCCTACCATTGGTTGGGGTATATATAGTATTTTATCCTCTTTTGTTGGTGATGCATGAAGATCGAGCAGCTCTTTCAGTGGTTCTTGTGCTAAACGATGAGAAGGTAAATGTACTCCTTTGTGATGATCTTTTACATGATTGTTGACTGGCCTAAAGTGTGTGGGTTGATGTTGCTAGTCATGGTTTTGGTGTGAGGGCATGGTTTGAGTGGGTCACCGACGATTTTCGTCATTGTCATCGTCATCCTCTCCCCTCTCCCCTCTTCCAGTGCGGTTTGTGGCTTCCCTTTGATCCACCCTATGGTTTGTTTTCTTGGTCCATGGCCTTGATGCTTCTTTTGGGTGTGCCTTTAATCTGACTTGCGATTTGTTGGTAGTTTGAGAAGGCTTCTTCTAGCTGCATGTTGTTGTTAAGGAGAGGCCGAATCCTGTTCGGATAGGAGAACTGGGTTTTTTTTCCTTTTTAGGGTTTGTTTACTATGAAGGCGTTAGGCTATGTGGTTTTTGGACTTTCTTTGTAAGTTCGAGTTAGGACTAAATGTTTCTGAGCCATGGACCTTGTATGGACGTGCTTTAAGGCTTTTGTATGTTGACTTGAGGCCCCTTTCTAACCCAATAAATCTTTCATCTTAAAAAAAATGAACAAATCAATAATTGATTTGTGAATGATTAGAAGCTTTTAATGCAAATAGAAAATAATAAAGTACAACACAAAAAGTAAATAAATTTTACATAAATAGTAATGAACAATGAGTATTATTGATACATAAATTTAATACAAAAAGTCAAAATATAAATGGAGAAAAATGAAATTATAGTCAAAATATAAATGGAGAAAAATGAAATTATACATATCACTAAAAATTTATCAATATAAAAAAATATTATTGTTACAAAATAAGGGAAAATAATAAATTTATAAAGGAAAAAAAAAGGCTTGAACTAATTATTTGATAATTAAATTGTCTACATATCCTCTTGGGGATAGAGGAATCATAACCCTTATATTTGGCTTACCTAAATATCATAAATCTTAGCCTGTAGATGCTTGTCGTCCTAAAATTGATATCTCAAGAGGTAGATTCATCAAGTCTTTCCTTGCCATTATCTATCTCCGACTTCCTTGATAAATTTCAAAGCTCAACATTTTATTTAACAAAATATTAGAATAGTCGAAGTAAAAATTAAAGAGAAATGAATATTAAAAAAAATACCCAAATAGAGGATTGTAGAATTAAACATGAAATAATTTATTTGCGGACTATCAAATATATTGTTTTATTCTTTTTAGGGATTAGACATTTTAGGAAATAGTTCTTTTTAGAAATTTAATTGTAAAGGGCTTTCTGCTTAAAAGCCTAAAAGTCATTGTTATTCAACTCAACTCAACTAAGTCTTTATCCTAAAAATTTGGGGTCAGCTATATGGATTCGCTTTCTCCACTCTGAACGATTTTGGGTTAAATCTTCAGAAATGTGTAATGCTTTTAGATCATGTTGTACTACTCTCCTTCAAGTCAATTTAGGTCTACCCCTTTTTTTCTTTCTATCCTCTAACCTAATGTGCTCTACTTGTCTAACTGGAGCCTCCGTGTGTCTACGCTTCACATGACCAAACCACCTCAATCTCCCTTCTCTCAACTTATTTTCAATTGGCACCACTCCTACCTTTTCTCTAATACTCTCATTACGGACTTTATCTAATCTAGTATGGTCACTTATCCACCTTAACATTCTCATCTCTGCAACTCTTATCTTAGATGCATACGACTCTTTCAGTGCCCAACACTCACTACCATATAACATAGTCGGTTGTATGGTTGTACGGTAAAATTTTTCTTTCAATTTATTGGGAATCTTACGATCACATAAAACTCCCATGGCACGTCTCCACTTCAACCATCCAGCTTTAATCCTATGACTAACATCCTCCTCACATCCCCCATCTACTTGAAGGATTGAGCCTAGATATTTAAAGTGATTACTTTGGGGCAATATCACTCCATTCAAACTAACTCCTTCCCTATCACTAGTTTGGCCTTCACTGAACTTGCAATGCATGTATTCTGTCTTCGTTCTACTTAACTTAAAACCCTTTGACTCTAGAGTACTTCTCCAAAGTTCTAGCTTTCTATTGACTCCTTCTCGTGTCTCATCTATCTGAACAATATCATCCGCAAATATCATGTACCAAGGAATACTCTCTTGTATATGTTTCATCAGTTCATCTAAAACTAATGTAAAAAGGTAAGGGCTTATGGCTGATCCTTGGTGTAATCCAATTGAGATCGGAAAATCTCTTGTGTCCCCTCTCACTGTGCGCACAATAGTAGTTGCTCCTTCATACATATCTTTCAATACTTGTATATACCTAATAGATACCCTCTTTTGTTCTAACACATTCCATAAGACCTCTCTTAGAACACTATCATAAGCCTTCTCCAAATCAATAAAAACCATGTGTAGATCTTTCTTCATATCTCTGTATTTCTCCATCAAGCTTCTAATAAGAAAGATCGCTTTCATAGTTGAACGACCAGGCATGAAACCAAATTGATTGAGAGAGATAGAAGTATCATGACGTAGTCGATGTGTAACACCCCAAAATTTTAAAATTTATGAGCATTTTTGGTATTTTAATTTTATTTAAATTTTAGGAATTTTTTTGAGATTTTTCGGATTTTAAAAATCGGGTTCGATTTTCCGAAAATATAAACTTTGATGATTTTTAAAAATTAATTTAAAGACCACGTGGCAAAACTAAAAATATATTTGGAGTCTACGTATTTTTCTGAGTTTTATGGAATTTTTTCAGAATTTTTGGACCTCGTTTTCGGTCCCGAGGCAGAGTAAAAATTCAAAATTTTGTATTTCGAATCGAACCGGCCGAATCGAACCGGACCGGGTCGACCGGTCTTCTTCTCTTTTTCTCCTCCCTCCCGCGCGCGATGGCCCTCTCCCTTTTCTCTCTCGTTTCTCTCTCCTCCACACCCCACGGCCGCCACCACCACCATTTCCAGACCGGCGCTGGCCCGGCCTCATTGACGGACGGCCGCCCAAACGGCCAGAAAAACGTGCGCGTCTTGTAACGCCGCTGCCGCTTCAGCCTTCCCCGCCAAATCCGCCGATCCGGCCACCGATTGGACTGGTCTTGTGTCGAAAATCATCTACTCGAGAGCTTTTCATAGACACCAAGAACGCCAAATCCATCTAGCGGTTTGTCCGATTTTTGCTCGGAAGATTTTAGCCCATTTCGACTTTTGGGCTAGATTTCTAAAACCGTGAATCCCACGAGAAACCGAGGCTACCAAAGACGCTCCACTCGTCGAGAGCTTGCGGCGACATAAATTTCAATTTTTCCGACCTTTGTTTTCGGTGGGTCCCACGGAACTTCACAGTGTTTTTCCGAGCATTAAATGAGCTTAGAAAATTCTGAAAAATTTATGTACTAACCCCCGTGTTATGGGCTTCGTGTAGGTATCCTCGATTCGCGGAAATTCGGCGCTGACTGGTTCGAAATTCGGCGATGCACCGATCTGGAAAAGTCTCCAAATTAGACCGAGGTTTTGGCTAGCCCCATTGTCGACGTCCCGAAGTCGGAATCGGCAAAGGTAAACCCGAACCTTGTTTTTTCGTAATTTTCCAGTGCTTAAATAGGATTAAAAATCCATAAAATATTCGTGGTAGCTTAGAAAATTACGATTCTTTTGCAATAGCTTAGTAATATTGCTAAGGACCATGGGCAAAGTTTTATAATTTTTAGAGCTTGTTTGGGCAGTTTTTGCAAAAATGATCAATAAAAAGGACAAAAGTGAAATTTTGAGTAAACTGATGGGAGATTGATTTGAAGGGCCCAGCAGTGGCTTTGTGATATGATTGAACTTTTGATATATGCATTGTGAATATAGAAGTGCGTTTTTAGCCCTTTTGCAGGTTGGGTAGGTCCTAGGTATAGGGAGACTCTGGATTTTCTACACGACTTAGGACGTATTGGTCTTTTTCTTTGTTTGTATTGAGTCGATTGTATTAAATAATTGTAATATAATTGTCGTGTGAGCCGACCTTCTTCCTCCGCCGCCTCAGTGACCATCGTCAAGTCTGTGAGTAAAATATTAATTTTAATTGTAATTTCGATATTATTATATGTTTAGCATGCCCATGCATCACTTATATGCATATATTTATGTAGTTAAACTCTAGGCACGATTTATGATGCATTGATAACTGTTAAAGTGCCATGATGTTGTTGTGGTAATTTGGAGCAGTGTGCGTGCGTTGGTGTGCGTGTGATGTGGTGTGGACTATGGATAGGACGGTAGTCACGCTTGAGTTCTTCACTGAACCCGATCCTTCGAGGGGTAGTCACGGCTTGAGTTCTTCGCTGGGACCCTCGATTTGGTTTATTAAGCGAAAGTCCGGCTTGAGTTCTTCGCTGGCACCAGGTTGGATTTAAGAGAGTCAGATAGGGGATCACCCCATATGTTATGATTGATGCTACGGGGTGCGTGAGTGCTCCAAATTACCTTTTTGATGTTATGATGTGAAAATGATGTGGATGTTGCATTTCACTCTACAGGGTGCATTAGTTTTAGATAGTTATAGAGATTATGGTTAAAATTGATATTTTACTCTCTGAGTCGAACGCTCACTCCTGTTCAATATTTTTTTTCAGGCTACAGGAGGATTTTATTTTTGGTTAACCTGCTTTTCTCCTTCGCAGGTTGTTTATCAATATTTGTGTAATTTTATTTACTCCTAGAAATTTTCGCATGTGTTAGAAGTATTTATTTGATTATGGTCTGTAATATTATTATCATGTTGGACCTGTAAACGTATAATGATATGCATGTTTGATGGATTGGATGAGGGAGCTGAGCTCCCATTTATTATTATGTTGATGAGTATGTGGAGGGTGAGCTGAGCTCCCCAATTGACTATATATTGTGTTTACAGGTCGGGTGAGTCAAAAACTCCCCGTTGGTAAGTCCATTTTATGGCTGGACTCTGTCCGTTTGTTTTCTTGAAATTGGGCCCAAATGGGCCTTAGAGTTGGGTAAATGAATAGTTAAGGCTTACTACGGGCCTCGGGGGCTTTAGGGTCGCCTGTGTCCTAGTGCCGGTCCGGCCCATAGGTTGGGTCATGACAAATGTGGTATCAGAGCTTAGGCTCCAGATTCTTAGGGAATGTTGTCTAAAGTGTTGGGAAGAGTCTACTAGGAGTCACATGCGGAAATATAGGGTCCATATTCGTCTTGCATTGTCATCTTTGCTTCTAGTTTCTGCTTCATATGTTATGTATAAATATGAGTCTATAGAGCTGTATAATGTGCAGTTTTGAATTTTTGTGGGCTAATGCTGCTGAATTTCAGGAAAATACGTAAAAGCAGGAGAGCTGCCACTGCACCAGAACCAGATGTGCCTGACGAAGTGTCGGCACAGGATGAGGCGCCTGCCCCGAGGAGGCGGGGTAGGAGGCCTAGAGCTGCTCAAGTAGAGGAGCAGCCACCCCCAGTACAGGATCAGTCCTTTATGGCACAGGGTCCCATGGACCCAATGGCAGCTACTCTAGCTGGTCTGCAGAGAACCATCGACATGATGGCGCAGTATATGGTCCATCCTCCACAGCAGCAGCAGTCCACCGCACCAAGAGGAGAACCTTACAAACAGATAATTAATTTCAAGAAGTTGGTGCTTGGTACTTATGATGTGTCAGACGACGCATATCGGTTTTTGGATTCCTGCAGGCAGGCAGGAACAGAATTACAGTTGACTGATGGAAGATTGATAGAGTGTATGCAGCATGTCATGGGGCCTATGCCTAGACAATGGATGAATGACTACGTGTTACCCCGGATGGAGGGTTTGACATGGGCTCAGTTTGTGGAACTTTTTATCAATCGGTTTGTGCGTAAAGCTTCAGAGATCGAAGGTGGGCCTTTGATGCATTAAGACAGAATGGCGGTGTCCAGAGCGAATATGCTCTGCAATTCGAATTGAGCAGATATGCCCCTGCAGCAGTAGCTACAGAAACTATGAAGGTGAAGAGATTCCTAAAGGGGCTTGACAGGAGGTATGCGAACCTAGCCATGATGTCTGATCAGTCTTTTGACGTGGTAGTTGATCGAGCTAGACAGATAGAGATTAGCTATGCTGCGGATGACAGCGGGAGAGCCAAGAAAAACAGAGCAGAGGGTTCCTCAGGTGTCCCTTCCATGGGTACTCCGGACAGTGGTGGCCAGAGTAATTACAGAGGAAAAAGTAGGAACAAGAAGAGTGGTTTTAGACACAAACCTCGAGGATTCAGACCAGGGTACGGATCCAGCAGTGGTCACAGTTCAGGGTACAGCAGTTCTGGGTCTGGTTCAGGATCCTCCTTGGCACCTTGTGCACAGTGTGGAAGAGGACATTCAGGACCTTGTTTGATGGGATCAGGAGTATGCTTCAGGTGTGGCCAACCAGGTCACTTTGCTAGAGAATGCCCCGTTTTCAGTGAGCCACAGATGGGGTCACAGGGTTCTGTTGCAAATGTTCCTCGCCAGTTGTATCCGGGTGCTTCCAACATGGCAGGCAGTCAGTTCAGTGGCCAACAGGGCCGAGGACAAGGGGGACGTGGATTTGGAGGCAGATCAGGAGGTAGAAGCCAGTATCAGGGTTCTGCCACTCAGGGTAGGGGTCAAGCTCGGGTTTTCACCCTGACCCACCAGGATGCTCAAGCTTCAAATGCAGTTGTGGCAGGTATTCTTCTGGTCTGTTCTTATGAGGCTCGTGTTTTGATAGATCCGGGTGCTACGCACTCATTTGTCTCCCCTGTGTTTGCCATGAGGTTGGGTAGAAACCCTACAACTTTAGAGTGCCCTTTATCAGTAGCTACCCCGCTTAGTGACAACATAGATGTAGATATGATTTTTCCGGGTAGCCCAGTGGTAGTGGATGGAAAGATCCTCCCAGCAGACTTGGTTCCTCTACCAGTAATGGATTTTGATATAATCCTGGGGATGGATTGGTTGGCAACTCATTATGCCACCTTAGATTGCAGGAACAAAAAGGTGTATTTCCACATACCTGGTGTGGAAGAGTTTAGCTTTGATGGTGACAGGAGCGTGGCTCCATATAATTTGGTGTCAGCAATTAGTGCCAGAAAAATGTTGAGGCATGGATGCCAAGGGTATTTGGCATTGGTGAGAGATACATCTGTAAAAGGTGTCAGCATGGAAAATGTTCCTGTTGTCAGAGAATTCATGGATGTCTTCCCTGAAGAGCTTCCAGGGTTGCCACCAGAAAGGGGAATAGAGTTCTGCATTGATGTTGTTCCGGGTACAAACCCCATATCGATGCCACCTTACAGGATGGCACCAGCAGAATTGAAAGAGCTGAAGGAGCAACTACAGGAGCTTTTGGACAAGGGTTTTATACGTCCGAGCACTTCACCTTGGGGCGCTCCTGTTTTATTTGTGAGAAAGAAGGATGGGTCATTGAGGTTGTGTATCGACTCATGCATACCGAACAAGGTGACTGTGAAGAACAAGTATCCACTTCCTCGGATCGATGATTTGTTTGATCAGCTCCAAGGAGCTAGATTCTTTTCCAAGATAGACCTGCGATCAGGCTACCATCAGTTGAGAATCAGGAATGAGGACGTGTCCAAAACGGCTTTCAGGACAAGATATGGTCATTATGAGTTCTTGGTGATGTCTTTTGGACTCACTAATGCACCAGCAGCCTTCATGGACTTGATGAACAGGGTGTTCAAGCCATTTTTGGACCGTTTTGTCATCGTATTCATAGATGACATTCTGGTATACTCTCGGACCGAGGAAGAACACGTGTGGCACTTGAGGATGGTGTTGCAGACGTTGAGGGAGCACCAGCTATATGCCAAATTTTCAAAATGTGAATTTTGGCTAGAAAGCATCTCATTCTTGGGACACGTGGTTTCTAGTGACGGCATTCAAGTGGATCCCAAGAAAATTGAAGCTGTAACTGATTGGCTTAGGCCTACAACAGTCACTGAGGTGCGAAGTTTTCTGGGTTTAGCTGGCTACTATGGGCGTTTTGTACAAGATTTCTCCAGGATAGCGGCTCCCTAACTAAGTTGACGGGAAGAATGTTCCATTCATTTGGACAGATGATCGTGAGGTGAGTTTCCGTAAGCTCAAGGAGTGTCTAACCACCGCCTGTGTTGACACTACTCGTGAGTGGTGATGGATACACCGTATATTGTGACGCCTCCAGAGTTGGCCTAGGGTGTGTTTTGATGCAGAATGGAAAGGTAGTGGCTTATGCTTCAAGGCAGCTGAAGAGGCATGAGCAGAACTACCCCACCCATGATTTGGAAATGGCGGCTGTAGTCTTTGCACTAAAAATCTGGAGACAATACCTGTATGGTGAAGTGTGCGAGATATACACCGACCATAAGAGTTTGAAGTACATCTTCCAGCAGAGGGACTTGAACTTGAGACAGAGGTGATGGATGGAGCTTCTGAAAGACTATGATTGCACCATCCAGTACCACCCTGGAAAGGCCAATGTTGTGGCAGATGCCTTGAGCAGAAAATCTTCTGGCAGTTTGGCGCACATTTCAGTAGAGAAGAGACCATTGATTCAGGAGGTGCATGAGTTGATGGATCAAGGTTTAATCCTAGATCTTTCAGATGAGGGGGTATTGTTGGCTCACTTTTCAGTGAGGCCAGATTTGAGGGACAGAGTTAGAGTTTCCCAGCACAGAGACCAACAATTGATGAAAATCATAGAAAGAGTACAGCAAGGTGAAGGTGGTGAGTTTGGATTTGCCAATGATGGCGCCCTAGTGTAAGGTTCTAGGATATGTGTGCCCGATGTGGACAATCTCAGAGATGAAATCATGCGAGAGGCACACTATACATCGCATGATGTCCACCTGTGTTCCACTAAAATGTACCATGATGTGAAAGATAGCTACTGGTGGAATGGCATGAAGAGAGACATAGCAGACTTTGTGTCCAAGTGCTTGACTTGTCAGAAGGTAAAGTTTGAACACCAGAGACCGTCAGGGAAGCTGCAAGAGCTCCCTATCCCAGAATGGAAGTGGGAAATGATCACTATGGATTTTGTGACTGGGTTGCCTCGTACCACGCGAGGATATGACTCGATATGGGTAATTGTAGACCGTCTAACCAAATCAGCTCACTTCTTGCTCAGAAGACTACATACTGCGGGCACAGTATGCCCGGCTCTACATTCGAGAAATAGTCAGATTGCATGGAGTTCCGGCTTCCATAATATCTGACAGAGGGCCCCAGTTCACTTCTCGGTTTTGGAGAAAGTTGCAGGAGGCACTTGGCACACAGTTGAACTTCAGTACGGCTTTCCACCCTCGCATGCACTGACAAATTGAAAGGACAATCCAAACATCGAAGACATGCTTCGCATGAGTGTCTTGGATTTTGGAGGTCAATGGGATGAGCGGCTAGCGTTGGTGGAGTTTGCCTATAACAACGATTATCACTCCAAAGATAGGGATGGCACCCTATGAGGCACTATATGGAAGAAAGTGTAGGTCTCCTCTGTGTTGGACAGAAATGGGGGAAGCGAAGGTGCATGATGTAGACCTAGTGCAGTACACTTCAGAGGTAGTTCCTTTAATCAGGGAACGACTGAGGACAGCTTTCAAAGAGATGTAAGAGTTATGCGGACCCTGACGGAGGGATGTGGAGTTTGCAGTGGGCGACTATGTATTCCTGAAGGTTTCTCCAATGAAGGGAGTCATGAGATTTGGAAAGAAGGGCAAGTTGGCACCTCGATATATCGGACCTTTTGAGGTTACGGATAGAGTTGGAGCAGTTGCCTACCGGTTGGAGCTACCACCCAACCTTTCTCACGTTCATCCCGTGTTTCACATCTCCATGCTCAGGAAATACATTCCCGATCCTTCTCATGTACCGCAAATGATGTGATAGAGCTAAAAGAGAACTTGACATTTGAGGAGCAGCCTGTAGCCATAGTGGACTACCAAGTGAGACAGCTGAGATCAAAACAGATCCCTGTGGTTAAGGTTTTGTGGAGGAGTCGATCTGGAAGAGTGCACTGGAGTCGAACGACATGCGTAGCAAGTACCCTTATCTGTTCAATGTATAATCATGTGCTTTATTCTGCCTTGTGTAAAATTCGAGGACGAATTTTCTGTAAGGGGGGGAGAATGTAAAACCCCAAAATTTTAAAATTTATGAGCATTTTTGGTATTTTAATTTTATTTATATTTTAGGAATTTTTTTGAGATTTTTCGGATTTTAAAAATCGGGTTCGATTTTTCGAAAATATAAACTTTGATGATTTTTAAAAATTAATTTAAAGACCACGTGGCAAAACTAAAAATATATTTGGAGTCTACGTATTTTTCTGAGTTTTATGGAATTTTTTCAAATTTTGGACCTCGTTTTCCCCGAGGAGAGTAAAATTCAAAATTTTGTATTTCGATCGAACCTGACCGGTCGACTTGCCTTTCTTCTCTTTTCTCCTCCCTCCCGCTGCGATGGCCCTCTCCGTTTTCTCTCTCGCTTTCTCCTCCCACCCCACCACGGCCACCACCACCCAAAGACTTCAAAGAGACGGCTGCCGCCAACCACCAGACGGGCCACGCCTAAACGGCCAAAACGCTACAAAACGCCTCGCACGCGCTGCCAGCCTTCCCGGCCAAATCCGGCCGATCCAGCCACCGATTGGACCGGGTCTTGTGTCGAAAATCATCTACTCGGCGAGAGCTTTCCATAGACACTAAGAACGCTGAAATCCATCGAGCAGTTTGTCCGATTTTTGCTCGGGAAGATTTTAGCCTATTTCAACTTTTGGGCTAGATTTCTCGAAAATCCTGAATCCCACGAGAAAACCGAGGCTACCAGCACGCTCCACTCATCGAGAGCTTCGCGGAGACATAAATTTCGAATTTTTCTGACACCGTTTTTCGGTGGGTCCCATGGAACTTCGCAGTGTTTTTCCGAGCATTAAATGAGCTTAGAAAATTCTGAAAAATTTATGTACTAACCCCCGTGTTATGGGCTTCGTGTAGGTATCCTCGATTCGCGAAATTCGACAGCTTGACCGTCATAAATTCCGCATTGCATCTGACATCTTGGAAAAGTCTCCAAATTGGACCGAGGTTTTGGCTACCCCCATTGTCGACGTCCCCGAAAAGGCCCTCAAGTCGGAATCGGCAAAGGTAAACCCGAACCTTGTTTTTTTCGTAATTTTCTAGTGCTTAAATAGGATTAAAAATCCATAAAATATTCGTGGTAGCTTAGAAAATTACGATTCTTTTTGCAATAGCTTAGTAATATTGCTAAGGACCGCGGGGCAAAGTTTTATAATTTTTAGAGCTTGTTTGGGCAGTTTTTGCAAAAATGATCAATAATAAGGACTAAATTGAAATTTTGCGTATTGTGATGGGTGATTGATTTGATGGGCCCAGGAGGGGCTGTGTGATATGATTGAACTGTTGATATATGGATTGTGAATATAGAAGTGCGTTTTTAGCCCTTTTGCAGGTTGGGTAGGTCCTAGGTATAGGGGAGACTCTGCCGGATTTTCGGCACGACTTAGGACGTATTGGTCTTTTTCTTTGTTTGTATTGAGTCAGATTGTATTAAATAATTGTAATATAATTGTCAGGTGAGCCGGGACAGCCTTCTTCCTCCGCCCAGCCGCCTCAGTGACCATCGTCAAGTCTGTGAGTAAAATATTAATTTTAATTGTAATTTCGATATTATTATATGTTTAGCATGCCCATGCATCACTTATATGCATATATTTATGTAGTTAAACTCTAGGCACGATTTATGATGCATTGATAACTGTTAAAGTGCCATGATGTTGTTGTGGTAATTTGGAGCAGTGTGCGTGCGTTGGTGTGCGTGTGATGTGGTGTGGACTATGGATAGGACGGGTAGTCACGGCTTGAGTTCTTCGCTGGGAACCCGATCCTTCGAGGGGTAGTCACGGCTTGAGTTCTTCGCTGGGACCCTCGATTTGGTTTATTAAGCGAAAGTCCGGCTTGAGTTCTTCGCTGGCACCAGGTTGGATTTAAGAGAGTCAGATAGGGATCACCCCATATGTTATGATTGATGCTACGGGGTGCGTGAGTGCTCCAAATTACCTTTTTGATGTTATGATGTGAAAATGATGTGGATGTTGCATTTCACTCTACAGGGTGCATTAGTTTTAGATAGTTATAGAGATTATGGTTAAAATTGATATTTTACTCTCTGAGTCGAACGCTCACTCCTGTTCAATATTTTTTCAAAGCAGGAGGATTTTATTTTTGGTTAACCTGCTTTTCTCCTTCGCAGGTTGTTTATCAATATTTGTGTAATTTTATTTACTCCTAGAAATTTCCGCATGTGTTAGAAGTATTTATTTGATTATGGTCTGTAATATTATTATCATGTTGGACCTGTAAACGTATAATGATATGCATGTTTGATGGATTGGATGAGGGAGCTGAGCTCCCATTTATTATTATGTTGATGAGTATGTGGAGGGTGAGCTGAGCTCCCCAATTGACTATATATTGTGTTTACAGGTCGGGTGAGTCGAAAACTCCCCGTTGGTAAGTCCATTTTATGGCCGGACTCTGTCCGTTTGTTTTCTTGAAATTGGGCCCAAATGGGCCTTAGAGTTGGGTAAATGAATAGTTAAGGCTTACTACGGGCCTCGGGGGCTTTAGGCTGGCCCAGGTCCTAGTGCCGGTCCGGCCCATAGGTTGGGTCGTGACACGATGCTCCACAACTCTCTCCCACAACTTCATAGTATGGCTCATGAGTTTAATTTTCCTATAGTTTGAGCAACTCTGTATGTCTCCTTTATTTTTAAAAATAGGTACTAAAATACTCTTCCTCCATTTATCAGGCATTTTCTTTGAGTTTAAAATCTTATTAAATAATTTAGTTAACCATGCCACTCCCATATCTCCCAAATACTTCCACACTTCAATTGGTATTTCATTGGGTCCACAGGCTTTACCCACTTTCATTCTCTTAAGTGCTTCCTTTACTTTTAAAGATCTAATCCTTCTAGTATAATTCACATTCTTTTCTATTGTTCTATAATCTATATTCACGCTATTACCATTTTGACTATTATTAAAGAGATCATTAAAATAATTTCTCAATCTTTCTTTAATGTCCTCATCTTTCACCAATACTTTTTCTTCTTTATCCTTAATGTACCTAACTTGATTGAGATCTTGACATTTCCTTTCTCTCCTCCTTGCTAATCTATAATTATCTTTCTCCCCTTCTTTAGTTCCAAGTTTCTCATATAACTTTTCAAAGGCCTGTGCTCTTGCTTGATTAACTGCCTTTTTTGCCTCTTTCTTTGCTATCTTGTACTGTTTATATGCCTCATTATTATCACATTTAGGTAATTTCTTATACCATTCCCTTTTTCTCTTCACTGCCTTTTGTACTTCCTCATTCCACTACCATCTCTCTTTTGAGGGTGGTCCATTTCCTTTAGACTCTCCAAGTACTTTTTTAGCTACTTTTCTAATCTTTGATGCCATTTGTATCCACATATCATTGGCCTCCATATCCAGCTTCCATACTTCGGATTCGAGAAGCTCATTTTTGAACTTCACTTGCTTTACTCCTTTGAAGTCCCACCACTTTGTTCGAGCTACACTATTTCTTCTGACCTTACTTGAATTGCTCCTAAACTTGACATCTAAGACCACCAACCGATGTTGACTTCTTAAAGCCTCTCCTGGAATGACCTTGCAATCCTTGCATAGAGCTCTATTTGTCTTCCTAGTTAAGAAAAAATCGATTTGGCTTCTATGTTGCCCACTTTTAAAAGTCACTAAATGTGACTCTCTTTTTATAAAGTAGGTATTTGCTAGTATTAGGTCGTATGCCATAGCAAAATCCAGGATGCTTTTTCCCTCCTTATTTCGACTGCCGAAACCAAAACCTCCATGAACATTCTCATAACCTTGTCTATCACTTCCTACATGCCCATTCAAATCTCCACCAATGAAAACATTCTCTTCATTCGGTATGCTTTGCATTAAATCATCCATATCTTCCCAAAACCTTTGTTTACTCTCACTGTCTAGTCCTATTTGTGGGGCATAAACACTAACTATATTTATTGTTTCTCCTTTTAGTACTAGCTTTACTAGTATAATTCTATCTCCTACTCTTTTCACAGCTATTACTTCGTCTTTCAATGTCCTGTCTATGATTATGTCCACTCCGTTCTTGTTTCTCTCCTTTCCGGTAAACCACAGTTTGTACCCTAAATTACCCACTTCCTTACTTTTTTCTCCTACCCATTTAGTCTCCTGAATGCAAGCAATATTCACCCTTCTCCTTTTCAAGGTATGCACAAGCTCCATTAATTTTCCTGTAAGTGATCCAACATTCTAAGTACCAACCCTGATCCTCCTCCTATCTTGCTCCTTCCTAATTGGTCTCCTTCTATGACATCTTCTATTATTTTCTATGTCTATCTTGTGTTCTGTTCCACTATTTATCCTACTATCTGTCCTATGGACTAACTTCTTTACCTACACCCATCCATCATGTGGGAACCCTTGCTCACTTAACACCACATCCGGGCGCCGACATGGCGTGTCGCTTTCGGTGAACGCCCTACACCCTTGCATATTTCTCACTACACTCGGGCTTCGATGTAGCGCGTCGTTAGTAGAGGACGCCCCAATGTTTATATCATTTGAATCCATGCCATTGTTATTCAATTAAGCTTAATTTAATATTTTTAAGACTTTAAGTGGGCCTAGAAAATCAATAAATATGTTGAATTAAATAACAAAACCCATTAATTTTAAGTTTTGGCCAAATTAAGAAAATTAGGTTCATGTAGACTTTTAGGCTTAATTATTTTAAAACACGTATGTTTTAAAGATTTTTAAATAAAAAAATAAAAAATAATAAAAGAGATTATCCCTTCGTGGAAGTTTCCACCAAGGGATAATCCAAAAGGTTTTTTTTTTTTTAGTTATTTTCAATTATTTTTCTAGATAGGATAATTTTTTTAAAAAAAAAACAAGAAAGATAAAAGCAAGTAAATCCTCATGGTCAAAGGTGGGAGGATAATTCTCTTTTATTTTTTTTAATTATATATTTTTTAAATTCTTATTTTAAAACCAAATTGGATTATATAAGGTTTATCTTAACACCTAACCCTACTATAAATACATCTCTTCATTCAGGATTTTAAACAAGATTTTAATTAGGACAAATCTCGACTAATATTCTGCTATTGATGTGTGAGAGAGGTTCTCCTTATAAGTTTTCTTCCTACTTCAATTTCCTATTTATACTTTACCTACATTACACACTAATCAACTCATTCCTAAGCTCTCCAAGGCACTAAAGGAGTTTCATAATTCCATTGAAATCATCCAAAGAAAGATATGTCTCTGATTGGACACCCATAACTCCAATATTGCTATTTTCATCACTTTTAGTTTTCTTATGTTTTCATTATGTTCTTGTTTGATTTATGTACTTTTGAGTGTTCCATTGGATTCAATTGGTTCTTTCCATATGGAATCGCCATTTGAATAATGTACAATGCTTATTTTTTATATTTTTAATGATTTTTTGAAATTTATGTGCTTAGCTGAATGTATTGATATCTAATCCAATTTTGTTAATTTTATTTCTAAACCTTAGAAAATTTATATTGGGTTGCAAATTTTTTTGATGAAAATTTAAGATGTCTAGTTTTTCACCATATTTTTCTTTTTATTTAATTATATATATTAATTATGATAATTCTTATTAAATCACTATTTAGATTTGTCGATTTTATAGTCGCAATAGGTATTTTTAATATTATGTATTAATTAGTGCATGAAATTAGGTGTTTCTTTTTTCTATATTTTATTTCACTATCTTAGCTATCTTGTGATAAAATTTGATGATTTTTCAAGATGGTTTAGCATTTTTAGTGTATTTTTACTTTTTAGTCATTTTTTCTAATCAATTTGCATTACAGCATGAGTTAGTGAATTTTGTATGCTCTTATATATATATGTGTGTGTATGTGTGTGTGTGTGTGTATATATATATATATATTCAAGTTTGATATGTTTAGGGTTCTAGATATTTTTTCTGGATTTTTTTATTACGTTTTATATTTTTTTAGACTAATTTAGTTAAAATAGGACTCTTTTGTTATTTTTTAATCAATTTCCATGAATTTTATTGATTTATTAGGAATTTTTATGCATGTTAGGCCTTCTGGAATTAGGATTAGTTAATTTAATTAGATTAGGATATTTAAATTAATTAAAAATAATTTTTAAATTTTAATTTGGACTTGTTTTTATTAAATAGTTGACTTTTTCCTTTTATTTTCTGTTTATTATTTATACAATTATTATTTTGTATTTCTTTATGGAAATTACTTACTTTTGCCATTTTTGAATCATTTTCTTCATGATCCTATATGAACTTAGGATTATGCATATTTATGATCCTTTTCTTCCTTTTTATGCATATACTTTATATTGAATATAACATGTAAAATGACTTGTCATGTAATTAATTTAATTAAATATACATGTAGGGTAAGAAGATAAATAAATTAGTTGTTTTAACTTAGAAACATCATATGATAGGACTTTCTATGTGCATGCACCTACTTGTTATTTTTTTGAATGGTTGAATTTAAATGTGTGTGTAACCTTAGCTTGCATAAATCTATGATTAGAGAATTTAATAAAAGAGAAAATAAGACAGGCTTTAGAAATCAATAGTAAAAGCTGGCCTTTGTTCTAAAGTGAGTATAAGTAGAGAGGGTGTTGAACACCTTTCTTCTCCCGTGCCTAATATCCCAAACCTAGGCCATTGGGCTCAAAATAAAAGAATGGTAGCAGACTTCTGTAAGGGATAAATTTCTAATTTGTTGTCGCAAATTCAAATTTTCACCATATACCTATTAAGACGAGCTTATTTTGACAAACATGATGACAAAATGAATTTGTCACGTGAGAACTATTTTGATAAAAGAGACATTTATAATGACAAATATTTTGTTAGAATAAATGAAAATTCTTGCAGACTGCCAACCAACACAACTATTACATCAGAATATAATTATCCTCTCGATTAAGATCAAAATAATATATTTATAGACCATAGATGTTTAGCAACCTAAGCATATAAATAGATATATATGCAACAACCTAAAAAGAATAAGAGTTTAACATAAGAAACATGTTGGTTGGACCTTCTTTTGACTTTATAGTTGGTGAAATGGAAGAAAGGTCAACGCTAATGAATAAAGGTTGCCAGAAGTGGAATCACCAGAAAGAATCTAAATTGTTAAACAAATATAAAAGGTACTTTAACTACTCAGTTAGTGGATAAATACATATTAAAGGGAAACAAATAAGGTTTTAGTATTTAATAATACCACATGCCATACTAAATTAAGTTAGCTGAATAAATATGATATATTTCAAGTCACATAATTATGTTGGAATAAAGTATTTGTTGAAACAATTTAGCCAAAATAAATTCACTAAAATATCATAAAATATGTAAAATCTGCATATACTCAACATGTTTTCTTCTAGATAATGCTAACATCTAAGGCATAATAAAAATAAAAATGTTGGCAGTATGAGAGCAATGCTGGCATCTTGAGCTCTATGATGACACCAATAACTCAAGAGTAATAAAATTATTGGTCATATGCATGTGCAAAGCTAACTTTAAAGGAAAACCAGTTAATATACGCCCCAAAAACTATATGTATATCAAGCGCCATTCTAAAGACAGTATAAATATGATGTGCTAAAACATAATTCACCTGACATCAATGTGCTATCGATTTTGTGTATATTTATAGTGTATTCGGCCATTTATTTAGCTATAAATTTTAATTTGCATTTTATTTATTTAAAGAGAACATAACTAATATTATTCATTCCCATTTTGCATAAAGAAAAATAACATAAATAGATTTACATTTAGTAAAATTACTAGTGTTATATATTTATCTATTCACTTGTACACTAAAGACAGTAGAGCCTAGACTGCTGGAACACCCTTAATATCTGCTACAAGAGCTAGATCATCTCATAAAGTTAGAGAAAAGAAAAGTATGTTAAGGAAGGAATTTAAATTCTAGCATGATAATGAGTAATGTGAAATGCATGGTTTATTTTAAAAAATTCTAAAAAAAAAAAAATCTGGCAGCATTCTGGCATAAACTGGATGTTCTCCTAAAATTGCAACAACTCAACAAGACACAACACATCACAATTAATTTAAAATGCACATGTAGGTCTTACATAAAATATTTATAATAAATTCAACTTCTCTTTCCATTTATTTCTCCTCCTCCATTCAATATCATAGTCTTCCCCCTTATTAACACTTAATTCATACTTAAATTCTTCCATTAATAGCTCCAAAATCAACCACATCATACTTTAATTTCTAAACCAAGCATTTAACTTAAGAACTTGTAACGCCCTCACTTATGCCCTAGTTGTAAATGGATTAATTTTTATGAAATTAAGCTAATTTTAGTAATTTTATTCAATTGCATTAGGAATTAATTTAATTATTCCATAATTGGTGTTAATTACTCAATTGGAGAGTTACTTAATGTAATTGTGCCAGAAATGTGTAAATTAAAAGTTAGAGGGAGATTATGAATTTAGCCACGATTCTTAAAAATTTAAGAAGAAAGGGGTTAGGATTTAACAAATTAGTAAATAAAATTAACCCCAATAATTTTTATAATTGGTTCGATTTTTCTTGAGTAAGGGGGTGAGTAGTTTGAGCCCATTAAATTATTTTGGCCCTAATTACATTTTTTTCTTCATTCTATTTTTAATAAAACCTAAATAAACTAAACAATTTAGCCACAAGCCCTATTATCTCTGCCCTAGCTGAAACCCACACTCTCAAACTATCAAATTTCTCTTCAATCAAACAAAGAAAAAATACGCAAAACCCTCATTCCCTCCATAGCTGAATTCCCTACTTCCCTAATTATTGATTTAATTGATTCTTAGCATTAGAAAATTGAAAAAAACATATTGAAGAGAGTAAATCTTGAAGTGTCAAATTGATTTGAGGTAAGAGGCTAATGATTTTCCTCTCTTCTTGACTTCTCTTTCAATTTCATGTTGAGAATTGAATTATGGATTTATTGTTTTGAAGTTGATGCAAGGAAGGACCTAAATCCTTATTGGCCGAATTGAATTGGGAAAAATTAAGGGAAGATTCAATTGGTTTTTGGTAAGTAAAACCATCCCTTGATGAATTTAGCTATGTCGGAATGGAATTATGTGTTGATTGTATGTGATTATGCGAATAGGTTAACAAATTGGGGAGTTTTGGTGTTGGCCAATTGACTTGAATCTTTTGAGGAAAAATTGTGGATTTTAATTTGCTGGGAATCAAGTTCAATAGGTTAGTGTATTACCTTTGGGCTTTGACCTTTGATTTGATGCAAATTGTGTGGGTGTTGTGAAAATAGATTGCTTATATGCTGTTTGATTTGAATTTGATTACAATACTGCTGGAACAGCCCACTTTGAGAGGGCATAACTCATCCAATTTAAATGGTTTTCATGCAAATCTTGTGCCTAAAATGAAATTCAATCAAATAGCTAAAACTTTCATGTTTTATGGAAAAGCTGATTCTATCAAATTGAATTACATATTGCTTGTGCAAAATTACTGTTCTGTTTTGTACTGCTGCTGGAATTTATACTTTGTTTTGTTATAGCAATTTTAACTGATCATAACTTGGGCTATAAGAATGCTTTTCAATCAAATCTTATATCTAAATTCAAGTTCTAAGAGAGCCCTACAACTTTGCTGTTTGGGTCAAAGGCTAGTTTGGACTGTAGCATACTGAAAGAGAGCAAAACATTTTAGTGCTCTATGTAGGTTCTGTGCAATGCATAGTAGCTGTAAAAAAATTCATAACTGGAGTTTCGTAATTCAGATTGAGGTGAAACAAGTTGGACAATTAAATAGACTCATAATGCTATGTTTTGATAAAGTTTAATAATAATTGGACTGCTGTAGATTTAATGGCATATTTTATAAGATGAATGTTATGCTGCTATTTTCCAGAAATTATGCTACATATTGATTATTGCATTGCATGCACCATTATTGTGTTAAATGAGTTGTAAATGATATGAATAGCCACATATATGATATTTATTGCTGGAAACATAAAATTAAGCCCATGTTAAAGATAATAAATGGTGACATGATGTGTTTTATGCCCCCTAGTATGACTAGTCATTTGTTTATATATGTGCATACGTGGTTTAAATTACCATGACGTGGATTTACTTGGCCAAGGGCCATGACGTGAATATAACTTGGCATGTAGCCAGGACGTTTACTTGGCAAGGAGCCATAATGGGAATCAAGGGGAGGAAATTCTTGGCTAAAAGCCATGATGTGTTACTTGTCACCGCCATTATAAAAGACATGGGCATTATGGCAATAAATTATATGAAAATCAATGTGGCATGATGCTTGAGGTGTTGATTTGTGTGCATGGTTGTGTTACATGATAATATCATATGTGTGTAGGAATAATATAGAGATTAGTATGTCTAGATGTTATAAATGAGCATGAAGGTGCATATAAATGACATTGGAAATCATACACATAAATTCTTACTATAATGGTGTTCATGTATGTGACTTGCAATTACCATGTGAATAATGATTAGTATGATTCATAATATGTATATATATTATAATGATTACATCTTATTGAATGATAAATGTCTTTATGTTGGTATTTGCTCATCTTATATCCATACATTATAGCATGCCATATTATATACATTCTATGCAAATTACTACACACAACACAAGGGTAAATACACCACTAAGCATTATTGCTTAGCAGATTGTTCTTGTGAACGTCCATAGGTCTAGATAAAGGCAAGGCAGTGGAGGAGGTGTAGGCAACATTTGACAGGCGACTAGAAGGTGGAAGACTCAATTAAATAAATTGACTACATAGGATTGGTTTCATATAGTATGGATATTCTTGTATAGGACAATGTTATCTCATGTAATTGATTAGAAGTTTTGAGGTTGTAAAAAACTTTTATATTTTGGATTGAGTATGGTTATTGAGTATGCAATTCATACAATGAGTTTATGAGATTTTTATACCACCAGATATTTGTGAAATATCTTTGGGCATGTGTGGGGTTCAGTAGTTTTGGAAACCCTATAGGTTTCCTTGGGTTATTGTTCTTTGTAGGTCTTGGAGGGTTATCTTTGGGGTAACCCGGGTATTTTGTCCATTTTACAAAGGAAACTCTATCGAATTTTACTTTTGTATGTTCACTGATTTGAACTGGACTTTTACTATCTATTCTATGTTTTAATAACCCTAATAGACTTATGATAACATTTACTATTTTAATTTAAATTCTCATGAGTTTTGCTTTATACTAAGATACACCTACCTAAATAAATTTCAAGGAGTTCTAAAGTGGTCAATCCCTTGCGATATAACCCATAGGAGTGTCTCAGGAGCATGTGACTTTTGTTCTAGCTGCAGATAGAATTTGGGTATTACAGAACTTCAATCCAATTATCTCCATATGCAAGCACCAACTTTTGATTTCAACTCTTAAAGAACACACACAACTTAATTATAAGAATCACATTTTTATTAACTCTTGGAAACCTATTATTTCAAAATAAAAACTTTAACTGCTAATTTAATACAAAACTTATCTCTCTTCTATTCTCATGCTATAGGAATCACCACAAAAAAATGGGAAATCAAATTAGACTTTAATAATTAAGAAAAAAAGAATGAAGAGCTTACCCATCTAAAAGAAATGCATTTAGTGCTCTTGTAAGGGGTAATGGGTTTTAAGTTAGGGTTTTTTAGTTGAAATGGTTGCTTTGCTAATGCTTTGGTGGGTTTATGGATTGATTTGTAAAGTGGATGTGAATGAAGGGAGGAAAAAGAATTTTGGTTATTGGGTTTTAAAGCTCCTTTGCTTCTATCGTAAAAATGGGACCAAGTCATTTTTCATCTATTTTAAGTTTCTCTTCTTCCTTTTATTATTATTATTATTATTATTATTATTATTATTATTATTATTATTATTATAGAAACTTCTCACCATTTACTCTATTTCACTATTCTTATGGGCCCTTATCAATTTGTTTAATGGGCCGAATGTTACAATTTCTCCTTACAACAAACAAGTGTGGATACTAGAGCTGTGTATCCTTTTCTCTCTCCCAAGTAGCTTCTTTCTAGAGTGATTGCTCCGACGAAGTTCAGTTAGAGGAATTACCTTATTCCTTAGAACCTTCTCTTCTCTAGTAATTTTATCTCCACTAGTTCTTACTTATAAGTCAAATCTTCTCTTAACTCAATAGGTTGTCTTGTATATAAAAAAATCAATAGGTTGTCTCTAAAGGATAAGGCAAGGATCACTTTCATACCTTTTCAACATAAACACATGGAATACATCTTGAATTTGTGACAACTTTGGGGGTAAAGTTAAATGATAAGCAACTGGTTTAATCCTATCTAAAATCTTATAAGGCCATATGAATAGTGGACTCAACTTTCCACGCTTACTAAAACATACAACCCCTTTAAAGGATAGATCTTCAAAAGTACTTTATCACTAACACTATGCTCAATATCTCTTCTCTTCAAATTTGCATAACTCTTTTGCTTGTTTTGTGCTGCTTTTAATCTACTTATGATAATCTGGATCTTATCCATAGTGTGTTGCACCATTTATGGACCCTCTAGCTTTCTTTCTCTTGTTCAGTCTAACAGAGTGGTGTTCTGCATTTCCTTCCAAATAATGCTTCATAAGGAGTCGTGCCATGTAATACGCCAATTTTAGAAAATAATAATGATATATGTTATTAGAACATGGAAATAAAATTTATAAAGTTCTAAGGAGAAATTTTAATTTGAGATTGAATTTATAAGTGAAGTTTAAATGTTTGGAGGTTGTAAAGAGAATTTTTTTAGAAAGGTTAAAGAACCTAAATGAAATTTTCTTACAAGGCTGCCACATGGCAGTCACTCTTCCACTCCTTTAGGCTATGTGAACTTCTCTAGCAACATTAAAAAAACAAAAAATAAAAATAAGAAAAAAGAAACAGAAGGAAAAGAGAATCGAGAAATTTGAGGGGGAGAGAGAGAGAGAGAGAGAGAGAGAAAAGGTGAGAGGCCAATGCCGACCATGGAATCCAACACCGATAACCTCATTTTTGGCACTCTTGCAAGTGAGGAAGCTTTGTTGAGGGAAATATCTCCTAAAAAAATCATGGGTATAGAGAGAAAGAAGAGGACACAAAGCTCCTAAAGCCTTTTCTGGCATTCTCTAGCACACACAAGGATGAGGAAGACCTCACCTAACATTTTAAAGCCCTAGAGACAATATTCGATCGGTGGTGCAATGTGTGAGTCATTGGAGAAGGAGATCATTTTTGGAGAACTAAAACTTTGGGCCTTTGATTAGGTCGATTGGGTGAATTTCCGTGTGTATGGCTGGCATAAGAGTGACTAGCAGAGTATTACGAGTTTGGTGGTGTGAACAACTTCATTGTACACTATCATTAAAGTCATTGCATTATGGTGAAGCGTTGATGAGGGTTACCAGCGATAATTTGGTCCAATAACATTTTTTATGCCTCTTTTTAGTTTTCTTTAGTCCTTTGAGCTTAGTTCCATTTGGTGGAAACTTTGTTGGATTTTTTACATAATTTAAGAGTTATGTGGACCTAATTCTCCATAAGAAAGGCAACCTTTAGGTGTAGTCCAAAGTAAGTATCTATAACTTGTGTTATAATGCTAGGTGATTTTGCTTTTAATTATATATATAATATATGATTAGCAACATGTTTGGTGGTGTATTTTTATCATTCTCTAATTAATAAAAAAGGTATACAAGTGTCTTAATAGAGGTTGATTTATTTACTTTTGAAGAATCTACATTTTATTGAAGGTCTTAATGTTTGGTGAAAATTTTTAAGGGAAAACATCAGTTGTGTATGAGTCATACATGTATTGGTTGCGGAAGAGGGTTGTGACATACATTAAATGGTATCAGAGCATAAGTTATAGTTCTATGGTTTAATGGATACTCTATAGACTCTTAGTAGTACATAGTTTTATGGTTTAGTGGAATTGAGCAATAGGTTATTCAAAATGGATGAATAAACTATTAGGATTTAAGTCTCATTTGAGAGTTAATGGTTATAGTTATATAGTATGTTGAAACAAGTTTTTGAAAGGACTTGGGAGATATTGTCAGACAAGCAGTGAAAATGGTGAAAAGTGGAGTATAATGGATGTGAGTTTGAAATGATGGAATTGTTAATGAAATATGAAAATTTTAGAGTTATGTAGCAAGTAAGATCAAAATATCCTATATGATAAGGATTTTTATTTTGCCTTTTCGGGCATCAAAGACATATAGATAATTATGAGCCTTGGATTATAGAATTGATGATAATTTCAATTGATAAGTCTTTATATCATTATGTGATGAGTTGTATTTGGCATGGTTAGCTCGCACTGAACGTGATGCAAGAAGGATACTGCTCCCATTGAACGAGGTGCAAGGATCTTACTCATATTGAGTGGGATTCATAGGTTTTTGCTCTTGGGCTACCAGATAGCGTTAGTGTCCAAGATGCAAGGAGATCTACAATGTACATATCTATGTATATGAATGAATAGAGTTTAATTTCAATGGAAGCATGGTGGCTTTAGATTAGACATTATGGCCCCTTGTGGAATTTTAAGGAAATAATTTTTTTAGCCAGAGAGAATTGTAACACCCCAATTTTAGAAAATAATAATGATACATGTTATTAGAATGTGGAAATAAAATTTATAAAGTTTTGGGGAGAAAGTTTAATTTGAGATTGGACTTACATGTTATTAGAATATGGAAATAAAATTTATAAAGTTTTGGGGAGAAATTTTAATTTGAGATTGGACTTATAAGTGAAATTTAGAGGTTGAAAAGAGAATTTTTCAAAATGGTTAAAGGACCTAAATGAATTTTTTTTAAAAGCTGCCAAGTGGTAACCACTGATCTTCCATTCGTTTAAGTCATGTGAACTTCTTCAACAATATTAAAAAAATAAATAAAAATAAAAATAAAAATAAAAGAAAAGGAAAGAAAAAGGAATCGAGAAAGTAAAGAGGTAAGAGAGAGGGATAGACTGAAGAGGGGAGAGAGAGAGAGAGAGAGAGAGAGAGAGAGAGAGAGAGAGAGAGAGAGAGAGAGAAGAGGTGAGAGGTTAGCATCGACTATGGAATCCAACACCAACGGCCTCATTTTCAGTGTCCTTACAAGTAAGGAGCTCCGTTGAGGGAAATATCCCATATGAAAATAGCGGGCATAGAGAGAAAGAAGAGGATGAAACTTCTAAAGCTTTTTTTGATTTTTTCCAGCACCCACAAGGATGGGGAAGATCTCTCTTAACATTTTGAAACTCAAGAGACACTATCCAATCGACGATGTCGCGTGTGAGTCACTGGAGAAGGACTGAAACTTTGGGCCTTTTGATTGGGTCAATTGGGTGACTTTCTAGGTGCATGGCTGGCATATGAGTGACTAGCAAAGCATTACAAGTTCAGTGGTGTGAGCAGCTTTATCATATGCCACCATCAAAGTCGGCATGTGGTCGTGAAATGCCAATATGGGGTACAGGTGACAATTTGGTTTAGTAGCATTTTTTGCAACTCCTTTTTAGTTTTCTTCAGTCCATTGAGCTCAGTTCCATTTGGAGGAAATTATGCTAAATTTTTGCCATAGTTTGAGAGTTATGTGGAACTGTTCCTTATTGTACTCATTTCATATAAGCACTTTAGGATAGTTTTACATTCATTTTGCCCTTATATTTAAGTATATTTTATGTTTTTAGCTTTATTTTAGCTTATTTATTAATTTTAGTTAATTAGCATTTGATTTTTATAATTTTAATGTTTTTAATAGGTTTTGTAGTAAATTGAAGGTCAATGATGCATTTGGAGCCCTTAAGTATTAAGAAGAATTGCAGAAATCAAGCTTTGAAAAATTAAGTTTGTCGAGATTCTTTATTTAAGATGTTGCTTAGGGTATGTTACATTGCTTAACCTATGACTTGGGGCAAGTCGGAAGTTAAACGCAGCTTAATTCTAGCATATTTAGAGTTTTCAACACTAAACCTGCTGAGATTTGCTCAAGGTCCTGCTTGAGATCCTACTTAGGGTCCTACAGCAGTGCTTAAGGTGCAGCTCAGATCAAGCTGAAAGTTAAGTATGAGTGAAACTCATTTCAATACAAACTTGCAGAGAATTGCTGAGGGTCCTGCTTACCCTATGCAGACATCATCATCAATAGACAACCTAGAACGTGAAAAGCTTTGTAAACTAAAAAATTTTTACGGTTCATCTCCTATCTACTTATTAACTCTTATCCATTTTTAGACCTATTTTAGGGCAATTTTTGGAACCACATAAAAGCATCATTTTCTAGTTTTTGTCCTAAGAAATAACAAGAAGTAAAAAGGAAAGAAAATCACAAAAATAGAAGGGAAGAGGGAAGCCATTAATTTTGAATAGAGGAGTTGTTGCTGCCATTTTTGGTAGCTCCAGGAAAGGAGTTGTTGCCGCCATTTTTGGTAGCTCCAGGATTTAGAGGTTTTGGGTTCTTCTGCCTGGGTTTTTTTTTCTATTTTTAGTCCTTTATCATATTTTTCTCTACTTTTTCATCATTTCTTCTTGTAAATATCAACATGAGAGAGTAGAATCTTTAGATTTTAGAGTTAAAAAATATTTATTAGATTAACTTGTGGATTTGGACTGGTTTATTCTAGATTTTATATGAATATGAGTTTTGATTCTTTCCTTGTATGCCTATTTTACTTGCCTAATGTTGGTACCAATTGGGTATTGTGTTAGTCTTTAATTGAATGACCGAAAGGTAAAAATCATTGATAGATAATCAAGGATTAGAATTTAAAATTACCTAGATTTAGAAATAAACTAGGGTTTTAAGAGGATTCATTGATTGGTTAAAAAACTTAATGGTTTTTAAGTTAATCAAATATCCTACGAAAGTAGGTTTAGTTTTCTTAAAATATACTTTGGTTTGCTTGAAAAGGATATCAAAAGATTTTAGAATCAATCACTTTCAAACTCTATTTTCTCTTGAAATTGAAAAAACTAAGACAAATCTCAATTAATTTATGCATAAGCCTCAACTCTGAAATCATTTTTACCATAATTAGTCTTTGATTTAAATTACCTGTTATTAATTTAGTTTAATTGCATCTAGATTAGGAATCATTTGGTTATCCCTTAGTTGTTTTGTTTAGATTTACCAATTTTACCTTGCTTATTTACATTTGCACTTTATTTCATTAATCATTAAACAAAATAATCGATTTATTCATAGTTTGATAATCAAATGCAAATCCTTGTGGGAACGATACTTGACTTATCATTTTATTACTTGATACGGCCCGTATACTTTCGGATTACCACACACATCAATCCTCCATAGTAGGTACATAGATAGCATTCAGGTGCAATTCAAAGTTAGTATTTGTGATATGTTTAATAATTACTAGGTGATTTTGCTTTTAAATTATATAAATATATAGCAATATATTTGATAGCATATTTTTATCGTTCTCTAATTAATATAAAAGGTTTATAAGTGTCCTTAATAGAGGTTGATTTATTTACTTAAATTGATTATTTGATGAATCTATATTCTATTGAAGGTCTTAATGTTTAGTTGAAATTTTCGAGGAAAACGATTAGTTGTGTATGAGTCTTACATGTCTTCGTTAGAGAGGAGGGTTGTGAAGCATGGTAATTATTGTTGTAAGCAAACTCCATTTAAGCTTATATATTTGTCCCAACTCCCTTTAAATTTCATTACACAAGCCTCAAGCATATCACCCAAGTTTTGAATTGTTGGCTCTGATGACCTATTTATAGTGTAAGAAATATATTGTAAATAGGATATGTAATTCTTTTGCGATACCTCTTTATATCTTAATTGAAAATAGATGAATTGACATAATTAAGTATGCCGATCTTTATTTTGAAGGATATTGTATTTATATATAATTGAATCTCATGAAAAAATAGAGAGTACAACATTTATTAATTCAATTAATACTTAATGGATTGCATTAAAAAAATTATTATTATTATTTTCACCATGTGAAAAACGCTTAATAAGAGGAAAAAAGAAAAGGTAGGGGCAGAACTACCTTGTCTTTTTGGAGGCCTGCTCAAAAGTTTTTAAAATTGGAAAAATTTTGAATATATATTTTTAAAAATTACTGTTTTCTCTCCTTAGAAATTAATTTTATCAATAAATTTTAGTGTATTTTTTTTAAAAAATTATTATTTGTCTCTCTAATATTTTTATTTTTATTGACATATTTATGCACTTCTATGTAAATTTTACTGCATTTTATATTATTTAAATTTATTCTCTTAATATTTTATATTTTTATTTTATTTCCTATATTTTTATCAAGATTTTATTTATTTTTTTTAGTATTTTTTGTTGGTCCTAAGAACAAATTTCTAGTTCTGCTCCCGAAAAGAAGAATGTGGTAGAAAATATAAAAAATTTCAATATTATTGAATTAAAAATCTATTAATTCAACTTTAATTTTTAGTCTATGCACCATTGTTATTGTTATCACATGCTGGATTTACATATTATGTTAAATTTCTAAGAGATTATTGCCGCTATTATGTGAGAGATTGCAATAAAATTAGAAGTCATGAATTATATTGAAAATAAATGTAAATCAGCCATTAGAATAATTGACCCTCTATCCAGTCATATGTAGAGTAGGACTTCAAGAGTTTGTCCTTTCCAATCTTGGCCGAAGTTTTAAGGAAAATTCTGTCCTTAAGTTTTTTACTTATGCCTAATTTATTATAAACTCAAAAGATAAATATGTGAATTTTATAAATTTTTTTATAGAAGTCTCATTGTTCATATCATGCGTTAAATTTATGGTGAATTAAGTTTAGACAATTATCTTACTGGGTATAGGCAAATTTCCTCGTATCCATATTAATTTGCTGTACTTACATAAGATTATACTGAAACGACATTGGAGTTGACAATTTTTTTTTTTCCTTTCGCAAATGTTCAAAACATGCTGCCTTGACAATATCTACCTATCAACATCGAGATGAATGTTCTGCTTTTATTCAGTTGGCATTGATTTAGTCCCTTGAAATTTCGCCAATTGGAAACTTTTTGGTCGGCCACATCCAGAATTTGCTCAAGTATTGAAGTTTCTATAAAGTAAGAAGGCTACAGAAAACAAACTGTGACCTGTTTCCCATTTTTGAGATGGAAAATGCAATGTTTTCTTTCGATGAGTTGAACTGTTTTGGATTTCAAGATGAGTTCATTTCAACAAATGTAGTTTCTGAGAGTACGGATGGAGGGGACAAAGGCACAAATGGTCCATCTTATGGAGCTCAAGAATGGAGAGAATCTGCAGGTATTGATTCTCTTTGTTCTGATTATGGATTCTATAAAGAAAACTTATGGGAGCAAGAATTACTCATCTCCAGCTATGAGGAACAAGAACGGCTGCAACAATCATTCTTGGATTGTGAGCAGTTCGATGATTTCAAGTTTAATATCTTATCTCCGCCACTTGAGACTTGTCTTGAGGAAATCACAAAGCTTGGTGAAATCCAGAAAGGAATTCAAGAGGTTGAACCCAAGGAGGACAAGTCATATCCAATTTCTTCAGAATCACTTCAGCTGCTAAGAAGTTACAATAAAGGGTTTAAACAGCTAAGCAGCGGGAGAGTAATTGTGCCAATAAATTGTACCCCATCCACCATAGCTGCTGGCCAGGGATTGTCAACAGAAGAGATCATCAGGATTGCTGGAGCAAGGTTTATCCAATCCTCTTGCCAGGGAGTTGAAGTTGCTTCCATATTCAACAATCCTTTTTATCTCTCTTCGTCTGGCCTTTCTGATGAGGATGCCAAAATGGTGAAACTCGCTGAATCCCTTCTTGCTTCTGCTGAGAAAATAGGCAATCAACAATTTGATTGTGCTAGCAGATTGCTTAAACAATGCAATTCCTTTTCTTCCAATGAAGGAAATCCTGTGCAACGAGTAGCTTACTATTTTGCTGAAGTTCTCCAAGAAAGAATCGACATAGAAATAGGCAGGATCACATCAAAAGAGCAGTGGAAGAAGCAATCATTTGATATTGATAAAGCAATGACGACTCCAAACCCAACAGCCCTGGCAAGTCACCAAGCAATTCCCTTCTGTCAGATTCTCCATTTTGCTGGAATTCAAGCCATCTTGGACAATGTGGATGATGCCAGCAGAATTCACATAATTGATTTTACACTAAGATGTGGACTTCAATGGACTGTTTTAATGCAAGCTTTAGTTTCTCGATGCGAATGCCCTGTCGAGCTTCTCAAGATAACTGCAATTGCAACTGCATGGGAGGATTTAATTGAGACTACAGGTAAGAGGTTAACCGCTTTTGCACAAACCATGAACTTGGCCTTTTCCTTTAAGATAGTTGTGGTATCAGATGTGTTGGAGCTTAAAGAAGATCTATTAGAAATAGATGATGAGGAAATAGTAGCTATCTACTCTGATAATCTGCCTAGAAGCCTAATTGCATTGCCAAAGAGGCTGGAGTCTATTATGAGAATGATCAAAAACATCATTCCCTGTGTAATGGTGGTCGCTGAAATTGAGTCAAATCAAAACTCACCCACTTTCTTGAATCGTTTCATTGAAGCACTTTTCTTCTTTAGTGCATATTTCGATTGTCTTGACGCATGTATGGAACGAGATGATTCAAATAGGTTGATTTTGGAAGCAATGTACCTTGGTAAAGGAATCCGAAACGCTATAGCTATTGAGGGAGAGGAAAAGACGATTCGAAGTCGAAAGCTTGATGCTTGGAGGTCATTCTATGCTCGTTTTGGCATGGTGGAGATTGATCTGAGTTCTTCATCCTTGCTCCAAGCAAATTTGATAGTGAAGAAATTTGCATGTGGAAACTATTGCACACTTAACAAAAATGGGAAAAGCTTGATTATTGGATGGAAAGGCACACCCCTTCATTCCCTTTCTGCCTGGAAGTTCATCTTAGAAGAATAAAAATGAAATTAAGATTGCAATTGAATTCTTGTATGCCCATACGTAGAATCAAGCAGAAGTATCCGATTATGGTGAATTTATGTGTTTGTAAAATGTAAGGTGAAATTATAATAAAGCAAACTATCAATATTCCTTGTTCGTCTTTTCTTTGAAAATAATTATTTACAAGAAAAGACTTCAAATGAGTTCTCACTCATATTACTTTTGATATGTTTTATTTCTTTTATAATTATTTTTTCATTAAAAGAATTAAATTCTTTCAATTATATGGTTTCTAAATATGAAAATTGATAAAAAAAAAAATAAAATATTTCACTATGAAATAACAAGATAATGATCCTTAATAAAATTTCAGTCACACTTGATATTAGCATGAAAGAATTGCTCTTGCTAGCAAATTTGGGTTCATTAGCCCTTTTGATATTTGAGAAAAGAAAATTGATTGTGAAATTTAATTATATTCTACCATCAAGTACATTATATTAATATTTAAATTTAAATAAAATAGAAATATTATAAAAAAATTAATGATATAAATTCTGAGATTTGTTGAAACTTTAGCATTAGTTCATCTTCCAACAGAATAAATCACAATGTAAATGGACAATTACAATTGGCAATCAAAAGTTGGTCGTCGTCATTTGAACGACAATCAATGATTAAATGTCAAAAGTTGATAATCGAAAATCTCAGGTTTTATAATTATAATTTTTTCTAATTAACCACTAACTTTTAAGAAATTATCTAAAATTGAAAATTGACTTTCAACTACGTACTCTCAAGTAAAATGAGATTAAATATTTTACCTTATTTTAAAAATTTTATCCTACCTCCTCATACTCTAAACATAATGTAAATGGACATTCCTATACCGTATATGATTATTTTTCAAATGTTTTGATTCTGATCTTCCCAAGCCAGAAGAGCTGCCAGCTGCGTTGAGTTAAGCATTGCAATTATCTAATCCATCCAATTATATTATGTGAAATGCTTGATGGAACACTGATGCGTGAATCCACAAGTATATGGGTCATATCAAGTAATAAAATGATAAGTCAAGTATCGTTCTCATGAGCATTTGCCGTTTGAGTACCAAATTATGAATGAAGCGATTATTTATGCTAATAATTGATGAATAAATGGTAAATGTAAATGAGCAAAGTAAAATTAATTAATCTAATTAAAATGAGTAAAGAGCAAATAAATAAATTCTAAATCTATATGCAATTGAACTAAATCAATAACCGGTAATTTAAATCAAAGTCTAATTATGATAAAAATAATTCTAGAGTTGGGGGTTCATGCATAAATTAATTGGGATTTATCTTGGGTATTCTAATTTTAAGGGAAAATAGAGTTTGAAGGTGATTGATTCTAAATTCCTTTGATATCTTTTTTAAGAAAACCAAAGTGTGTTTTAAGATAACCAAACCTATTTTCGTACGATATTTGATTAATTTAAAACATATTAAGTTTTATAACCAATCATTAAATTCTCTTAAAACCCTTGTTTATTTCTAAGTCTAGGTAATTTTAAGTTTTAATCCTTGATTATCTATCAATGATCTTCACCTTTCGGTCCTTCAATCAAAGATTAACACAACACCCAATGGGTACCAACATTAGGCAAGTAAATCAAGCACACAAGGAAAGAATTAAAACTTATATTTATATAAAATATGTAAATAATCAGTCCAAATCCATAAATTAATCTAAAATATGTTTTCCAACTCTGAAATCCAAAGAGTTTACTCACTCATGTTGGTATTTACAAGAGAAATTAATAGAAAAGTAAAGAAAAACATGATAAGAGGACTAAAAATAGAAAAACTCAAGTAGAAAAACCCAAAACTCTAGGTTCTGGAGCTTCTAAAAATGGTAGCAGCAGCTCCTCTTCTTCAGAATTGATGGCATCCTCCTCCCTTCTATATTTGTAATTTTTCTTTCCTTTGTTTCTTATTGCTTCCTCTTGTGGCAAAAACTAGAAAATGATGCTTTTATATGGTCCCAAAAGTTGCCCTAAAAATAGATAAGAGCCAAGGAGTGGATAGAAAATGAGGTGTAAAAATATCCAGGTCAGCAAAGTTATTCACATTTTGGATAGTCTGCTTAGGGTACTGCTTACCTTAAGCAACATCTTCAGTAATTTTCAGCCTCTACGTGCACTGTCTGCTTAAGGTTAAATAGACCTTCAGCAAATCTCAGCAGGTTTAGGATAAAATGAGTTTTTCTGCTCATGCTTGACTTCCAGCTTGACTTGAGTTGCACCTTAAGCACTGCCGCTTACCCTAAGCAGGATCTCAAGCAGGACCCTAAGCAAATATTGGCAAGTTTGTAGATGAAAACTTGAATGTGTTAGATTTAAGCTGTGCTTAACTAGTGGCTTGACCTAGGCTTAAGGCTAGGCAATTTGGCATACCCTGAGCAACATCATGAGCAAAGTCTTAAGCAAATTTCGGCCAATTTAATCTTTTAAGGCTTAATTTCTTCAACTTTCCTCCATGCTTAAGAGTATCCAAATTTCTTCAAATCACCTCCTAATGCACTCATTGACCTTCAATTTGCCAAAAAAACCTATTAAAAATAATAAAATTATAAAAATCAAATATAAAGTAACTAAAGTTAATAAATAAGCTAAAATAAGGCTAAAAACATAAAATATATTAAAATATAAGGGCAAAATGGATGCAAAACTACCCAAAAATGCCTATATGAAATGAGTGCAATAAATTCCTCCAAACTCAAACATTTGCTTGTCCTCAAGCAAATTAAAAACGATTAATGCAATTGGGGTACCTTCCCTTAAATTCATGAAAACTTTTTATCCAAGCTCTCAAGCTTACCTTTAGCCACCAACAGACCATATACCCACTTTTAAGGTACAAAAAATTCAATCTTTACCAAAGTTATCACCGCTTAGCCTTGGGTCAATTTCCATATCATCAAGCCCAAACCAATCAATCTCAAAGAATAATCATGCCTAAATAGACTCTAGAGCAATCCATAAACTAAAGTGTCTCAAATAATTATGGAAGTAAATGAATGGATGAATGATATCACAGTCCCATAGGCAATTCTCTTATTCCAATCTCCACTAATGTAGCAAAATGCTATCAAAAGATCAAAAAGACTTTCAAGGGTTGTAATAAAGTTAAAGGGGTGATAATGTGGTTAATAAGGAGAGGATAAAGGTAACAAAATATGAGAATAATCAAATTATTAAAAGATCAATACACACAATCATTTTTTTTTATTTTTTGTATTTTTTGAATCAAATGGGAGAAAGAACTTTACAACTATTCACCAATGCTAGCATATAATTTTTAAGCTTTTGGAGGAACTGCATCAATAACATTGACTTTAAATTACAATTATCCCTTTTAATTCACCCAAAAAATCATTTCTTTTTGTACTTGGGTGGTGAATTCTTTTACATACCATAATTGAATTTGCTAGCCTTTGTACTTTAGTCACTTCTCCCAACTAATTATTATATATTTTTTTTCTTTTTTTTTTTCAGTGTATCTATCACTCAAAAAATTATTCTCATAGAGGGTAGGTAAGTGTTTGGGTTTATGGCTAGGCATTAATGTGGGTTCCAAAGAAATAAAAGGGATAAATATAGGCTCAAATTGGTTCCAAAGGAAAATTTTAAAGTAAGGTTGGCTAAGGCTAACATGTGAGTTTAAAATCCAAAGAATGCCTAAATTATTTCTTTCTCAAGTGCATGCTATAATTTCGCCTTGAAAGGTTTAGAAGGATTGTTCTAGGATTGGTAAAACATCAATTAGTTACTTCTTACCCTAAAGTTTTTTTGAGGCACTCAAACTTAATGCAATTGATTGGGTGGCCCTTGGCTAAGAATATATAAACTAAGGCAAGAATTTAATAACCTTGCACCTATCCAGAACTTTCAATCCATCAAACTCTTTTAAAAGTAAGCTCAATTGCTCTTCAAAGCAATTCTCAATCCTCTATAGATAAGGTAAAAATTTATTTTTATGATATGCATAATCCTAAAATGAATGCATAACTCAAATTAAAACTAAGTGTAATTTATATGAAAACTATATGCAAGTATATGTGTATGAGCATAGACATATGTGTGGTATATGTATAAGTGTATGGATTAACTATATATGAATGAATGAAATGCAATAAATGAATGAATGAAAATTTTAAAAATTTTTGCAAAAAGTTTGCCCTCACCCCCAAAATCAATTGAGATATTGTCCTCAATATCTATAATGAATGCAAAGATGGGCAAAATTGTATGAGCTAATCAATTAATGAAGTATATATAATTGGGAATTAAATCAATATATACTCAAGAATTCCAAAATTAAGCTCAAAATGATATTGACAATGAAGCTTTAGAGAGAAAAATGAGAAAAAGTATCCCAAAAGTATAAATTTACACTGCTTAAGAAATTGCTTAACCTATTGCTTAGGGTTAAGCAAGGTTCGCATATGGTTAAGCAAGATCGTAAGCATTAGCAACATGCTAAAAATATAAAGAACTACAAGTAAGCCAGTACCTCATGATGAAATTAAACATATTTGGCTAAAGGTAAACTGTGCCACTCATCAATATCGACAAAATTAGAACTGAATAAAAGATAAAGTACAAAAATAATGTGCAAGAAAATGAGAAAGTAAAATGAAATAAGATCTAGCAGTTAAAGCAAGAATCAAACCAAAGAGCATTCACTACTGCAAAAGCATATTATAGAATAAAGTAAGATGATAATAAGCTAAAGGAAATTTGTAAAATGCAAGCACAGTCAGAAAATGAAAGAAACTACAACTGTGACCAAAGTTTGGAATTCAATAGAAAAATTACAAAAGGAAACCCAAGACATAAAATAAAATTAAAATAAAAAACTAAATCTGGAACAAAGCCTAAATTACTGCTAAACAAAAGAAATTACTGTTACTGCTACTGTTGTCAAGGCTTTGCTACTGCTGGGTCTACAGGTGGTACAGGGGTTGGTGCATTAGGGTTTGCTTTAGGTTTTGCAGGGGCTTTTTGGTGATGTGAAGCTTTAGAGGCTGTCTCCAAGTTTTTTATGGGGTTTTTCATTTGCTGGAGCATGTCTTGGCCCCAATGGTATAGGTTGTTGAAGGATTGAGCCAATTTATTGTAGAGCTCCAACATGTGAATTTCCCGTTGGCTTTGTTTCCTTTGAAGAGATGAAAATCTCTTTTTAAGCCTCTTTTCTAGCTTCTTCTGCTATTTGATCTGCTGCTGTCCCAAAGCATCAATTTTAACTTCTAATCCCTTCAAGGTTTCAAAAATTTATGTGGTTTCAATTGGAGGAAAAGATGGTTGGGCGGTGAAGCTAGCTACTTTAGATTCTAAGGATCTTAAAAGGGATAGAATTTCTGGTGAAAACTATTGTTTAGTGGCTGCTTGAGGTGCCTGCATAGGTTCTGCTGGTGCATAAGCACCTAGTGCTGCAGAGCCACTAGCATTACTATGCTGCTGTGATAACATATAAGTGTGCCCTTTCTTCTCACAAAGATCCATGTGAAGCAACATTGTGCTGTCTAAAGATGACTCACCAGAAACTGGCACAAGCTTATATAAGCTAGCATCAAAGCCAAATGAATTGGCTATAGCAGTTATATAACCTCCAAAAACTATGCTACCTGTGGTGTGCCTTGTAACAATTTGGTGCCAATGAGTAGCTAAGAAGTAGGCTGTGCTAACTAGTTTTTTCTCCTTCATACACCACAAGAAAAATAAGTCTTCAGCACCCATAATGCTATTACTGTGCCCCCTGCCTAAGACAGTATAAGAGATAAATATATGAAGATATTTCAACACAGGATCCACAATCTTGGTTGGCTTTGCTGTCCTCTGCCTATAGTAACCTCCATAAGGGGGCAATTTTCTTCCAGAACTTAATAGGATCACAGATGATTTGTTGCCACTCAATGCTCTTATATCTAGCATCCTGAAAACCAAAGATTGCACTCATAGAGCCCATATCTAACTCTTTATCTACACCAGCACATCTAAAGCAAATTACATCTCTATAGCCAGGGACATTAGGTTTGAAATTCAACCTTAGGGAACTCAAAAACTCCAAAGTTAAGTATTTATACACTGGTTCCTTAATCCTAGCAAACTCAGTCCAATTGACAGCATCTAAATAAGCAAACACAACATCATATATTCCCAATTCTCTTAAAATTTGCTCATCCATATATTTATTTGTTGAAATGGGTCTGGAGGCCAAACTCTCATATGTATTTTTTATATCTATGTCTTTAAAAGCCCAAGGTAATGGATAAGTTACCTCCTTTATGTCTTCTACAGGTGCTTAAGGTACTGCTAAAGCACTAGCAGGCTGAGAAGATGACAATGGTGACTGAATTACAAGGACTGGAGCAATTGGTGATGAAATTGATGATGTTGACCTTGTTCTCTTACTGACTGGCTCTGAAGAAACCCTAGGTGAAGATTCTAAGTCCATAGGAATAGGGGATGACCCCTTCCTTTTCGCAATAGAGGCTTTCTTAGTTCTTCCTGCAACCATTTTGGTTTTGGTTTTAGGTTTGGCTTGAGTTGGCACAGGTTCAAGCATTGGTTATTGAACTTGGGTTTCAGTAGTGGGTGTTTCAATAGGGGTTTCGATGGCAGGGGCAAGGATGGGGGTTTTTATAGCGGCTTCTTATTGTGGTGTGACAGGCATTTAGCGGAATGAGGGAAGGTATTTGGTCTTGGGGTAGTGGTGGTGAATTTGGGTTAGGGTTAGGGCTAGTAGAAGGTGAAGATGGGTTTGCCATTTTCGATTTAGCAAAACTTTTGGATTTTTGGGGTTTGTGGGTAGACCAAACCTTAGTTCTCACCATTAAATAAGTAGAAATAATCTCTTTAACTTCCCAAGAAGTGCCTGATGGAATGGTAGAGAGAGTGATAGTGTGCTCTGGTTTTCGGGTGAGAAAATGGGATAAAAGTGCAAGAAACTTAGGATTTTAAAATTTAGGGCAAACAACTTATGGCTTGAGGTAATGCTTAGGTTCTGCACAAAATTGCTTAAGGTTAAGCATGACTTATATAGGGTATAACTTAGGGTAAGCATGTAGCAATTGCTGAACTAAAGATTTTAAAAATGCTTAGGGTCTGCACCAATTTACTTAGGGTTAAGCAGGATTTGCATAGGGTATAGCTTAGGGTAAGCAATATCATCAACAAGTTTTGGTAGGTTTTGGAAAAAATTGTGCTTCACTTACCAAAAGCAGTTCAAATGCCATGAAATGCTATAATGACCCTTAGCAAATCTCAAATACACATAAACACCAGAAAATTGATGAATTTAAGCTCATCATCTCTCAAAAACTTATCAAGCAAAATATAAGCATATGGGAATTGAAAGACAAATAGCTCAAATTAGACACAAAATTGTAAATTGCCCCTTACACATTTTCAGTAGCATTTGAGACAAATTCTAAGCACTCAGAAATTGCAGAAAAAACATAAAAATTGACTTCTTAAGCAATATGAACAGTAACATAAACAGTAACTTAAACAAAAATATGCAAATTCTAACAAACTATAAAAACTATAGATACAACTCAACAAACACTATTTTTGCACTTCAATAAAGCTCACATCAGTCCTAAATATCAAAATTGATTCTCATTCAAATTGCATTTCACAAAATTTACACAAGACACACCTTTAAACATGTGCTATCAAGTAGATTTTCTATATCAGCAAGTTAACACAAGTTTAAAAGTGTTACTGTTCACAGGGATTGGATAAATTTAGGAATTTGCTTTATACTTGCTCCCCCTCAATTCTTCCCATTTTGCTATAAGTCTCAATTTGCTGAATCTTCATGAATGACCTACAAAAGATAAACAAATATCACTTTTGAGTTTAATGAGAGTAAAAACTAAAATGAGATGAAATAGAAAATTAATAAACTATAAAAGGATACACTTGGGTTGCCTTCTAAGAAGCGCTTGTTTAAGGTCTTAAGCTTGACCTTCCACTCAAAGTCACCTAAATATCCCCAGTTGGGGAACTAAGCAATGAAACCTCTACAGTCTTTTATGTGGGCCCTCCAACAATATAGTACTTTAATCTTTGCCCATTGACTTTGAAAGTACCTGAGGTTTCATTCCCTATCTCCACAGCTCTATATGGATATACCTTTGTAACAGTGTAAGGTCCTAACTAACTTGACTTTAATTTTGCAGGAAATAACCTTAATTTGGAATTATATAAGAGAACAACATCTCCCTTTTGAAATTCTTTCCTCCTAATGTGCTTATCATGCCATCTCTTAGTTCTTTCCTTGCAAAGCTTGGCATTTTCATAAGCATCCAGTCTAAGTTCCTTAAGTTCATTTAATTGCAACATTCTCTTTTCTCCTGTAGTCTTTAAGTCAAAATTTAGTGTCCTTATAACCCAATACGCTATATGCTCTAACTCCGAAGGTAAATGACAAGCTTTCCCGTAAACCAATCTAAAAGGGGTAGTGCCAATGGGATTTTTAAAAGCTGTCCTATAGGCCCAGAGAGCATCATTCAACTTTAATGACCAATCTTTCTTTAAACTATTCACTATTTTCTCAAGAATCCTTTTCAACTCTTTATTTGAAATCTCTACTTGACCACTAGTTTGTGGATGGTAGGATGTTGCAACCTTATGCTTAATTCCATATTTTTGTAATAGTCTCTCAAATTGATGGTTGCAAAAGTGAGAACCCCCATCACTTATAATGGCACGTGGAGCTCCAAATATTGTAAAATTAACTTCTTAAGAAATTTAACCACAACTGTAACATCATTAGCTGGAGATGGTATAGCTTCAACCCATTTGCTCACATAATCTACTCCAACTAAGGTGTACTTATGTCTAAAGGATGATGGAAAGGGTCCCATAAAGTCAATGCCCCACACATCAAATAGTTCCACTTCCAATATCTTTTGAAGGGGCATCTCATCTCTTTTTGAGATATTTCCTATCCTTAGACACTTATCACATGCATTTACAAACTTTCTTACATCTCTAAACATATGTAGCCAAAAGAGCCCTACTAGAAGAACTTTTTCTGCCGTCTTTGTAACACTCATATGACTCCCATAAGGTGAAGAATGGCAATCTCTAATGACTTCCTCTATTTCCTCATTAGCTAAACATCTTCTAATTAGCCCATCTCCACACCTCTTAAACAAAAATGGCTCTTCCCAATCATAATCCCTCACATCAAAAAGAAATTTCTTCATTTGTTACCATGTCAGATCAGGTGGAAGGATTCCACACACCAAATAGTTCACAAAATCTGCATACCAAGGGATCTTTGCCCTAATGGTTGCCAACAACTGCTCATGAGGAAAATAATCATCTATTGAAAGCTCTTTCCCTAAATTGTCTCCTTGTTCTTGCCTCAATCTAGATAAATGATCTGCTACTACATTTTCTACTTCTTTCTTGTCTTTGATTTTCAAATCAAACTCTTGAATGAACAACACCCCCCTTATCAACCTGGGTTTAGCCTCTTTCTTCTGAAGAAGATACTTGATAGCTGCATGATCTGTGTACACTATTACTTTAGACCCCACAAGATAGGACCTGAATTTATCTACTGTAAATACTGTAACACCCCTATTTGCATAACCTGATATATTTTACTGTTCCGATGACCAGTATTGGTCCGGACAATTAAAGGGATTAGAATCACATCTAAGACAACTAGATAAGCTCTGAACGTAAATAATTAGTAATTGCCAAATAGTTAAGTATAAAGAAAAAAAAATAAAGCATAAAAAGTTAAATGAGTTGGAGTCACAGCGATGAGTGACCTTCCTGGGAAATGACTGCGAGGTCAATCGTAACGCCAATTCTGAATCAGAAAATATGACGCTGCAGTCCTTAGGACTATTGTGAACACAATGGAAAAGAGAAAATCACAAAAAAGAGTTGTTAAGCAGGTCAAATAATTAGGTCAGAGATCCGAAAGAAATATCGAATAACTTGCAAACTGGATTGAACCGGAGAGGGGCTATTTGGTCAATTCACCCCTAAAGCTGACTCCTAACCTAACTGTCCAATAAAATCAGAGAAAAGAAAATTTTGGTACCAAGAATTAAATTAAAGAACTAATGAAAAAATAAATGCAAAAGAAAAAGAAAAAGGAAAAAAGTTTATCACATCATGCCTACCTCATTGGATGACATCATCATGATGTCAAAACTAATTTTTGATTTTTCCCTACATAATTGACCAAGTCAATTCTTATTTAAATAAAACATAAAATACATAAAATTAAAAAAATTAAACCATTCTTCTTCTTCTTCCAAGTTGGCCGCCCCACTTCTCTCTCTCTCCACCATGGATGAACCTCCATAAAAGCTTGAGTTCAAGTTTGATTCCCACCACTAAAACCTACTTTGACCTCAAACTAATCCATAAAAACTTGTTACATTAACTTGAGAAAGCTTTAGAAGAAGGAAAGAAAAGAAGAAAAGGAAGAAATTGAGGAGTTGAACATCAAAGAAAGGTTAGTGGTTTGAATTGAAAATTTATGCTTAATACTTATGTTTTTAGTGTAAGTAGCTTAGATCTTAACTTAAAATCAAAAGAAAACAATTATTGAGGGACCAAAAAGGAAATTTTGGCCAGCTTAGGTTAGGGTTTGAAATGAATGACTTTGAGGTGTTTGATTGGTTGTTTAGGTTGAATGAAGAATGTAGATATTGAATGTGCACTTTGAATGCATTAGATTTGAACTCTATGTAATTAGGGTTTTGAGCATGTGAAAAATTGGAGAAAAAGTTGAGAATTAGTCAATTGATGTAGTTGACCTTATTTGAGTTGAGAAATGGTCAATTGTAATCATTTGTGGTGTGTGTGAATTGTTAAAACCAAGTTTCAATTCGGATTGGTTAAAGTCAATATGTAGACAGCTTGACCTAGGTCCCTTTCAGGGACAAAAACTGAAAATTTACCAACCCAATTGATATCAGGTCAATTGGGAATGAAATTAGACACAAAATGGACCATTTTTCATTCAGGAATCATGCCTAGAAAATGACCATAACTTAGTGAACAATTAGGCCAAATTCGGATTAGGGCACACTACCCTATACAAAAATGACTAAATGAACAGTAATTACTTAAATCACTATAACTTGGTCTAGGAAGGTCCAAATGACCTGAATCTTATATAGATGGAAAGCTGAGATATAGCCCTACAACTTTTATGAAGAACATAAACCCAAATTCTGACCATAACCTATCCAAAAAGTCACCTGCAGTTAACGCACCAAAACTGCCAGAACCAAGAAAGTGCCCAGAATTCTGGCTTTGGACCAATTCGGCCAGCCTTAGAAAAATAGGCTTAACTTAGACTAAAAAACTCCAAATGGAGTGATTCAAAAAGGGAATTAAAGCTAAGACAATAAGGAACAACTTTGATGAAGGATACTTAGCTAAATTCTCATAGTAACCAGACCAATGGAACAGTAGAAAACAGGGAACCAAAACTAAAAAATTGTAATTTCTCTTAGGAGACTTAGAAATTGAATTGGCAATCAATGCCAACAAAATTGACACTCAAAATATGGTATACGGGTGCAATTAGAACTAATAAACCTATTAAGAATAGAAAAGTCAACATTTTTACTTGAATAATGTCATGAATAGTGCCACTATACACAAAAATGTGAAAGACTCGGAATTTATAAACCGTAATAGGTAAGATAAGTCTGCAAAAAAATTGTTGGAATTTAAGTATTAGAAATGGATACTGAAGCACTTTAAATTTATGTGTTTCAGTTAGAAAGGGATATTCGAAGGAGAAACGAAAGTTTGAGTAAATTGAGTTGACAAAAGAGGTTTGTGCACAACTAGTTTTTAATTGAATTTATTTTGAATATTTTACGTAATTAAATGATTTTATTTTTCCTTATGCACTATGTTTATTAATTATGGAATTTATTTCAATGATTATTGAAATTGGTATAGCAAGCATGAGTTTTGTTTTGTGAAATATTATTTCAACAATTATTGAATATTATTTTGGACTGGATAAATTATGTTTGGAAAATTGCGTTGGAATTATGTTTTGAATTGTGACGGGCAATTTGCATGAATAAAATACAAAATTTTGTTTTGGATTGTGATGAGCATAAAAAAATTATGGAATATTGGAATTGATCTTGAATTAATACTGTGTTGTGATTTATGCTCACAAAAAGGATAAAGAAATGTATGATATGGTTTTATATCTCACTATAGATGCTTGACTAGGTTATTATCCATCTCTATATCATTTATTGATGAGACAATGGAGTTAGCTTTGTTTTGTTTTGAATACCATGATATGTGCATAAGCTTAGATTCTCCTCTTATTAGAGGTTAGATCTAAGTTTTTGTTATTGACCCGTCGGAAGTTTCATTATTATGTTGTGTACTGTGCACGATGATTCGACCTCCCCGACCATAGGGAGTTAGAATTCCGATTCGACCTCCCCGATGATAGGGAGTTAGAATCACCCCGAAGATGGCCCTTTCGGATTAGTCTTGCATAGTTAGTGAGATAAAGAATGGGTTTTGATTGATAAGAAATTGTGATTTTAAATGAGATTGTGCACAAATCATTTTGTTAAAATAATTGTTTATTTCCATAATTGCAGGAATTATTTTTATTGTTCAGTTGTGATTTGACAAATTGAAATTTTGATAAATGATATTTCAACAAGTGACTACTATTATTGGCAATGAAAATTTTGACATTTGGAAATTGGTTAATTTTCAAGATTCCAAAATTTTTGGTATAATTATTGTCAATGTATATTGTATTACATTTTAAATTATAGTTGTGCACTACTGAGTTCATCACTCAGTGATAGCTTTGTATTCTGTCGCAGGTGAGAGTAGAGATAGAGCAGTTGGGTGAGATTCCTGCAGCTGCACCTTGAAGACTGCTTATGACTAGCTTCATGTATATTATAGGTATACCCTTGTATATTAGATTTTGATTATACATGTAAATATATGTGTGTAAATTATTTGAGCAGTTGTACAAAAACTCTTGTAATATTATTTTGGTAAGTAATGAAATATAAATTATTGTAATGTTCAAACTTATTTTTGAGTTTTGTAATGAATGTAAATTAATTTTTCTTTAGTGGAATATGAATGAAGTCATTTACTATTATTTTCTAAGACAACTGAATTGAGAATTGTTTTGAATTATGGAGTTGGGAGAAATGATGTTGATTTGTGTTGTGGAAGTGGTTGATTTTGATGAAATGAATTATTGGAAGTGTTTTGACAGGTGTTTGAAGAACTGTTTTTCCCAAATATAGACGGCACTCTGACGAAAATTTTTCAAAATTTGCGTAAAAATAAAAACGTGCAAAAATTTTAACTAGTCTTTAAACTTCAAGTAAAAGTTTTTAATTCCTACCAAAAGTGCTCGCCACCTTTGAAAAGTAAAAAAATTATTTTAAAATCCTTTGTAGTATACTTAATGGGTTACCAGTAGATGAAGTATAGTAATTCATTAGATGTACTACGGGATCATGTTACATCTTACTGAGGGGTAGGGTGTGACAAATACTACAACCAAAAACTATTTCTCCATAGTAGAATAATCTATTTGAGCATCATCTAAGGTCCTACTTATATAACAGATTGCATAAACCTTTTTATCTTTCCTTTTTCCTAAAATAGCCCCAATGGCATAGTCACTAGCATCACACATCAACTCGAAAGGTAATGACCAATCAGGTGGTTGCATAATAGGAGCAGATATCAAAGCTTCTTTTATCTTGCAAAAAGCATTCATACAATCAGTAAAAAAATGAAATTCCACATCTTTACTCAATAAATTAGCAAGAGGTTTAGAAATCTTAGAAAAATCCTTAATGAATCTCCTGTAAAATCCAGAATGCCCCAAGAAACTCTTCACTCCTTTCACAGATGTTAGGGGTGACATTTTCTAAATAATTTTTACTTTTGCTTTGTCTACCTCAATACCCCTGTTTGACACAAGATGTCCCAAAACAATTCTTTCTTGTACCATAAAATGGCACTTTTCCTAATTCAAAACTAAATTAAACTCTTCACATCTTTGCAAAACTTTAGACAAGTTAGATAAGCATTCATCAAAAGATTTACCATACATAGAAAAATTATCCATGAACATTTCCATAATATCCTCAATGAAATCAGAAAAAATGGACATCATACAGCTCTGAAATGTAGCTGGGGCATTACATAATCCAAATGACATCCTTCGATAAGCAAAGGTACCATAAGGACATGTGAAGGTGGTTTTATCCTGATCATCTGGGTGAATAGGGATCTGGAAGAACCCTGAATAGCCATCCAAATAGCAAAAATAAGAATGATGAGCTAATCTCTCAAGCATTTGATCTATAAATGGTAATGGAAAATGGTCATTTCTAGTTGCACTATTCAATTTCCTATAATCTATGCACATTCTCCATCCAATTACAGTCCTAGTAGGTATTAGTTCATCATTTTCATTTTTCACTACTGTGATGCCCCCTTTCTTGGGTACAACATGAACTAGACTTACCCAATTACTATCAGAAATAGGGTAAATGATACCTGCATCAAGCAATTTTAAGATCTCTTTTTTCACAACCTCTTTCATATTTGGATTCAATCTTCTTTGTGACTCTTTAGAGGCTTTGTGATCATTTTCCAACAAAATTCTATGCATGCACATAGAATGATGTATTCCTTTAATATCATCAATGGTGTAACCAATTATCCTCCTATGCTCTCTAAGAACTCTTAATTATTTTTTAACTTCACAATCATTCAGTTTAGCACTAACAATCACAAGATATGTAAAATTTTGATCAAGAAAAGCATACCTGAGATTTGTTAGAAGAGGTTTTAACTCTATTTTCAGTGCCTTACTTTTTTCAAGCATTGGTGGTGAAGTAGCATCTTGCTTTAATCTCTAATATTCTCAACACTACCCACAGGCAAAGGTGAATTTCCTTCCAAATTTTGAGCATATTCTGCAGCTTCTTCAATCTCATTCCCCTTTTTGATGTTGTGAACCAAACAAGCTTCTAAGGGATCTTCAGGATGTTGCATTTCAAACACTTCTCTAACTAACTCATCTACCACATCAACTCTCAAACATAAATCTGAATCATCTTTCTTTTTCATTGCTTGAAACAAATTAAATTCAACTTTTTCTTTCCCAACTTCTAATGTAAGCCTTCCATTCTTTACATCAATAACAGCTCCAGCAGTGGCAAGGAAAGGTCTACCAAGAATAATAGGAATGTGTATATCCTCCTCCATCTCCAATACTACAAAGTCCACTGGTATAAAGAATTTTTCAACTTTCAAAGGAACATTCTCGGTCACCCTAATTAGAAATTTAATAGACCTATCTGCTAGCTATAGTGAAATGGTGGTAGGCTTCATTTCTCTAATCTTCATCTTCTCATAAATAGATAATGGCATTAGACTAACACTGGCTCCAAGATCACATAAAGCCTTGTCTATATTGATATCTCTAATGTGACATGGTATGGAAAAACTACCAAGATCCTTCAGTTTGGGTGGAAGCATATTTTGCAAGATAAAACTGCTTTCTTCTATAAGAGCTACTGTCTCAAATTCTTCCAACTTCTTCTTGTTTGACAAAATCTCCTTCAAAAATTTAGCATATGAAGGCATTTGTGCTAAGGCATCAGTAAAAGGAATAGTCACATGCAAAGACTTCAATACCTTTAAAAACTTCCCAAATTGTTTATCTAACTTCACTTTCTGAAATCTTTGTGGGAATGGTAAATGTGGCATGTAAGCCTTAGGTGCTACATATTTAGGTTCTTCCTTTTCACTCTCTCTCTTTACTTCATTTTTCTTCCACTGAACTCTCTTTCTCAACTTTAACTCTAACCTCAACTTCAGTTTTTTCATCTCTTTCTCTATTTTTCTCTTCTTCAACTTTCTCTTCAATCTTTTTATCCCCACTCTTTAATATTTTTCCACTTCTCAATGTAATAGCCTTGTAATGCTCCCTTGACTTTTCTAGTTAGCTAGGAAGCTTCCCAAAAGCTTTACTATTTGAAGAGCTAGCCTGTTGAGCTATTTGATTCTCCAACATCTTGTTACGTGTTTCCATTTAATCCACTTTAAATGCTAATTAAGAAATCATTTCTTGTTGACTTTGATGGCTTACTAGTAGAGTCTCAATCATGGCTTCCAATTTAGTTGTCTTGTTTGGTTGTGCTTATTGTGGTGGAGGTTGTTGTGGTTGTGGTGGAGTAGGTGCATTTTGAGGTTTAGGAATTCTAAGAGGAGGACCTCTATCTGCTGAAAATTCTAATGTTGTTGATACCCAAAAGGTTGTTGAAAATTCTAGTGTTGTCCTTGTCTGCCTCCCCAAGAGAAATTAGGGTGGTTTCTCCAAGCTGGATCATAAGTTGCAAAAAAGGGGTTACCACCTATTCTTTGATTGTAGTCCTCCACATAATCCACTTGCTCACTTGAAAAGTCTTGACCAAGTACAGAAAAATCAGTTGCATAATTTACATTTGCAGCTCCAACATCTACTAAATTACTTGAACCTCCAACTGAAGAATCTACTTTCATATTTAGCTTGTCCATCTTCCTTGTCAAAGCATCAAACTTAGCATTAATCATACTCATGGCATCAAGCTCAAACATACCAGCTGGTTTCTTGATCTCATTCCTCTCACAACTTCATTGGTAGTTGTTATAAGCAATTTTATCTAGAGCAGAAAAATATTCATCTTTAGATTTCTCCATAAGATCACTTCCAGAAGATGCATCAATTGTACTTCTAATAGCTGGTGAAACTCCATTGTAAAAGTGTTGAACAAGCATCCACTTAGGAATCCCATGGTGTGGACATCTCTTTTGCAAATCCTTATACATCTCCCATGCTTCATATAAGCTCTCATCATCTCTAGGTTTGAAAGAAGTCAACTCATTTCTTAGCTTAACTGTCTTACTTGGTGGAAAATATTGAGCTAAAAATGCTTGAGAAAGTTCATCCCATATTATGATAGAACGCGGTGGCAAAGAATGTAACCACTCTTTAGCTCGGTCCTTCAAAGAGAAAGGGAATAATCTGAGTCAAATTGTATCATGAGAAACTCCATTTATCTTCAACATATCACTGATCTCAAGAAAGTGTGCTAGATGCACATGTGGACTTTCACTTGACTTTCCCCAAATTGTGATTGTTATACCATCTAACATATTGCAAGCTTCAATTCAAAATTATTAGCTTTTACTTTTGGTCTTGTGATACTTGGCATGAAATCCCCAATGTTAGGATAAGCATGATCCTTCACAAAACGGTTGTTAATGTTGTTGGCCATTTCTTCTTGTAGTTGCTCTTGCTCTTGTACTCTTTCTTGTTGTTGTTGAGCTCTAAATTCAGCTTTTCTTCTCTTAGCTTCTGCTCTTAAAGCTTTTGCTGTCTTTTCTATTTCTGGATCAAAGAATAAATTGATTTCTTCAGTTTTTGTCCTTCTCATAAAATAAAAGTACCTAAAAAATAAAATAAATAAATTCTCAAAGTAAAATGGTAAAAGAAATTAAAAATAAAAATAAAATACCCAAATTAACCAAACAGACAATCGTTCAATATCAAACAAAAATCAAATCCCCAGCAATGGTGCTAAAAACTTGATGCGTGAATCCACAAGTATACGGGTCGTATCAAGTAATAAAGTGATAAGCCAAGTATCGTTCCCACGAGAATTTGCCGTTTGAGTACCAAACTATGAATGAAGCAATTATTTAGGCTAATGATTGATGAATAAATGGTAAATATAAATGAGTAAAGTAAAATTAATTAACCTAATTAAAATGGGTACAGAGCAAATAAATAAATTCTAAATTTAGATGCAATTGAACTAAATCAATAGCGAGTAATTTAAATTAAAGTCTAATTATGATAAAAATGATTCCAGAGTTGCAGGTTAATGCATAAATTAATTGGGATTTGTCTTGGGTATTTCAATTTTAAGGAAAAATAGAGTTTAGAGGTGATTGATTCTAAATTCCTTTGATATCTTTTTCAAGAAAACCAAAGTGTGTTTTAAGATAACCAAACCTACTTTCATATGATATTTGACTAATTTAAAACCCATTAAGTTTTGTAACCAATCATTAAATCCTCTTAAAACCCTAGTTTATTTCTAAATCTAGAAATTTTAAGTTCTAATCCTTGATTATCTATCAATGATCTTCATCTTTCGGTCCTTCAATCAAAGATTAACACAATACCCAATGGGTACCAACATTAGGCAAGTAAATCAAGCACACAAGGAAAGAATCAAAACTCATATTTATATAAAATATGGAAATAACCAGTCCAAATCCACAAATTAATCTAAAACATGTTTTTTAACTCTGAAATCCAAAGAGTTTACTCACTCATGTTGGTATTTACAAGAGAAATTGATGGAAAAGTAAAGAAAAACATGACAAGATAACTAAAAATAGAAAAATCAAGGTAGAAGAACCCAAAAATCTGAGTCCTTGAGCTTCTAGAAATGACTGCAGCAGCTCCTCTTCTTCAGAATTAATGGCGTCCTCCTCCCTTCTATATTTTTAATTTTTCTTTCCTTTGTTTCTTATTGTTTCCTCTTGTGGCAAAAACTAGAAAATGATGCTTTTATATGGTAACCAAAAGTTGCCTTAAAAATAGATAAGAGCCAAGGAGTAGATAGAAAATGAAGTGTAAAAATATCTAGGTCAGCAAAGTTATTCACGTTCTGGGCAGTCTGCTTAGGGTACTGCTTACCCTAAGCAACATCTTCAGAAATTTTTAGCCTCTGCATGCACTGTTTGCTTAAGGTTAAGCAGACATTCAACAAATCTCGACAGGTTTAGGATAAAATGAGCTTTTTTGCTCATGTTTGATTTCCAGCTTGACCTGAGTTGCACCTTAAATATTGCCGCTTACCCTAAGCAGGATCTCAAGCAGGACCCTAAGCAAATATTGGAAAGTTTGTGGATGAAAACTTGAATGTGTTAGATTTAAGCTGTGCTTGACTTGCGGCTTGACCCAGGCTTAAAACTAAGCAATTTGGCATACCCTGAGCAACATCATAAGCAAAGTCTGAAGTAAATTTCGGCCAATTTAGTCTTTCAATGCTTGATTTCTTCAACTTTTCTTCATGCTTAAGGGGCTTCAAATTTCTTTAAATTTATTCCAATCACCTCCTAATGCACTCATTGACCTTCAATTTGCCACAAAAACCTATTAAAAATAATAAAATTATAAAAATAAAATATAAAGTAACTAAAGTTAACAAATAAGCTAAAATAAGGCCAAAAACATAAAATATAGTAAAATATAAGGGCAAAATGGAAGCAAAACTACCATAATATATATATATATAAAATGAGTGCAACAAATACATAGTTGTAGCTTAATTTTGGTAAACAAGAGTGTACAATATAGTTAGAGGTGGAAAACGGATTTTAAGTTGTTGCTTGATTCACATTATTTATTAAATTACTATGAAAAAGATTTTGAATCAAATTGAAGTTAATTTATAAAATAAGGTGAAGTCAAAATATTAATTTTTTTTAAAAAAAAATTCAATTTTATTTAATTCTTAAGTCAAAATTTATTTTAATTGGATCAATGCAAATTAATAATTTGAAATTGAGTCAAACGACTTTTCAGATTAACTTTCAATTTTGAGAGTCATTTCAAATTTTGTATAAATTAAAATAAATAAAAATTACCCTAAATTAAATAGATATAAATCAAGTTTTCTTTCCGTGTCAGAACTGAAACTATTTTATTTATGTTAATTAACGGAGTTTTTTGTTTATGAAAAAAAATAATGGAATTTGTTGTTAAGAATGAAAATGTTGAAAATTGCTCTACTTGTTTCAAAGTTTCAATAAGTTTTTTTTTTTTTTTAAATGCTTTCAATAAGATATATTTGATCCGATTTCTATCTTTAATTTTGGATAGATTATCCTCAAAGATTAATAGATACTAGTTTCAAATTTAGTGGTATTCTAACTTATTTAAAAAAGATATATTTATGAAAAAAATGATAAATTTAGTGATGCTTATAAAAAAAGTTGATAAATTAATGTTATAAATACAAAGGTTTAGCATCATAAAAATATAGGGCCGATGTTTAAGAAAGCGACGATAAATATTTAGAGATGTTAATTAAATTAAATCATAAACGTCATTATTAAGGTGTTTTCTTATAGCATATCTAACTAAATATAATATAATTATTGGTGTAAATTAATATATAAAATATAGTAAGTGGTATTTTTTTTAACACTTGCATGGCTATGTTATGCCAGCAAGAATAAGATTTTGCTTTGGTTTATATCACGTGCCTGTGAAATAAAAATTTGTACTCACAATTAAAAATAAATAACTTAAAACCCTGTTTGATTTAATTATGTGGTAAAATTTATTTTATTTGTAAATGAATTTTATGATACAATTCATTTATAAATAAATTTTTTTATTTGATATATTTTATATTAAATGTAAAATTTATTTTAAATTAAATAAAATTTGTGTTTGAAATAAATAAAATAAAATAAAATAAAATAAAATAATTTTATCAAGTAAAATATATATCATTTTAAGTTTTGAATTTATTTGTAAATTTTATCAATTCAGTTTAGTTATAATAAATTCTATGAAATCGATTATTAAGAATTTCAAATAAATTTTTATTTAAACCAAACACTAAAATTTTAGATTTACAAATAAATTTTATAAAATTTTATGAAATTTATTTATGCCAAGTATTAAGTTTTAATTCAGTAATACTAAAATGAGTTCCAAAACTGTAAGATCCTAAATTCAATATTTTTGAACACAATTATAAAAAAAATGATAAATATTAGCAATCATGCAGTTATGAGCACAAGGAAGCTCAACGAATTTATATAAACAAATTATTGGACGTTATCATCATCATCGTCATCTTTGTTTCATTGTGGTCATTGTATAGTGCTAAAAGTCGATTCCTCCATTTAGTTTCTGATATAATAATTTTCATATTACATGTAAGCTTTCTCATTAAAATATATTATGTCCTTTTCTTAATGAATAGCTATTCTATTATAGTTTGTTTGATATTCTATCTATTGAATAAAATGTTTTCATGCGTATTGAACTTAATTTGCATTGATATTTATTTTTGTCACAAAATTTTAATTCATTACAAGCAAACTAATTAATTGCTATAAAAATTATCAACGAAAAAAATTCGTAAGTAATTTCCGACGAATTACTTACGAATTAGGGATTAAAAAAAGAAATTAAAAAGAAAATTAATTACCGAAGGAATATCTACCGAACCATTATTGCCGAGAATTATTTGTTCACTAAATGGCAGCAACAATAATGATGGAATTAACGATAACAGTAGCAACAATATTATTATTGAAGAACCAATTTTGTCCCTAAGTTCCTCTAACAATAAAAATGATGAATAAATTTTAACAATTATCCCTGAACTTATATAGTTGTAATATTATATTTCTTTAACTTTAAAATGTAATATAAAACTCTCTAAATTTTTAAATTTTACACAGTAAAATTTTTCTGACTTTTAATTGCTAATTTTTCACTTAGAAACTGATGTGAATAGCTTCCGCGTGGCGCGTAGTCAATATTTCTCTCTCAGTTCTTATGCAAAATGTAAAATTTTTCTCTTTACGTATGGAAAATTATTCTATCTATAGAAAGAAAAATGATTCAATTTACACATGGCTTGAAAGAGAAAAGAGAAATACTGATTAAGCTCCATGTTGGAACTGTCCATGTTAGCGTCTAATTGAAAAACTGATAATTGGAGGCTAAATGGATTTTACTGTATAAAATTTAAAAGTTGAGGGGGTTTTATGTTACATTTTTAAATTGAAGAATTGTAGTGTTACAACTATATAAGTTTAAGGACAATTATTAAAATTTACCCCAAAATGACCGATGAAAAGTAGCAGTCGATAATTAGTGATATATATTTTTCATCAGTAACATTAATATGGAAAATAATAACACAATAAAAATATGATAAAAATAAATTACTTACAAAATATTTCTATTGTTAATTGCTTACAACTATTTTTCCATCACTAATATTAATATGGAAGATCATGACAAAATGAAAATATGAATAAAATAAATTATCTGTGAAATATTAATATCAGTAATTACCTATGATTATTTTTCATTGGTGATATTAATTTGAAAACATATAACAAAATTAAAATATGAATAAAATAATTATCTATGAAATATGTCTGTTGATAATTATCTACACTATGGTTCCGTTGAAAATCACAAAAGATATGAAATTCTTATTATTCTTTTAATTCATTTAAATTTAAAAAATAAAATTTAAATTAAATTAAAATTTAAAAATTAAATTAAATTAAATTAAAAAGTAAATTAAATTGAAACTAAAAAAATAAAAATTAAATTAAAAATACGATAAAAAAATTACCTATAAAATAGTATCATTGATAATTACCAACAGAATAATTTCGTCAATAAATAGCTTTTTTTTTTCAAATATAAAATTTACAGATAAAACAATAATCGTTAATAATTACGGATGAACGTGTCATTTTGTATTAACTTTTCTAGTTATTATGGCCTATGATCTGTCCACGAAAATATTAACTATAATACCACCAATTATTGACAACATTATAAGGACTATGATGCTAAAAAAGAACAATCTCATGTTCCCCGCCCCAATCATAACTAGCCTACCCAATCCTGGTCTCCTCCACGAAATGATATAGTAAAGATCAATTTTAATGCTGTTGTGGCAATCGCAATTGTAGGGAGCTATTTTAGCTTTAGCAAGAGATCAGGAGATTACCACATTGGGTTGGATAGGCAGGATTTTCCATGGTATCACGGAACCATTAGTATTAGAAGGTTTGGCCTATGGATAGGCAGCTCTCTTAGCCAAAGACAAGGGCTACGACAACATTACCAGGGCGGAACTAGAAATTTGTATTTGAGGAGCCAAAATTGAATACTAAAAAAATTAAAATATAGAAATTAAAATAAAAATATAATATATTAAAAAAAATTAAAAATTAGATAATATAAAAAATATGAAAAAAATTTACATAAAAGTGCAGAATCAAAATAAAAATATTAAAGAGCCAAATAATAACTTTTTTCAAAAGATACACTAAAATTTATAAATAAAATTTTAACTTGTAATACAGCTTGCTTCTTAGAATCTGTCTCCTCTTTCGTAAATTGAACTTGTAATATGGCTGCTCATGGTATTGCCTCTAAAATGTTACATGATGAATCATTTAGATGCAACCTCTTGGTCCAACAAATTATGTATTTTCTAAAATACCACCTTGATGGCTTTAATGAAATTGCTTTCTTTTGAAAAAAAAAAAAAAAAAAAAACTTAATCTGAATTTATTTTTATATTGTTGTCACAAAATTTTAATTTATCATAATTTAATTAATTAATTTCTAATTTGTTGTAATTAAGGTATATATTAAACTTGATTTTAGTGGAAAATCCAGTGAAAAATTAGATATCATAAGATATGAACTTATATATAGCAGTTGAGTGTAACAAAACTTCTGGAATCTAAAAGTCCAATCAGATTAATTATCTCTAGCAGTTGGGTCTAACACAATTGTTGGAACTTAAAAGCCAATCAGATAGGAAATTATAGAGTATAGCTGTGATTTCATATAGGATATTCTACATAAAATAATAAGTCAATAAGAAATATATACATATAAGTGGATCATATTAAATTATAACCACCGAACAAATTTTTTTAAAAAAAGAATTTTAATAACTATAATTTTTTTTTTGTACAATTGGCTCGAACTCTAGATTTTGAAACCCTAGAAGCAACTCTAATATCACGAAGTTAAAACTCATTAGTCTAATTTTTTTTTATAAGTTTATCTTTTATTAACTTGTCATTTTATATAATTTACCTATATGAAATCATGGCTGGACATTAAAATTTTCCATTTATTTAATTTTAATTCACATTTAAATTTAAACAATTCTAATATTATTGAATGAGAGCTCATTTATTTCATTTAAATTTTTAGTCTACACAGCTTTGTTATTGTTACCACATGCTGAATTTATATGTTATGCTAACTTTATGAGATTCTTGCTGGTATTAACACTATGTGACTAAACCATCATTTATTGCACTTTCCTTTCAAATAAAATAAGATTAAAAAAAAAAAAATATATATATATATATATATATATATATATTACCTTACTTTCTATTATTTTACCTTACCATATTTTTAAAAACTTTACCTTATCTTTTTACAGAGCTAAAAAGCCTCCATACACTCTATCCAAACATACTTAAGTGAGAGATTGCAACAACATTAAAATTCAGAGAAAAATTAAAATTCCATAAGTATAATAATAATCAAAGTAAATCGGCCATTATAATAATTTACCCTCTATTCAATCTTACTGGAGTGGGAGTTCAAGAGTTTGTTGTTCTTTCCAATCTTGGCTGAAGTTTTAAGGAAAATTTGTCTAAAGTTTGATAAGCACAATAAAATATGCATCGTTTGTACTATTCCAAACCCTATGTTTATTTTTCAAATCGCATAACATATGCATTTTAATTTGCCGTATTTATAGAGGATTATACTAAGGGCCTGTTTGGATTAACTGTTGAATACAACTGATAGCTGTTAGCTGATAGCTGTTATTGTTAGCTGATAGCTGATAACTGATAGCTGATGATAGCTGTTTTATATTAAGTGTTTGGTAAAATTATATTTAGTTATTGCTGTTAATATGTGAAATGACTAATAAGGGTATATATCATATAATTTATTTTATTATTTAAATAAATATGAAATTATAAATTTATTACATTATATTATTTATTTTATTATTAAATTAAATATATAATTATTAAATTAATATATTATATTATTTAAATAAATATATAATTATTAATCTTTTATATTATATCATTTATTTTATTATTGAAATAAGAAAATAATTATTTTTTAATATAATTAAATAATTTTAAAAATATAGATAAAATAATAAAATAATTATTATTGTTAATAGAAAAATTTATAATTAATTTTAAGTTTTTGGATATAAATAAATATTTTATATTTTATGTTATTAATAAAAAATATTTTAACAAAGTTGAAATACGTTAATTAAAATATTAAAATTACAAATAAAAAAATAAAAATATTAATAATATTAATTTTCAAGTTAAATAAAAAAGGATAATATGGTCAAAATAAAAAATAAAACCAGATCAGCTATCAGCTGATGAGGAACAGCTCTAAAAATAGAGCTGATACAAACTGCAGCTGATGGGTATCATATCAGTTGCCCATCAGCTATCAGCTTTATTTTTTTAAACTTGCCAAACACCACAATTTACCTGTTTGGGTCTCTATCAGCTATCAGCTGCACCCAACAGGTAAACCAAACACCCCCTCAACTCAAACGACATTGAAGTAGTCAAGTGTTTTTTTTTTTTTTTTCTTTTTTGGCAAACGTTTAAAACATGCTGCCTTGACAATATCTACCTACCAACATCGAGATCAATGTTCTGCTTGTATTCAGTTGTAATTGATTTTCCTTGCTACTTGGAAACTTTTCTTGTCCGGCTAGATCCAAAATTTGCTCAAATATTCAATTACCGTAAAGTGAGCAAGTTACAGAAAACGAACTGTGACCTGTTTTTCATTTTAGATATGGGAAATGCAATGTTTTCTTTTCGAAGAGTTGAATTGTTTTGGATTTCAAGATAAGTTCATTTCAACAAATGCAGTTCCGAGAGTGCAGATGGTGGGGACACTGGCACAAATGGTCCTTTCTATGGAGCTCAAGAATGAAGAGAGTCTGCAGGCGTTGATTCTTTTTGTTCTGATTATGGATTTTATCAAGAAAACTTATGGGAGCAAGAATTCCTCATCTCCAACCATGAGGAGCAAGATCAGCCCCAACAATGATTCTTGGATTATGGGTAGTTCAATGATTTGAGGTTTCATATCTTATCTCTACCACTTGAGACTTGTCTTGAGGAAATCACGAAGCTTGGAATTCAAGAAGTTGAACCTAAGGAGGACAAGTCATATCCAATTTCTTCAGAATCACTTTTGTTGGAACTTAATTCAAACGCGGGGTGATTTAGCTTTCATAATATCCTAGTTAAGATTTTTGTTATTTCAATTTTTTTAATTAATGATCTAATCTTACTAGTTGTTGAAATTTTTTTTTTAAATTTTGTTTGAGTTTAGTGCTATATAAACGGCACATTTAATTTTTATTGTGTCAATTGAGTTGTACAAAAAGTTTCTTTTCATTTAATAAAAATGGTCTTTATTCTTCAATATTGAGGAAATACATAAAAAGGCAATTGAGGAGAAGTGCATCAAGAAGGAAGATTGGAGAGAAGTGCTCCAATATAATCAATAATCAGGTGAGAAATGCATCAACAATTGGTGAAAAGTGCACCAAAATTGTTAGCGGGAGAGAATTGCTTCAACACATTAAATTATTAGCCGGAGAGAAGTGTTCCTCCAATGCATTAAATTATCAACTGAAAAGAAGTGCTCCAATACATCAAGTTGTCTTTTGGTGAGAAGTGCTCCAACCACAATAATAATAAAAAAAATAACAATAATAAAGAATTTATTTTTGAGTCATTAGGGAGAGAATATTAGAACCTAATAGTTGTTAAGATTTTTTATTTCAATTTTTTAAATTAGTAATCTAATCTTAACTAATTTTTGAGATTTACTTAGGATTTTATTTTATTTTATTAGAGTCTAGTGCTATAAAAATAGCACATTCAATTAATATTGTGTAAATTGAATTGTACATAAAGGTTATTTTCATTCAATAAAAATATTCTTTGTTTGGCCTTTATTTTTTCAACAACTTCAGCTGCTAAGAAGTTCCAGTAATGGGTTCAAACAATTTAGTGGGAGAGTAATTGAGCCAAGCAATTCTAGCCCACCCACAAAGCTACTGGCCTGGGATTGTCATCACGATAGCTGGAGCAAGGTTTATCCAACCTCTTGCCCGTAGCCAGGGAGATGTTGCTTCCATATTCAGCAATCTTTTTTATCTTTCTTCTGGCCTTTCTGATGGGGATGACAATCGTGGAACTTGCTTAATCCCTTCTAGCTTCTGCTGAGAAAATTGGCAATCAACAATTTGATTGTATTAGCAGATTGCTCAAAGATACTATCTTCATATATCTTATTTGAAGATAGATGGATTGGTACAAGTATCACGATCCTTATTTTAAAAGATATTATATATATATATAATTGAATCTTATGAATAAAATAGAGAGTACATCCATTTATTAATTTAACTAATCCTTGACGGATTGCCTTGAAAAAATTATCATTATTTTCACTGTGAAAAACGCTTAATAAGCAATAAAAAGAAGAATGTGATAGAAAATGTAAACAATTTCAATATTTTTTAATTAAAATTTATTGATTCAACTTTAATTTTTAGTCTACACACTATTGTTATTGTTACCACGTGCTGAATTTATATGTTATGTTAAATTTCTATGATTCTTTCTAGGGTGGTAATGGGTTGAGTTTTTACAAGTATCCGATTTGATCGAACCCTAATAAAACAGATTTAAGTAGTATATAATTAGGTTTAGGTTTAAAAAATAATAGTCGTGCTGGGTTTAAATCAAATTTGGGTTTTGCTTATTGGGTATTAGTTATTCGAATCCATTTATATAAATTCTTAATTAAATAAAGAATATATGTTTTTTATAATAATATTTATAACTTTTTATATATTTTATTTTATATAAAATATAATTTAAATATTTTACGAAATTATTAAATTTTTAAAATATAAATTATTAATAAAAATAAATTTTTATGTAGATTATTAATTAAAATATATAAAATTAAATGATTTTAGGTATTTTTCGGATAATAATAATCAGATTTGAGATGGGTTCAAGTAGTTATAATAAATTTTAATTCGGTTTAAGACAGATTTGGATTTTGAAAATATTAATCGAGTTTGGGTTCAAGTAGAGTCATTTTCTTGGATGCCCTACTCGTTGTCATCACTAATATTTTTTTTTTTCAATTAAATGAGAGATCACAATAAAATTAAAATATATGAATTATACTGAAAATAAAAGTAAAACAGCCATTACAATAATTTACCCTTATCCAGTCTTACTATAGTAGGAGTTCAAGCATTTGTTGTTCTTTCCAATCTTGGCTGAAGTTTTAAGGAAAATTCGTCTTATGTACGACAAGCAAAATATCAACCTTGTTTTGGCATTGGATTGCATGCATCGTTTGTATAATTCCAAACCCTTTGTTTAGTGGGAAAAACTTAGTTTATCATTCATCTAAAATATAAATATATGAGTTTTACTTATTTTATGTGTGAATTTTATTTTATATATATATATATATATATATATATATATATATGTGTGTGTGTTTTAGATCCATGATGATGATGTTTAGGCAAAAAATTTTCTTATTTTATTTTTCAAAACTCATATCATAGGTATAAAAATTTTATTTAGACCTGATCTATTATATATGTAAAATGTAAATATATAAATCTAATATATATATATATATATCTTGAATACACATGTACTGCTCATAGGTAAAATTTCCTCTTATGCATATTAATTTGCTGTTCTTAGAATTATACTCAAAAGTCAAAAGGTCATTGAAGTTATACACATCGTGCTTGTCCCCTTATTTTTTTAAAAATAGATATATTGTTAACTTAATATTAATTCTATTATTATGATGATGATGCTAAAAGATATTCTAAAAGTGGATAAAATAATAATACTTAAATATTATTGTAAAGTGAATATTTATTTAGAATATTTTAAAAATAAAAAATATTAAAAATATATAAAAAAACACAATAAAAAATATAAAGAAAAAAAGCTTAAATAAAATATTTTTTAAAATTTGTGCATATCTATTTACTTTTTAATTTTTACCTTTTATTTTGATATAGTTAAAGAATTGAATTGCTTAATAATTAAGGTACTTGCTTTTTGATTTTTCTAATAACTTGATTTACTTCTTGACCTATGTTCTTTGGTCTTTTATTACATGTTTTTCGGATTGTAAATCAAATTTTAAAATTATAATATTTAAACGCTTAAATATATGTTTAAAAAAATATTAAAATACATAAAAATAAAATAATTTTTTAATAAAAATAATAATATATTATTATTAAGGTAGGTTTTGGAAATTTAAGGTAGAAAACCTTCTCCTTATTTCTGTTCCTGCCTGTGCAATATCAAGATCGAAACGAGTTTTAGAAAAATTGATCTACAAATAGTGAATAAACTAGAGTTGAAATCAATCAGTATCCTTAATTTTGGCCCCTCATATGTAATCCTTTTATATATATATATATATATATATATATATATATATATATATATATATATATATATATATATATATGTTGCCTTGACAATATCTATGTTATTTTTGTGGCTTGAAATTTGGATATATTTTTCATGGACCCGAATTATGACCCAATCCGAAAGTTTCGTGCTACGACCCGATTGAGATAAAAAGTGAGATCTGTATTCTACCTTTTGCGGTAGAGTTGTGAGATATTCGGGAAACACACTGGGGTTAGGATTTGAGAGTTCTTATTGATTGTATCTTGCTCTTTTTATCATAGTGAAACTTTTTTCTCTTGTCTTGCCCGTGGACGTAGACCTTATGGTTGAACTACGTTAAATCCTGTGTTATTCTTCTTATCTTTTCAATACTGTGTGATTGTATGATTTGTGTGTGTACCTTAGATTTGCGTGCTTGTTATAACAAACTGGTATCAAAGCTTTATGCGCAAAACCTAGGGTTTACAGATGGCGTCGTCTTCAATGAAGTATGAGATGGAGAAGTTTGATGGTGGATCGAATTTTAGTCTGTTGAAGATTAAAATTAAATCTTCCTTGATCCTACAAGGTCTATGGAAGGCAATCAAGGATAACTTTCCAGAAGGTATGAAAGAGGCGAAGAAGGCTAATCTAAAGGAGAGAGCCTTGAGTGTGATTTTCATGAGCGCAACTGATAATGTCTTATGCGAGATTGCTGGTGAAAGCTCAGTATCTGCAGCATGGAAGAAATTAGAGGAGTTATACTCTGCCAAATTGCTGACCAACCTCCTGTATCTGAAGAAAAGGCTTTACAATCTAAGAATGAGCGAAGGTTCACCCATTAAAGAACATTTGGATAAATTCAATTCAATCATTATGGACCTGAAGAATATTGATATTGAGATGATAGTGAGGATCAGGCCCTTGTTGTGTTATGTTCCTTGCCACCCTCCTATGAAACTTTTATTGATACTCTATTGTATGGGAAAGACAGTATTTCACTAGACGATGATAGTAATTCTCTAAAATCGAAGGAGTTGAAAAAGAAATTTCCAGATAATAGAGAAATATTTGAGGGGGAAGGTTTGGTGAGCAGGGGAAGAACACATTCAAGGGAGGGTTCTTCTAGCATAAAGAAATCTAAGGCTAGATCTAAGTTAAGAATGAAAAATGCCAACTATTTTGAGTGCGAGGAGCAAGGTCACTACAGAAGAGACTATCCCAAGTTGAAAAATAAAAAGGGAAAGCAACCAGAAAGTTTTGCGAATGTGGTTGATAGTTTTATTGATTTTGATGGTGATGACAGTGCTGAAGAAATTTTATTTGTGAGTTCAGATCATGGACAAAATTCCTGGATTCTTGATACTGGTGCTACTTATAACATGTGTCCACGCAGAAACTGGTTTGTCACTTACAAACAAATGAGTGGCAAGGTATTTCTGGGCAATGATCATGCATTATCTGTTGAAGGAATTGGTAACATCAGATTGAGGATGTTTAATGGCGTTGTCAGAACTATAGAGTGTTGGCATGTTCCAGGACTAAAGAGGAACCTAATTTCTCTTGGGACACTTGACTCTCATGGATTCAGATACCATGCAGAGAATGAAGTTCTCAAAGTGTGTAAGGGCTCTATGGTACTCATAAAGAGCAGTTTGGTTTCAGGATTATATTTTCTTCAGGGCAGTACAGTTTTAGGGGAAGCTGCAGTAGCATCCGAAAGCAATAATCAGAATCAGACTCAATTGTGGCATATGCATCTTGGTCATATGAGTGAAAGAGGATTATCTGTGAAAGAGGATTATCTGTGTTAAGCACTATCATGTAGGACTCACTCTCTATATTATAGGAAGGGTCCATTTTTCTGTGAGAGATGGAGCACTATTTTTTAGTGCTCTCGGTGCATTTAATAATTAGCCTTGATTTTGGTGTTGCTGATTACACATTTGCCCTTTTGGACATGTGGTTTACAATTGCTAAAGTATTTTGTCATTAGCCCTTACACTAGGCCCAAAGGCCGAAGGTAATATTGCTTTGCTCTTTTTGCCCGTGATGTTTTTACGCCTTTGTCCACGGCTATGGTTACAAAGTGACAAGGTTTTCTTTTGCTTGCGAGGCTTTGCTTGTTGGACTGTGCTTTATCACCTACTATCGTCAGCTTACACTTGAGCCCGCTTTTGTCTTTTCGAGATAGGTTTGGGGTTAGCGTTACAAATTTGACCTTTGCTGCATGTTTATTGTATTTATAGGGTTTGGGTTTTAGCTTTTTCTTTTTTTTTTCTTTTATAAAATTTTGACTCATCTGCTTCATGTTTTTGCCCATGTTTCTTTCACATTTCCGCCCACACCACTCAAAAAACAGCATCATTTGCTCAGCCTTTGCTTTGCTCCTGCTGCTCCATGCTCTCTCTACACTAGTATTTTTTTTTATACAATCATTCGTTTCATTATCCATTGCTACATCATCCTTGACTAAAAGCCTTTCAAATTGTTGCCATGTTGTTGATTAACGTGTAAAAAAAAAAGCTCTAAGTTATTATTTTTGTTCTTTACTCTGTTGTTTGCTAATCACAATTGTAAGCATGGTATCAACTAATGATTGAACAAATAAAAAATACGGTGTGGCAGTTAGTGTTTTATTTAGTTGTATTTTTTTTTATCAAGATAAATGTGTACACAAGTTTAGGGAAGGGACGTGCTTCTTGGTAAAACCATGACAATTTCACTAAGGCGTGCTAACTCTTTTAAGCCCCCCCACCCCCCCCCCCCCCAAAAAAAAAAGTTTGAGTTTGGGGGTATTTGATACACCTGTATTATATAGATGTTTTTAAGCATATTTGTACAGCTTTTCGTAGCATTTAGATAGGTAATTTCATGCATAATCATCAAATTCATTAACTTTTGTAAATCTCATCGCCTGCACTAAATTTTATGTTTTTTGCATATTTTCAGGTGTTTTGAGGGAGTTCCAAAATATAGGAGTAAAGAAGGAAGCTTGGAAAAACTCAAGAAGAAGAGCATTATTGCTGATACACTTTACACGGGTCATGTAAATATACCACAGACCCGTGTAACTTGCTGCCAGGAGAAAACCAAAGAAGTCAAAGAGGAAGCATAGTACACGAGCCGTGTAATAAGACTCGTGTAAGATTATGCCTAGCAAAGCTTGAAGAATTCCCAGAAGAACAATAGAACACGGGCCGTGTAATTGGACTCGTGTAACTAGCCAAGACCCGTGTAATCTTCTGTCCAAATATGAGATGCAGCCTTCAAGTTCTAGTAAGTTACACAGCCCTGGGCCGTGTAGTGACACACAGGTCGTGTATCAGTCGACAGCCAATTTTCTGATTTGATTCCAGCTCCAGTTTTTACACTCAGAACAGACTTTTGATGCCTTTGGGACTCTAAAAACCTAACCCTAGGACATTAAATATAAATAGAAGCGGTAGAAAACAGAGAAAGGATTCCGAATCTGATCACCGATCTTCATATACACATCTTCATCATTCTCTTCAAGCCGTCTTGAACAACAATGCATTAGCATCAAAGAGGAGCCCTCGGTTGAAGTTCCACAAGTTAAAGGCCGCAGAGAATTATTTTCAATTCTTTTGTTTTATTTCTTTAGGCTACTTTTTTATGTTCTTTTATTTATTTTTGTTATATTTGTTAAACTCACCATGAGTGAGTAGTCTCTTTATTCTGGAATTAAGAGAGTAATGCTTGCAATCATTATTATGGACAAGTATTGAGTTTTATCTTTTGGATTTGAGTTTTGTTCTTTGATTTAATGTTATGTGTTCTTAATGCATGCTATGTGCTGGTACCCACTTAGACATGATATAAGATACTAATTGAAGAACTGAAAGGTAAAGGTTAATATTGGAAAATTGAAATATTAAACTTAGAATATCTGATCTAGAGATACGTTGAAATCCTTCATGGAATTCCATAATTAATCATCGATCTTAAAGGGTTTTTATTAGGACTAATCACCAACGAAAGTAGAGTTTAGCTCTAATTGAAATACACCTTAGGTGCCTTGAGAGAGGGCCTAGGATACCTCAGGATTAATTTCCATCAAAACAATGACCCTTAATCCAATGGATAGACAAGATTAAATCCATAATAAGGTTAAAGTGTGAAATCTTAATTCTGGAATTGTTTTAATAGATTGTTTCATTGTAAGTTCATTGTTCTCTTAGTTTTTAGCACTCAAGATAAATTAGATTCACTCTCCCATTATATTCGGTAGCCTAAACAGTCATAATTGCTGTGTAACTTGGTACTTGCTAATTAAATTCCTCGTGGGACGATACTCGACTCACTACTTTATTACTTATTAGCGATCCATGTACTTGCGGGGTTGTAAAACCAGCAAACAAGTTTTTGGCGCCGTTGCTGGGGATCGGTTCTTGATATCAAATGATTAGTGATTTGATTACTCTAGACATTCTTATTTCTTTTATAGTTTATTTCTTGTCTAAGTTTATTTTTACTTATTTTTCTTGTGAGGTACATTGAGATGTTTCATCAATAAGTCTTCACAAGTTTTATCCAATAACACAATGAACCATTTTTCAATGCTTGGAGAAGATTCAATGAATTGGTGGAGAAATTTGCCAATCATAGTTTTTTAAATTATGAACCCACTCTCAATTTCTACAATGGTCTGGATAAAGTGATAAGGAATTGGGTAGATTATGGAGCTTGGGCTACTGGTGATCACGTTTTTCAAAGAAACCATGAAGATGCCATTCATTTGTTAAATGACATGGTAGATTTTGATTACCATTGGTATTGGGATCTTTCACTGCAGGATTGGAGTCACTAATACCCCCACACATTCATCAACCTAATATTTCACACCAACCATTCGAGCTGCTACTAGATGAGAGAGTGGGACTTGAAGAGGCAGTAGCTCCATTAGAAAATTTTTACAATCTAATGGTAAACAATGAGCTATCACTTTATAAGGAGGAATCAAATGAACAAAGTTGGGAGAATGAAGAAGCTTCTTGGGATTTGAACCTATAGAAGAAGTTAAAACTCAAGAACAAAATTCCTTTGAAGATGAGTTACCAGTAGAATTCCCAGAAGAACAAGAGTTACTTGAAGAAGAAGTGGAACCTAAATTTGAAGAAAGCAACTCTTTTATTATTAGAGGGTCATTGGAAGAGTGCTTACATGAAGACAAATCAAAGGTGAAGGTGGTGGATGAAGAAATAGAGAAGACTCTCAATCTAAGTTCATTAATGATGCTTACACATACACCACTAGAAGACCCTTTTTTATCATGGACACCTCCTACATCATCACATGTCCTCCATGAGCTAAAACAGTCCTCTTCCTAAGCATATAACTCTAAGCCATGTGTTGTTCATTCTACGTGTAATCTTATTTCAGATCTTGCCAATCTTGAGGGTACCATAAATCAAGACCCATATGTGATGTTACATGATAACTACTATGTGCGAAAATCGCTTTTTGATTAGCAGTTCTAAAAGGGGTCAAGCTAATGACCTTAAAGTAGTGCTTCTTGGGAGGCAACCCAAGTTTTAAATTTAATCTTTGCATTTGTCTATTTCTTTTGTTTGATCACCCTCCCAAACTTGATTTTGATGTTTGTTCACTTTGTAAGTTCAAGAAGCACTTGAAAGGAGCAATAGAGATTAAGCTCACAAATCTTCAAGGGAAGGTAAGCTTTAAGGGAGATTATTCTATATCCATTAACTTTTCCTTATTATTACATTTATGATGTTGCTCTTGACCTGATTATGATATCTTGGTGACATTGAGGCAATGTCAAATTTGAGTTTGGCGGTGCATTTCATGCATTGCATTCATATATTGCATTTCATTCTACATCACCTTATTATGTCTCTATTATATTTGTGTATCAAAAACTCAAAAAACTTTTGCAAATTTTAAAAATTTTGAACTATTTTAAAAGGCTTTTAACTTAGAATTATAACTAAAACCTTGATGAGCTAATGATTGGACTCTCTGGGAAAGAGGAATGAATGTAACTGAATGGGCAAGAAGGCTTCAATATGTTATTCGCGAAAAACTTAATCACCTTAGTGGAGCTAGACTAGTTAAACCCCTTCATAGCTATTAATCAGTCACATTGAACTTGTAAAATTAGGAGAAGAGTTTTGAAATACAAACAAACCTAAAAAATTGCCTCACCAACTCCAGCACATGTCTTATAGACCTATCAAGGTGAAATCCTAGCATATGCTTGACAAAGAGATGATTAAGGCATTCTTTTATATAGCCTTATTAAGCCTTAGCTACCTCTAGTTACAATATATCCTTTGTACCCAACTTGAGCCTATATTTTTACCTATATGATTTTCCTTGTTTACCCATAATTATCTACCTAACCCCTAGCCTAAACACTAACCATTACCCTTTTTGAGGAAAGCCTAATGCATAAAAGGATAAGTATTTCAAGTACAAGAAGAAAAAGATGGGGAGAAGTAATGGAAACCAAGAAGAGTGCAAGTGTGAAATTGAAATCAAGGAAAAATTTGCATTTCGAACCCAGCAAAAGTAATGAGTTTGGGGGAGAGGACAAAAAGGGACATATCTAAAAAAAAAAAAAGAAAGAGAGAGAGAGAAGATCCCAAAAGTATCATGAAAGTATGCTTAGTACTATAAAGAACCCTACTTCCCCACACAAAATTAGCTGAATAAACTTGGTATACTTAGAACTTTATGCATGAAAGCTATCCTCATATTTTCATTCCTTAAAACCCTTCATTGGTAACCAAATCATTATTCCTTAACCCCATTATAACCTTTCTAAAGGCCTTTTGATCTTTTGAAAGTATGTGCTACATTAGTGGAGATAGAGAATTGAAATATACCTATGGAGTTGAAATTAAGCCAAACTCACCAATAATCTTCAATAGAGGCAAATTTGGGGGAGTAAGTGTTTCTTAAGTCTATTCTGATAAAACAAACTATTTGTGACTTACTAATAGCCTTGCATAGAGGAATAATTAGCTGAAACACTATGAATGTGGTGAAGCTTTAAACAAGAAGCTATTGAAACCCTTATGCCTTGAAAGAGGGTAGTTGGTATGAAGGATTGAAGGAGTTCAATTATATGCATATTGAATTTATGATTATGCTTCTGAGTTTTCTCCTAAAATGTGTTCTAAAAAAGTTTTGATCTGCTTGAGGACAAGCAAAAGTTTGAGTTTGGAGGTATTTGATACGCCTGTATTATATAGATGTTTTTAAGCACATTTGTACAACATTTCGTAGCATTTAGATAGGTAATTTCATGCATAATAATCAAATTCATTAACTTTTGTAAATCTCATTGCCCTGCATTAAGTTCTATGTTTTCTGCATATTTTCAGGTGTTTTGAGGGAGTTCTAAAACATAGGAGTAAAGAAGGAAGCTTGGAAAAACTCAAGAAAAAGAGCATTGTTGCTGATACACTTTACATGGGTCGTGTAAATATACCACAAACTCGTTTAACTTGCTACCAGGAGAAAACCAAAGAAGTCAAAGAGGAAGCACAGTACACGGGCCGTGTAACAAGGCCAGTGTAACCTGCGGAGATTCGTGTAAGATTCTGCCTAGCAAAGCTTGAAGAATTCCCAAAAGAACAACAGAACGCGGGCCGTGTAATTGGACCCATGTAACTAGCCAAGACCTATATAATCTTCTGTCCAAATACGAGATGTAGCCTTCAAGTTCCAGTAAGTTACACGCCCCTGGATTGTTTAGTGACACATGGGCCGTGTATCAGTTGACAGCCAGTTTCCTTATTTGATTCTAGCTCTAGTTTTTACACTCAGAATAGACTTTTGATGCCTTTGGGACTCTAAAAACCTAACCCTAGGACATTGAATATAAATAAAAGTGGCAGAAAACAGAGAAAGGATATTGAATCCGATCACCGATCTTCATATACACATCTTCATCATTCTCTTCAAGCCATCTTGAAGAACAGTGCATTAGCATCAAAAAGGAGCCCTCAGTCGAAGTTCCACAAGTTAAAGGCCACAGAGAATTATTTTCGATTCTTTTGTTTTATTTCTTTAGGCTACTTTTTTTATCTTCTTTTATTTATTTTTGTTATATTTATTAAACTCACCATGAGTGAGTAGCCTCTTTATTCTGGAATTAGGAGAGTAACGTTTGCAATCATTATTATGGACAAATATTGAGTTTTATCTTTTGGATTTTAGTTTTGTTCTTTGATTTAATGTTTTGTGTTCTTAATGCATGCTGTGTGCCGGTACCCACTTAGACATGATATAAGATACTAATTGAAGAACTGAAAGGTGAAGGTTAATATTGAAAAATCAGAATATTAAACTTAGAAAATCTGATCTAGAGATATGCTGAAATCCTTCATGGAATTTCATAATTAATCATAGATCTTAAAGGGTTTTTATTAGGACTAATCACCAACAAAAGTAGGGTTTAGCTCTAATTGAAATACACTTTAAGTGCCTTGAGAGAGGATGTAACATCCCTATTTGTATAGCCTGGTATATGTCACTATTTCGGTGATCGGTGTCAGTTTGAAAAATTAAGGGGATTAGAACCACACTTAAGACAACTAGAGAAGCCATAAACATAAATAATTAGTAATTGCCAATTAGTTAAGTATAGATAAGAAGAACAGAACATAAGAAGTTAAACGAGCCGAGAGTCACAGAGATGGGTGACCTTCTCGGGAACGACTGCGAAGTCGATTTAAACTCAAATTTCGAACCTTAAAATGTGACGCTGCAGTCCTTAGGACCATTACGAACACAGTGGAAAAAAGAAAATCACAAAAAAGAACTGTTAAGCCAGTCAAATAATTAGGTCAGGGAGCTGAAAGAAATATGGAATTATTTGCAAACCGGATCGAACCGGCGAGGGGCAATTTGGTCAATTGACCACGAGTGACTCGACCTAATCACAAATAAAATCGGAGAAAAGAAAATTTTGGAGTCGAGAATTAAATTAAAGAACTAATAGAAAAATGAAAAAAAAAAGAGGAAAATGAACAAGTGAAGGAAGATGACATCATGCATGACATCATGCATGATGCCATAAATCCTATCATTAATAAATTAACTAAAGTGATTTTTTTTGGTCTTCCATAAGACAAAATACATAAAAAGAAAAGAAAAGAAAAAAAAAATTATTTGGTTTTTTTCTTTCCCTAAGTGCCGCCCCACTTTCACTCTCCCTCTCCCTCACCCAAAACCTCCATTAAAGCTCATTTTGAGCTTGATCAAATCCCCAATTCCACCATAGAAAATTAAATCTCCAACATTAAACCTTGATTTCAAGCCTTGATAGAGGACTTGACGCAAAAAAAAAGGAAGAAAGGAAGAGGTTTGAAGGAAAGAAAATTATGCACTAAGGTTAGTAAATTAAATTTGATTTTCTAGTTGAATTAATTGTGTTTATAGCTTAACTAACTTAGAAATAAACTTAAAATGAAATGAAATTAATTGTTGGAGGACTAAACATGGATTTTGATCAGCTAGGGTTTGCTATGGTAGTGCATGAATTTGATTGGATAATAAGTGTAGGCAAGCTTATATGAATGTAGAGGTGATGTTGAGATGCTTGGATTTGATTAAATGCAATGAATTAGTATGGTTAGGGTTTGGCACCTAGGGTTTAGAGGCAAAAATTTGGAGAAATGGTGAGATGATGTATTTGATCTAGTTTGAAGTGAGAAATGGTCATTTTTTACTAGATGAAGTGTGTTGAAAGTGTTGGAGTTGAGATCAAATTTGGTTTGAGTGTGGTCATGCTGTTGGTAGCATGACCAAGATCCCTTTGTGAGACCAAAAATGAAAATTTACAAGTCCAATTGGTAAAAGACTAATTGGGAATGAAAATAGACACTAAATGACACAATTTTCATTTAGGAAGCATGCCCAAAAAGTGACCAAAACCTAGTGAACAAATTAACCAAACCTGGAAAATCATAGTCTGCCCTGTACAGACTGACCAAATGAACAGTATTTGTTCATTTGGCCATAACTTGAGCTAGGCAGGTCTAAATGACCTGAAAGTTTACCAGTGGACAGTTGAGATATAGACCTAAAACTTTCGTGAAGAACACAAATCGAAATTATGCCATTAACCAAGTCATTTGGCCACCCCAAGTTGGTGACCTAAAACTGCCAGCATCAAAAATTGCCCAGAAAATCTGGGTTAAATCCAATCCGGCAGCCATGGTTCAAATGGCTATAACTTGGGCTACAAAACTCCAATTGGAGTGATTCAAAAAGGAGAATAAACTTAAGACAATAAGGGACATTTTCTATGAAGGAAGATCTCCAAATTCCAACAGAAAAGTGACCAATGGAACAGTGAAACTTAAGACAACAAAACTGAAAATTTGCAAATTTGCCTAAAGGACTTAGAATTTGAGTAAACCACCAAAACCAACAAATTTAGTGACCAAAATGTAGTATGTGGGTGAAGTTGGAGTTCCCATACCTATTAAGTCTTAGAAAGTCAACAAATTGACTTGAATAGTATTATGAATAGTAACTATAAAATGAAAAATTCCAAGAATGTTAGTTTAAGTATATTTGGGCTAGAATTAAGTATTTATGAATTAATTATTGGATTTATTGTGAAATAAGATACTGAAACACTATAAATTTTGTGTTTCAGCTGAAAAAGACCCGGAAGGTATAAGGGACCGAGTCAAGGCCTAGAGGCAACTCACGTTAAGTTAGTGCACAATAGACTTAAAATTCTTTTTTTCTACTTGACAATTCTTGAAATAAATTTGTGAATAATTTTGATTGTTATGGCTTTGAAAATATTATTTGAAAAATAGTGTGTTGCCTACTTTGTATATGAAAAATTTAGAATGAAATATGATTTGTGAATTGTATAAAATATTTGAATAACTTTATTTAAATTGTTTTTAATTCATACTTGGCATGACAATATTAATATGTTCCTCCTCCACTTGTGGGGTGAGTTTGATATTTGATTACTTTCCTCCCTCTCTGGTTTTCCAGTCTGAGGGGCGAGTTTGGATGAGTACTCATTAGCTAGCTAGCCACCTCCCTCATTGATTTCGATCAGTGGGGTGAGTATGCCTTGTCGTGATGTACACACGGCATGTTCGGAAAATTTTGTGTCAAAGCCTAAGTTGTGTTATTGTTTGGCAACACTATTTTTATTAAATTGTTTGATCAAGTTGTGTTATATTAAGTTTTGAAAATTATGATTTGTTATAAATGTGATTTGAGAAAAAAATTTGTGAAATGCGATTATGAGATTTTTGAATGATGATTTGTTCATAAATGTTTTATATTATGTATTTTATGCTTTATTGTGCACCACTGAGTATTTATATACTCAGCGATAGCTTTAACTTGCTGTCGCAGATAAAGAAAAGGACATAGCAGCAGAGCGAGCTGCTACAGTTAGAGAGGAGAACAATTGAAGAATTTTTGTATGGGTATTTGTTTATACCCTAGTAGTTTAGTTTGATGTAAATATGATAGTATGCATATGTATCTCTGTAATTTGAGCAGTCGTATAGATAAAATTATAATAATATTATTTTTGAGATTTTGCATCTGTAAATTAACTTATGATTGTAAATTAATGATTTAAAACGTAATGTCCATGAGTTATGAAATGTTTGGAGATATTCATTCTTGATTTGAAATTTGGATTTTGAATTGAAGTGTTGCTATTGCTGTTGATTTGAAGTTTGGTGGTTGCAAATGGAGTTGTGATTGAGAAATATATTGGGAGTGTTTCTATTTTCAGGTTTTGAAGAACTGTTTTCTCAAAATATAGACGGCACTCTGCCGAAATTTTTGTAAAAATTATGGAGATTTTAAATATCTAAGAATTTAATTTATGTTTGGACTTTAAATAAAGGTTTTTAAAATTGAAAAAAAATTTTACCCATCAATTTCAAAATGAACGAAAATTGTTTTAAAATCCCTTGTAGTATATTTAATGGGTTACCGGTAGGTGAAGTACGGTAATTCATTAGGTGTACTACGGGAACATGTTACATCTTACGAGGAGTAGGGTGTGACAGAGGACCTAGGATACCTTATGATTAATTTCCATCAAAGCAACGACCTTCAATCCAATGGATAGACAAGATTAAATCCATAATAAGTTTAAAGTGTGAAATCTTAATTCTGAAATTGTTTTAATAGATTATTTCATTTTAAGTTCATTGTTCTCTTAGTTTTTAGCACTCAAGATAAATTAGATTCACTCTCCCATTATATTTGGTAGCCTAGACAGTCATAATTGCTGTGTAACTTGGTACTTGCTAATTAAATTCCTCGTGGGACGATAGTCTACTCACTACTTTATTATTTGTTAGCGATCCATGCACTTGCGGGGTTGTAAAACCAGCAAACAGGACATTGCTCATCATATTAGTTAGGGGCTTTTAAACCTATAAGTTCCACTTGAACTAACATGACAATGCGAAACTACCACACTCCCAGACAAAATACTTTACACGTTAATTCTTTTTGACATAGCCACATATAATGCTCATAGCTTTTCAAACTTCAACATCAATTTGCCCATCGCAAGCATTCCATGCCTTGAATCTCATCTGAAATAAGTACTTCCTATCTCCTATGTTTCATTGCCTCCTCTTTGCAATTTTTAGGCTCTTTCTATTGGATATGAACTTCACTAACCCACTGTTGTACCGGTATCCCATTTAACATATCATTGTATAATTTACTCTCTCTACTGATACTCATTTGTCTTCCATGCCTATCATCATTTTTCTTTGTGCCCCTGTATTCTGTCGTACTCTAGAAGGTACCTCTCTCTAACAAATTGATCATATCTATTGCCATTACTCTAACCCTTGTGCTTCCTGATGACTTATGACTACCATCTATACCTATCTTTTCCTATTCTATCCCTTATTGTTATTCTACCATCAATGCTCTTGTACGAATGACTCTGTTAGTCACGTTGATGATATCCACTTGATTATTATAACAGAACCCTAACTGTCGTATCATTATGCTGTAGTCTAACCTAAAGCCACTATGCCTTTATCTATCATTCTTTTCGATCATCATACCTATTTGAACCATTATGTTGACCTCAATCAACTTACTGTTTACTAGTTTTATTCTGCAACCTAATAGGATAGTTCAGAACACCATTGTACACTCTTTAGTAGCTATTCGCTTAGGTTGCATTTCTCGCCTAATTGCTTACATACTCTTAATAGGTTAAAGGAATCTTATCCTAATGGTACTTATTCCATGTTAGAGAGGGGGAACAGACAGAGTCTGATCAAGATTTGCAACTCTAAACTACTCATTTTGACTTTTGACACTACCCAAATTATTACCTACTCTAAGTCTTGCACTTCTAGGTTCTATATATTGATAATGGTTTTCATTAATATGGTTCTATTTTGGACTTTTTAATCTTGTCTTTCAGTTCATCTCATTTACCTTGCCTAGAGTAGCACCTAACCTACTTTATATCTTGATTATGTTATTCCTAATCTTATCCTATTTTAAGCCCTTCAACTTGCTCTTTAGTCTATCTGCTTTTATCTTACCCAAAACAAAACTTGCTTACTCTATTCCTTAACTCTATTCTTTATCTTGAATTGATAACTATGCTAGATAATTGTACTTTCAATATCTCTCTAGGTTATGTATGCCTCTATGCTGCTCAGAATTGGCCATCTGACTACTCTGATTAGGACTCTACCAGTACCTGAGCTTTTCACTCTCGAATCCCTGAGACCTTAAATGCCATGCACATTACCTATCATGACCTTTCACCACTGTCCGTCTTGATCTTGGAATTCATACCTTCAACTATCTTAAAGAGGGGGATCTATAAGGGTTCCATCTTCCATTCTACCTAATTAGTTAAAATTTAGGCTATTATTCCTGTCATTAAGCTCAAAAGAACTACATCTGCCATGGTTTGATCACTTATGAATACCTATAGTAGAATTTGTACCCTCCCTAGGGTACATAAGCCAGTATCTCTCCATCACACCATAGTCCCATCTAAGACACCATTCCATAGGTCACTAATAACCTTCTATCTCTATTGAGAAGACATTACCCTACTCTACAGCACAACTAACTTTGTGAGAAGTACTACACTATCCAAAACTCTAACCAAAATGTCCACTATAATGGCAAAACTATCATAGATCTTACATTGGAGACTAGATGATCATAAGACCCATATATTTTTTTTCTCTTCTCTTTTTTGTCTTCCTTCTTCGATGCGCTTACCCATTCAACTTTGGTCTTGCTCCTTTATCGATCATCAACCAACTTCCCTCTCGATTTGTCTCATTATCACACTACTCTTCCCATCCTCTAGCTTCGACCACCAGTCATCATGCGATTCCCTTTGGCCTCCCTTTGTAACGCCCTTACTTTAGGTAGTCCATACATTCTACCATTTCGACGACTAACGCTTGTTTGGACAGCCAGGATGTCTAGAACTACTCTCAAACTAGGGTGAGGAGATATAAATTGACTGAATAAAGAGCAAGAAAAATTAAGGAAAAATAAAAGAAATTAAAGGTTAATAAGTTAAAGGAGCTGGAGTCACGGCGATGGGTGATCGTATTGGGAAGCTACTGTGAAAAAGTTGTCGACTCTAGACCTGCGAGGAACCCTATGAAATAAATATTTTGGATCAATTGAAGGTTTTATGAGGATTAAATGATATTAAAAATTTCAAAGAAAATTTAAGAAAATTTAGTCAATCAGTACAGACAAATATAACCCGATAAGCACAATGAGGGGCATTTCGGTCATTTCACCCTTCGTGATGAATTTTGACCTAAATGCCAAGTGAAATGAGAGAGATTAGAACATATAAAATAAATTAAAAACATGAATTTAAGTAATGGAAAAAGGGAAAAGAAAAGGAAAAGAAAGAAATAAAATTAAATGAATTATGAGGTAAGCATGATGTGTTATGACATCATTAAAACTTTAAACCAATTATAATTAGACAAACTAATATATATAGGGACAAATTAATTAAAAGACCAAAAGTCATCTTCTTCTCCTTTATTCTTCTTGGCCGACTCCCACCACCACCATTGTCCTCCATTTTTGTTTCTTTAAAGCTTTAATTTCTATGAAATCTCACCATAAAACTCAAAAATTTCCTACACTAAACTTTGATATTAGACCTAGGCAAAGCTATTGGCAGCTAAGAAAGAAGATATTAGTAAAGTTTTGGACAAGTCCAAGAAGTTTATCAAAGAGGTTAGTGCCTAATCTTCTTTCCTTCTTTCTTTAAATCTTGAAATTGACTTAAGATGAGTTGAAATTGCATGAAATAAAAAGGAAGTCATGAACATATGGGAACCTTAATTTTCAGCAGCCATGAGGACTGTGTGAAATTGATGACTTTAATGGTTTTGAAATGGTTAGTGAGGACATGTGATGAGTTTGTAAATGGTAGAAATCAAATTGAATGGAAAAATGCATGAGATTGTGATTTTTGAGTTAGAGTTTTGACCTAACTTTGGGACTTTTATGTTATGGCTTGAGATCTTTTATGTTGAGATGATTTGTTGCCTATTAGAAGTACTATGAATGCCAATTGAAGTTTGGGAGTTAGAGAAATTGAATTTGGGAGTGTTAAATTTTCATACAAAAATTCTGACCTATGAGTCTAGTGTAGTGTTTGAGCTATAAGTAGAGTTGTGATGCTCTAATTGGTATGAGACCAATTGGAGATGAAACTAAGGTTATAATGCCCCATTTTTCATGAAGAAACCATGCCCAAAACTATCCCTACTTGATCTAAAAACTGCATGAATCTGGACAACCCTAATCTGGACTGAGAAAAATGACTAAATGAATAGTAATTATTCAAATGGCCATAACTTACTCTAGGAAGATCAGAATGACCTAATTTTGAACCATTGGAAAGGTTAGACATATGAGAACATTTTTCATGAAGATCACAGAACCCAGTTCTGACCCTAACCCAACCAAATTGCTAGCACAAGTTAGGTTACCAATTCTGTCCAGAACCAAAACTGCTCAGAAATTCTGGACTTGAACCTATCCGACCAGTTTTGGCAAAAATGTCATAACATGGTTTACAAAACTGCAAATGCAATGAAACCAAATCCAAAATCTCTATAAGACCTAAAATTATAATTTTGGAATTTTGACTAAAACCCAGAACCCAATGGAACTAAGTCAATTAACTAGGACTAATCAGCATGCCAAAACCTTAAATTGAACCAAATAACCACTTGACTCTATAATAGTTTTTATACCATAACTTTCACTAGAAAATCCCAAATGGGATGAGCCAAACTATTCTAGAAACCTAAGAGATAGGGCTCCAACTTTGATTTAGAAACTTTTCTCAAATTTTGAGTGTAAGTACCCCAAAATGGGAGACAAAGCCACTGACCTAAACTTGAAATTCTGAAGGCACGGGGTACCTGAGTCTAGGCCAGTTAATTTGCTATAATTAATTCTATAAAATTTGAAAAATTGTAAATCTTAAATTTGAGTGATCCTAAGACATAGAGTAATAACTCCTATGAAGAACATTAGGCACTGTAACATGTCCAAATAATTAGATAAATTTTGACTCTAGAATCTGCCTGGTTCTAGAACTAGAATGAGTTAATGAACCAGTTTTGGTTATTTGACCATAACTTGAGTTATAAAACTCCAAATGACATGAATCAAAAAGGAAAACAAAGATAAGACATAGAGGAACAACTTTCATGAAGGAAGTGTGGCCAAACAGTGTCTACATCTTAGCAATTTAATAGGGAAAGTTAAGGTACCAGCTTTGAACCTAAAGAAAGGTTCATGAAATCATTTAATACATAAAATGTAAATTACCTAAATGGTTTGCTAAACACATAAGTCATATGAAAATACACTTGGGACCTATGTTCCCATTATAATGACATGAAAATGGTATAAATTATAGATAGTGTATGAAATGAGATAATAACATGATATGAACCCTTAATAGTACATAGTATAAAATAATAAAACGATAAATGCTTAAAAATAATAATTGGCCCAAAGTATACCTAGACTTATTTATATATCATGGATCGATTGGTATACCAATTAGGGACTACAGATTACAGTACTGCCCATAGGAATGATCATTGATAGATAATATACGTCTGATATGGTTGTTCTACTGGCTTTATGCCTGCTCATTGGCCACAGTGCCTATTATTATTATTACTGGCTCTATGCCTGCCCGCTGGCTTAGTGCCTGACATGACCATTGTATAGTTGATAGATATACGGATGTCTAACTAGTATACTCCCGTATATCCAGTCTTTATAGTTTGTCATAGGTTACTTGGGCAAAGATATGAGTAATACACTTTAAATTTAAATAAGTACATCAAGAGATCACTATTATGGATTTAATAAGACTGAATATTAAATATATGAATAAAAAGATCCCGATAAATTATTTGCTCCCAAAGTTTCGCAAATATGTAATTAATTCAAAAATTTAGGAAATTTTATATGGAATAATTATTTCAATTATTAGTTATTTTTATTTCAATTATTGCACCACTAAGCAGAAATGCTTAGCACGATGGATTGTTTCCTCACGTAGGTACGGGAGATCAACAGCAGCAGTAGCAGTAGAGCCTAGACAGGATTTTGATCAAATCTGCTACAGTGTCGGTGTCACCTCATCAATTATTTTGGTAGGGCTCATGTATATATTAGATGTTGCATTTTGATCATTGTATAGAAGTAAATATTGTAAATCATTTTAAGATATGTAATTAAATTTTTGGATTGTATATAATTTGTACATTACTGTATGTAAATTTCATATGAATGAAATGAAGTATTTTATTTACTTGAAATGATTATGAACAATGACGTGATGAGAATTATGATGACATGATATAACATATGGAAATGTGAAATGGATATGAGTTTTTAACAGGTAAATTATGGAAACTGCCATACGCTAATAAAACAGAGGAGGCTCTGTCTAGGTCTCCACAAAAATAATTGTAATAGAAAAAATTTCTACACGTGGGATAATATAAATAAATGGATATTAAATTAATAATGTACATGACAAGACAAGATAGGGTGCTCTGGTACCGAATGCACCACACCTTATTCGACTACACAGTAGACGGGTAAGGGGTGTTACACCCTTTGTAGCAGTTGGTTCTTCTTTTGTGAATCCACACCTTGCCGTTGGTAACCCAACAACTACTACATCATTACTGACTATGCTAGGTCCCAAAAGCTCCTTCATCACATAGTGTTTTTTCCCCATTTGATTCGTGCTTCACTCCTCTTCCACCTTAGATTCGATTTTAGGTAAAATTAGGAATTTCCATCACTCCTTTGATGCTAATTTTGCCATGAAATTATTTGGTAGTTTGTAGATCTTATTGATTTTTGCTAGATTTGATAAATTCACAGGTACCTGTTTGTTGTTCAAGTATCCTCACTTACTGCAATATGAGGTTAAGCACCTGTATTTTGAATTGCATCTTGGTACTTGTATTACTTGCTTGACTATTGTTTAGGAATGGACATTTTACATGTCAATTTGTACTTATAGAGATGGCATCAGGTGACTCTCTCTCTAACTCACAAGCACGAGCCAGTTCCTAGGTACCTGCTATCTCGCAGGTATCTATTACTTCATAAGTACTTGGACTGCAACTACCCTTGACAGTGCTACAGGTCTCACCCATTGGTAGCAGCATCCCTGGACTGAGTGCTACTCCCTCCATTATTGCCTTGCATGTCTATACTCCACCAGTCTTTCCTATGCCTGGTACTAACTTATTTTCTCGCAATACTGGAGGTAACTTCTGGACTTTATTGATGTATATGTGAACTTTCTATAGATTGTGTTTGATTGTTGTGTTGAAAATTGGATAAATATTGCAAAGCCAATTTTTTGGATATTTGAATTGTAAAAGAGACTCTATCAAAATCTTTACTAACTAGGTATTTTTGTTGACCCCACAGGTGTCTCTATAGGTACCTCTACAAGTACCTGGAACCTAGTACCTCTAAAGGTACTTCTTCAGGTGCTTAGCCCTCATCTACTCTTATTAAAGCTCCTATAAGCACTTACGGCCTCACCATTGTTCATTTGAAGAGTCAATTTCCTCAAGTGCTTTTCATAGGTCTTGACATCAAATATTAGGGAGTAATAAATTTTTTTGCATGATGTAGTCGTTATGTCTTGATGAAATAAATTTAGCATACATGTAAATACTTAGATATTTATTGAACAATAAGTCTTGTTTCGACTTTTATTTATGAATAAAAGTGGCCATAAGGCCTACTTATTACATTAACATTTTGTCTACCTGATTACATGTAAATGAATGCTATAATATATTAGCCGTTATGTTGGTTTTGTCATATTGTACTTTGTTGTAGGAACCCTAAAGAAAGTCATGGGATCAACTATTTGAGGCTATGGGTCTGTTAAAAAGAGGCCACGAATCGGCCTTAGGTACTGCTTCGTGCTTGGTGCTGTACCATCGGCTTCTTATAAGGCATGATGGCTAAGGACTTGGCACACTCTTCTATAGGGGATTCATCATCATCACTTTGTTTCTCTTCCTTAAAGGACCCATGGTTAGAAGATATGGCAGACCTGACACCAATAGTATAAGCCTCTCTTAGGGAGCTATTGGCTGGTGCCCCCAAGTCCTTGGGTGTATCTTCTCTATAAGGAGTTGAATTGGACTCATGCCCATATCAATGTGTTGGACATGAATACATGCAGCTACCTTGGTACTCCAGGTACCATATGATGAGTATAGGTGTAACTTCCTGAGTTCTTTGATAACTCCTTTGAGATCTATGCTAGCTGTGTTGACTAAGGCTGTGTGGTTCGAATTTTGGTTTGGTTCTTTGTAAGAATTAAAACCAGAACTGAACTTTAGTTCTTTCATTTTTGGAACTAAAAGAGGAACCAAATTTCAGTTTTGGTTTGGTTCAGCTTTAAATGCTTTTGGTCTTGGTTCGATTCTAGTTTCAGTTTTGCTTTTGGTTCCATTTTTAATTCCTATTCGATTTAGTTATCAGTTCCTACACTTAAAATTGTAGTATTATTTTAAAAGAACCAAAATAATTATATATTACTAACATTAAAATATCAATAAAAATAATAGTGGTAATATTAAAATAACAATACCAATATCAAAATAAAGTATCAATAAAGTAACATAAACATAATAAACTACTCAAGAGAAATACTAAAATTAAACTAACAATTCTCACATAAAAATACAAGATAACACCAAATATCCATAATATTGGCACTGAGAGGAGATAACTCAGTGGACCAACATCCTACCTAGGTCCCTTTAGTCCATAGTGCTTGGGCTATTACATTATAAGGGATTAGAGTTGTCCCTTTGCTAAAAGTTTAAGCTTTTGGCAGCGTTCAATCCTACAATTGGTATCACAGCTAAGGTCATAGGTTTGAATCTTTGGTAGGTGCTGAGGGTGAATTTTTGGCTCTGAGTGGGGATAGCTCAATGCACTAGCATCCTACTCAGATCCCTTTAACCTATGGCACTTGGGGGTGCTACACTATAAGGGTTTAAAGTTGCGCCTCTGCTAAAAGCTCAAACTTTTAGTATAGTGGTAAGCGCTCGATCCTATACATAATAACTCATATAATATTTCCTTCCAAATTATAAAATAATAATAAATCAACGAGTATAATATGAGTTAGGATTAATGTAACCTAAACCAAGAGCACAAACTGTGTAATTTTTGCTTTTAGAGAAAATTTTTACTATATTTTCATTCAACTATTTGAAGCTAAAATTTTTTTGGACAACATACAATTTTCACTGATTTAAATTTTGATTCACAATAATAAATATTAAACATAAGTTTAATTTTAATATAGTAGATGTTGTTTATAAAAATTTGAAGATTATAGTAAAACTTTTCAAATTAAAAATAAGATAATTAATGTAATCTTAAACTTAATGAATTCAATTATTAACTCTAACTCTTAAATATTATTTTAATCCATGCTCTCCATTATGGCCACATACCTCATAAAATATTTTATTCGAATCGCACTATTGATATTTTGAGTAGGTCATAATTCAATCCCATGAAATAATACATACATAAATTAAGTTACTTCATAGCATGTATCTTAATAAATATATTCTACTATCTTATACATCTTTTTCAATTATTTAATTTTTAGCAAGAAAGTATACTACATGATGAAAGGCGATTTAATAAGATAATTAATGACAACAAAATGATTTAATGTATTTATAATTAAAAATAATAAAAGTTATTATTGGGTTACATATATATACTTATAATTAGTAACAAATTAAGTTATATATATAACCATCTTAATTACATATAATATATATAATTTTATTGAAACTATGTAATATATCTAAAATATATAAAAAATACAAATATACAAAATCGGTTCTTTGGTTTGATTTATTTTTAGTCCAATTTCAGTTTGATTCTTAATGAAGAACCATAACCAAACCAAAATAGTAAATAACTTCAGTTCAGTTCCTACAATAACGGTTTTTTTTTTTATTTCAATTCGATTCAATTTGGTTCTTTAGTTTGGTTCAGATCTCTTAGGAACTATGCACAGCTCTAATGTTGAGAAAGGCTCCTGGAAAGAAGGGATCCTCATATAGCAGCACCTTTCCTTCTCTTATGGGAATTTAAGAACTCCCTTGTTCATACGGCCCTGTATTATGCTCTTGAAAGCCCAATAGTAATTAGTACTATGGTCCCAGGAATCATGATAGTTACAATAATCTCTCCCTTTCACCTCTTCTTTAGTTGGAGGCTTGTGATCAATAGGAGAAGTGATGAATTTCTCCTTTAACAGGAAATCAAAGATCCCTTTTAGTTTGCTTATATCAAAGGTGTACAAAGGAGTCATATTTGAAGATGATTGAGATTGAATTTCCTTCTAGGAAACCACCTTATTTGCAGTACTTGAGGCAAGAAAAACAGAGGAACCAGTAGTAACCATGTCAAACTTAGGTAATTCATGATTGGTTACCACTTGAAAGTAAGTCCCCATGGTGGTTCTCTTTTTGTTTGACTCCTTCATGAGAAGCTCTTCATACTCGGCCACTTTGGTGATGAATTCATAGAAGTCTCTAAATTCCATTCCCTAGAACTTCTTCCTCAGCTTGATGTTAAGTAAATGTTGCACCATCTCAACATATTTTGTTTCAGGTAAGAAAACCTTACATCTATTTCTCATCTTTTTGAACTTGGTGATGAAAGCATCTGTTGATTCTTCGCCTCTCTATGTCATCCTTAACAGTTCTGCTACACACACATCAGATTCAACTTTGAAGAACTGAGTGTGGAACAGCCTCTCCATCTCCTGCCAAAAATAAACAAAGTTCCTTTGTATGGTAGAGTACCAAGTGAAAACAGCGCACCAATGAGAGAATTGAGAAAAAGTCTCAGCTTGAAACTGGCAAAGTTATTGTAATTTGCCAATTCACTATATTGAATAGTGAACTTTGCTATGTGCTCGAAGGTAGACTGCTCATCTTCACTTGAAAATGTAATAAAGTCGAGAATACAGTAACCCCTTGGATATGGATTCTTGCTTTAATTATTATTAAGATATTATATAAATCAACTTTACATTTACAATTAATTTTGATTTAGAAAAAAATTTTGGATAACCAAATCAAGATAGTGAAAAATATACTCTCATTGATAATCAAATCTAATAATAAGAAAGTTTTATTAATAGTAGTTCTTTTTACAATATTACACATTATTTATACTTGTCATATGTACTCATTATTTAAATTATTTTTATATATAATTTTAATTAACTTTTTATATATACTATAATATTATCATAGTATATTAATTTTCAATGAAAAATTAAATTTATTCTTTTATTGTCATAATACCAAATTAATATGATTTTAGTTTACTTATAATTAAAGATGGTTTATATTTTTTTTTAATTTTTTATACGTTTAATTTATTAATTTTAAATAAAATTGGATTGAATTTCTTTTTTTTAAATCATCCTCTTAATTTTTTTTATTTATATAGTTTTATGATTTTCTTGATTTTAATATTTATATATATTTATATAGTTTAACCTTATAACACCCTCTTATACAATTATTAATAATGCACATATTATGTTGCTTTTATAAATAGTATTGCTAATATACGTAAAAAATAATTACTTTTAACAAAATCCATCCTTAAACCCATAATTTAAAAAAAAAAAGTTGATATATTAAATTAGAATATGTTAATAAAAAAACTATAAATAAAATAGGCATAAAATTTTTAATTTAACCAATTATATAAAATTTTTAATTTAACCAATTAGTGTTGGAATAAAATTAAAAAAAAATCAATGATAATTATAGAAAATTATTTATACTTCAAAGTAACTACACAAATTGCTTGGTTTAAATAAAATTGTTCTACAAATAAAAATAATATATAGAGTTAATTTTAAATTAAAAATTTTATAAATATTAATTTAAACTATGTTCTAAAATTTCATTAAATAAATTAATCTAATAATAAAAAAGTTAAAATTAAAATTTTAAGTTGATTTTATAATCATATTTAATTTGTAATGATTTTTTAAAAATTTTCTTTGTCCACCTGCATATTCATGCTTATTTTTTCTGTTTTCTTTTATTATTTTTAATTAAAATTATTATTGTCCATTCAAAGTCCTAGTGCACCAAGAATTTCAGAAATAATAATTTTTTATTGTTATTTTACTCAAAATACATTAATTTTTAATAACGAATTAAATTTAACGTATAAAGTAATAAATAATGTATATAACATTATACATAATAATGTTATAAATTAATATAAAAGTGAAGCTAAAAACTTTAAGTTATAAGATTTATGCACATCACTAAGATATTATTGATAATTCTTATTAACAATTTAACTTAAATTTTTAATAATATATAAGGTATGCTGTTAAAGCCTATATTTATTATAGTGTCTCTCTTCCTCCATTTTTATATATATTATTGATGACAACCCTGTTAAAGTTAAAAGAATATATTCTTTTTTTTTAACGCCTAAAATAAGTATTTCCAATTAGTTTATGTTCCAAACTTACATTAAATATATTTTATCAAAACATTAAGAAATATTATCTTCTATAAAATATCATAAACAATATAAAATAATTAACCAAATTTCAATATGTTAAGTAGGTATTAAAGAAATTAATTAATTGAATTTACCATTATTAGCCCTTAAAACCTTACAAAATTAAAAATTTAAATACAATCCACTACTGCTTTATCGAATTTCCCAAGCACAATATAAATTAATAAATTAAAAAATTGAAATTCAATATTTTATTAATTTACTTTTGTAAATTTAAAATAAAAAAAACTGAAATTATTCATTTAATTTTTTATGATTACAATTATTTTTTAATAAAAAAATTATGAGTTTATTAAAATGTCAAGTTTACGAATTAAATCATCTAAAATTTACAACTCTTTTGCAAGTGGTGCTACACGTAAACATATTCATATTTATATAAGCATAATAAAATGTGTGATGAAATGAAAATCAGAAGAAACTAACCCAAAATAAATGTCATCAACTTATTATTTAAAAAAAAATTTTTAATTTATGAAATACTCCACATCTCAATATATAAGTAATTAATAATCCATGATAAACTCAAACAGTCCATGCACGTCCCGTAAGCTCCTTAATATTATTAACTAAATTCACTGTAACATTAACCATTCCCACATCTTCCGGCAGTATTTTAATCATTTCTTAAACTTAAGATTCTATCCCTTGGTTACTTTTTGAATTCAATAGAATTAAAGTTATAAAGATTTATTTTTAACGATTTTATATTTATAAACTTAATTAAAATAGAATTTTAATAGAAAAAGAATTTTTTAACGATTTTATAGCTAATTAATTTTTTTTAATATTATATATAATATAAAGAGAAACTTATCTATCTTAAAATTAGTTGTAGTTTTTAATAATCAATTAAATTTAATTTATTATTATTATAATTAATTTAAATTAAATAATGAATTAAATTTAATCCTTAATACATTAATTGCATTTTTATTTTTCATTTATTAATTTTTTATTTTAATTAATTATTTCTTATAAAATTTTTAATTGAAGTTTAGTATAAGTATGATTAAGAATTTTAAATTTATATAAACTTTAAAAATTAAAAATTTTAAATTTATTTAAACAATAAAATTAATTTAAATGATAAAAATATAATTATAATAAATTTAAAGAACGTAGGGCATTTTTGACAAGGACAACGTTCCCATTCCTTCCCATATTTATATATAGTATATATTATCAATATTAATAATCATATATTTATAATATTAATTCAATTTTTCTTATTTTACTAAATAATTTTATTTTTTAAAATTTTCATAATATTATCTAAAAACAAAAAATAATTATATTTAAAAAAGTTATAATAATTTTGGACCTATTCTAATCATAATACAAACTATGAATATATAATTAAATAGCAAAATTAAAAAAAAAAAAAAAAACTACCGCGTCATAATTCTAATACTATTTAAATAAAAGATATAAAACGATTTAAATGTTAATTGAAAAAGCAAAAGATTATATTAACCTGATTATACCTTAAAAATATATGACAGATATTTCCTATATAATCATTATCAAGGCTCAGCCAAAAATCTCTTCCAATTTGAATTTAATAACTACGTATTCGTTGATTTTAAGTTTATTTTATTTAATTTTAATCTTATTTTAATCTGAATTTAATGGACTCATATATAATACCTTATAATAAAGTTTTTTTTTTGCATTAAAATTAAAAATAAAATAAAGGTTAATCAATTATTTTATTTTATAAGACGTAATTATTACAAAATATTAATATAATATTATAAAATAATTTTTGTATGAGGCATATTTTAAAATATAAAATATTTTAAATAAAATAAAAATATTATAAATTTTAAAAAATATAAATTAGTTTTAGTTAGAAGTAAAATGATAATTTGATATTGAGAACGAATAACAAAATTTAATTAGTTATTTGGTAATTTGATGTTATGAGAATGAATGATAAAATTTAATTAGTTATTAAAAATTAATATATTATGATAATGTTATATAAAATTTAATAAAAATATATATAAATAAATTAAATTATAAATATTTATAGAAAACAAATAACATACACTAAAACAAAGTCTATAATTTCCAATTGTTAAAAAGTTTTATATTCACTTTAGTAATACATCAGATAATAATATTTTTACCATAACAATGACCATAAATATAAAGTTTCTGACGCGTTACCTACCACACCAATAATAACATATTAAAAATAATATTTTTTATATCAATGCTTTTAAATCCTCAATTTTGACCGAACTATAATAAAAACTAAACTATCAAATTAGATCAAAATTGACAAAAAAATATATATTTTGTTTCTTTTTGCTATAATTGCATAAATGCATAAAATTTTAAATTTCTTTTGGAATATTTGGCCTAAATTCAATCATTTATTTGGAAACCAATAATGGTATAATCGAAGATATGCAGATGGGGAATTTTCTGAAACGAAGTGTTTCTCAACTCTATGCTTTGGGTTACCATTCAACCATTAGGGAAGCCACCAACAAAAGCCTTCTTTTTTTAATTTATATATATATATAAAAAAAACCTTGTTATTCTCAACTCAAGCAAATGAGAAATGCAGTAGGTGTGGCCATAGGAGTTCAGCTAACAAAACTACCAACTGCACTGCAAATAGCAAAGATGAATAAGAAGAAAGCTGCAGTAGTTAATATGCCCCGCTTGCTAGGATTCAACAGGAATATTATCTTTCTAGTTTCCACATAGGATTCAACAAGAATTTGTTCCTATTCAACTGAATTAATTTCCCATTTCCATGATCTTCTGACAAATTTAGATTGAAAGCATTTGTAGCAAGAAAAGATTTGCTAAGAAATAAACCAGAAAGCAGTTCCATAATCTAAATAACAGAAGACATAAATAACACATCCATATCTCCCTTTCTAATACTCTTCATATTCACAAATCCAGCCGACAAAGACCTTACAAGCAGGTATCCTTCTCGAATAAAACCTCTCACCACCCACCCAACCACCCTCTTTTCCTTTTTCTGGTTGGAGAAAGAGATGCCTAGACAAGTAGATGTCACAAAATCATAACGACAATATTAACAAAATAATACTACAGCTGAATAGTAACAAGAGCCAGGAAGAGCTCATCCAACAAAATTCCCCGGACTTCTCTGTTCTTTGAACACTAGATGCCTTATAAATACTCAGCAATATATCTACCAATAGCTTTGCAAAAGCTAAAAATCCAAAAAATAAGCAAATGAAAAACACCGTGATACCCTTATTTTCCATAGATATTTGATTATCTCGAACCCTTTCAACCATTAACCTACAAATAAAGTGGCACTTGTTAGCATGAGAACTACATGAAACCAAGAAACATCGAGTTACATAACCTATGTCAAACAATTTTGAAAAAAATAGAAATATGTAGAGAGAGAGAGAGAGAGAGAGGGCACTTGTGCTCAGAAGATGAGGTGATAACCTGAAATGGATAAAGAGGGCCACTGACTTCAAGAAACAACTAATTATTCCCCTAGTACCTATTTGATGTAATGGCATCATCCAAGATAGGCCAATAATTATCCCATCATTTTGATTTTATAAATGTATGACCATATCTAAGTAAGCATGGTCATCTTGAAATTGGTTCACTAGCCACATGTCCCGTCCTAGCAAAATAATATGAAATCAACCTGGAAAATCTCTAAAAGAAGCACCATGCACAGCCAGAGTTGACTATTCTGATAGAACCATTTCAAGATTTAATTAAGAGTGACCGTGTGAGGTGAAACCTAATGCAAACAAAGAATCCAAGTACCCAGGCATCTTCACTGCCCCATTCTTTGCTCCTTTCCCAGCAACAATGTGGAATAAGGCAACAATGTGGAATAAGACTCTATTAATCATTGTGACTCTCATTATGTACATAATTTGTGTTAGGATCTACCAAAGAAATTGGGCATATTGAAAAACAGTTTCCACTTTTTCATGCTATTTGAAAGAGCACAAGCCAATCAATGGAGATGAGGACCATTAACCACTTTCCTTGAGCATACCCAAAAAATCCCATTATGTCATAAATTGCTGTCCCATGGCACCAAGGTTTCTTCTTTTCTTTTTCCTTTTAATTAAGAGAACTTATCAAAAAGTGACCAAAAGTTATTACTGCATATTCAGGGTTCTTTTATTGAAAATTAATCATCTAATTGCAAAAATATTTTTGAACCATAGTATACCAATAATTGAAGTTTTCATAGAGGAACAGAAGCAACCTGAGCGCAAGATTATCCCTGAGGAGATAATCCATCTGTGTAGAAACAAGGGATTTCCAAGAAAGAAGATTGTCAACCTCTTTAGCCTGCAAGAAGAAAGCATGACAAATGAGTTGAAAGAGACCTATTATAATCAAACAAAATTAATGAAAAGAAATAGAAAAAACTGACAAGGTGGGAAATTCACATACTATGACCTCCTGGCTGTCAAGGAGATTCTTTATGTCAGATATGATTTTCTCTAAAAGTGTGTCTTTCTCTCCCAAATCTTTGTCAAATTCTTTAAAAATATTGCCATATCTGTAATTCACCTCCTCCAAATATCGTTCCAAAACAGATAAACTTAAGTCCAGAGAATGAACTTTCTGCATCAATATTTTAAGAACAGTGTCCCCTGGCATTCTGCCTACTTGTTGGTGATGAATTTCTTCCACGCGATCTGGCAATTTATTTTTCGTTACTTCATGCTTCATGTTTGAGTTTTCAACTGAAGTGCCAGATTCAATTCCCATCCTCAGTTCTTGATCAAAATCATCAACACGAGAAGACTCTGATAGAGATGGTAAAGGTTTTGGCTCACCAGTTCCCTCATCATATATAATCTTGTTTTCAACAGAGATCAAATCTTCCAGCATTCGCTCAACAGCATCAACTCCGTACACTTCAACAACACTAAGAGTACAATAAAACTCTGTACCATAATGGCTAAGAAGACTCAGCTTTAGATATCTCACCCACTGTGGCTCCTGAAGAACAAACATTTGTGAAAGCTTAACATTAGCAGCTGTAAAATTCCCAAGCTGGACCCATGAGTCTGTCGGATAAACCAAACTGCCAAGCAGCACAAAATCTTTTAAATTAGAAGAGTAGTGCTCAAAATTTGCAATTTTAATTGTGTCTACTAAGGTTTCTTCTGAAAGTTCTATTACAACAAATTTCTCTTCAGCAGAGCATGGATTTCGAAGGTACTTGTCCTTGTCTTTGCCTAAGACATTAGAGGCTCCCTTTGCTTCCTTATTAAAATCCAATACCTTCGCTCCCTTCGATGCTGAAGCATAATTGTACTCCTGACCCCCAGGCTCCACTCTATGAATTACACCTCCAGCTTGAGCAGTTCCTGATTTACTTTTAGAGCTGAATGCTCTGCTTTTGAATTCGTCAAGACCCAATGGCACAGAATGAGATAGCCTGTCAATCTTAGGACCACTATTTTCAAATTTCACATCTGAAACAGAGTTTGCCTCAGGTTGCTCCATAACAAAGGCATAATTTGTGTTACCTTCACTGCCAAGTAACTCATCATTTGAACCCCTGGTTTCAGCTGTATCTGTACACAAACTTTCATCTGAATAGACAGAACAAATTTTATTTAAAAATGTTGTTTCCAGGGACTCAGAAAGTATACAAAGTCCCAAATTTGCTTCACTGCAAGTTGATATGCCAGCTGCAGGTACTGCAGATTCATCTAAACCAAAGACACAAAAGAGAGACTAATGAGAAGCTAGGGACACACTGAAGTTAAAGTTGAGGCATTCCAAAAATCAGACAGGCTAGAACAAATTTAAAAAAATAATGCCACTACTACTTTAACTCAAATCAACTTAGATTCACAAGTTATATTTATAATTGAATCTTATGGTTTCAAAACTTCCCCAGTAGTTGTAGTTGACGCAGTGTGTAGCAGGTATAGATTGTCAAACGAACAAATCTCCAAAAAAAACAAAGGTTTAATCCAAAACCTCAAGAAGAAAGAGATAAAACTAAAGCAAAAAAGCTTTATTGAGAATTGGAAAAACAAAGAAAGTTGCAAAATCTAAATATAATGGGGGTATTTATAGAGTTTGGATGTCCTAAACTAATTAAGAATAAAATAACTATTATCTAGGAGTTTAGACAAATATAAATACAATAGAAAATCTATGTTACATGCCATAGAAGGAAGAAGAGAAGTAATAATGTTAAGCAGAATGAGGGTCAGGTAGATAATGTTTTTGAGGGAAATATTGTTGAGGAAGTTAGAGGGAATAATTGAATTGGTTACAGTCAGTTGTGTAACTGCTTTATAAAAGGAAAGATCCTCATCTGTATTCATTCATTCCATTAATGAATCAATAACAGAACTTCTCTCTCTGATTCTACTCTCTTCTCTTCTCATCTAAGTCTAATTCTCTTCTCCTCTACTCTCTATTCTTTAGATTTGTTTCAATCTCTGCATCCAGAGGTTGAATTAGGGCTGATACCTAACAATCTAGATAAGATAGAAAAATAGCTACCCTTAATTGAAGTTGGTTAAGTAATAAGTAATCCAAATTGAAATAGGAAAAAAAAAATAAATAATAACATAAATAAATAATAATAATAATAATAATAATAATTAGCAAGTTGTTGTGTCACGCATCATTCCCCAACTTGAAAAAAGACTCGTTCGTGAGTTGGTTTCTAGATACTCAAGTGCACAATCAGCTAAGTACAAGCACAAACCAGCCACAATGAAGGTCTTGAAGATGTTCCCCATCCAATACGGAAGATCAACAACATAGGCATTGCCATTAATCCTTTTAGTAATCTTGAATGTACCATATTTCCTTTGTTTAAACTTGCGATGTCCCCTAACAATCCTTGCTTTACTCATAAACACCATGACTTCATCTCCTACCTCAAATACTTTGAATCTTCTATGTCTATCCATAGCTTCTTTGTACTTTGCATTAGCTTTCTTAAGCATTTTCTTCACATCCCCTTGAACCGATTGCACTTGTTCGGCAAGATTTCCAACAGCTACACTCAAACCTAGAACCTTTGGAAGCTTTATCAAGTCCAAGGCATAATTAGGAACCTTGGTATACAAAATAGAGAATGGAGTCCTTCCTGTAGCACTATGGACAGCATTGTTGTAAGCAAATTCCTGCTTATGGTATGGCTAAGTCCCATTGCTTCGATCTATCCTTGCAAATGCTTCTTATCAAATTCCCCAAGGTTTTATTCACCACCTTTGTTTGACCATCAGTTTGTGGATGTGTTGTGCTACTAAACTTCAATGAAGAATCAAACAATCTCCACCAAGTGATTCAAAAGTGACTTAAGAACTTGGTGTTACGATCAGATGTGATGGTCTTAGGCACTCCATGCAAGCGTACAACCTCCCTAAAGAATAGTTTGGCTATAGAAGTTGCATCCACTGTCTTCTTGCAAGGTAGGAAGTGTGTCATCTTAGAGAACCTATCAACAACAACAAAAATTGAATCCATACCTCATTGAGTTCGTGGTAACAAAACACGAAGTCCATTGATATGTCCTCCAATATGGCATTTGGCATAAGCAAAAGCATGTAAAGTTCTATATTTTGTGTTTGTCCCTTGGATATCTAACACACATAATACCTAGAGACAATATGAGTAACATCTCCCCTCAATTTAGGCCAATAGTATCTACTATTCATAGCTTCAATGGTCGTATTCCTTCCAAGATGTCCTATTAAGCCAACTTGACTTTCTCACGAATAGATATGCGAGAAATACAAAAAGTTGTCCACCTTTCATGAGATAATCATCATGCACAAAATAATCATCATGGGATTGGTTCAGCATACACTTGCCCCATGCTTCTTTAAAATCCTCATCATTCACATATAAATCTTTCAAATACTCAAATTCTACAATCTCCACTCTAAGGGTTTTAATTAAGGCCACCCTTCTACTTAATGCATCGGCTACTACATTTCGTTGTCCCGGTTTGTGAATCAACTTTTATGGGAATATATCCACAAAAGCTGACCATCTAGCATGCATGTCACTCCTAATTTGCTTTTAACTCTCTAGAAACTTCAATACTTAGTGATTGGCATAAAGCACAAATTCTTTTGCAATTAGACAATGTTCCCATGTCTTTAAAGCCCTCACAACCACATAAAACTCTTTATCATAGGTAGACCACTTTCGACTTGGCTCACTCAACTTTTCACTAAAGAAGGAAATTAATCTCTTTTCTTAGGAAAGCACAACACCTATTCCCAAACCACTAGCATCACATTCAACTTCAAATAATTTCTCAAAATTAGGAAATGCTAGAACAAGGATTGTACATGGCTTCTCTTTAATCAAGGCAAAGCTCTTCTTTGCTCCTCATCCCATTGGAAATTTCCCTTTTTCAAACACTCAGTAATGGATGCCACAATACTAAAGTGTTTAATGAACCTCCTATAAAAGGTTGCTAGCCTATGAAAAATCCTGGCTTCACAGACCATTTTAGGAGTAGGCCACTCTCTAATAGCACTTACCTTCTCTTCATCCGCTTTAATCCCATGCTTACCACAAATCCCAAAAACAAGAAGCCATCAATCATGAAAATACACTTCTTCAAATTAGCATATAGCTTGTTTTCCGTTATTACTTTAAACACCTCTCGAAGATGCCCCACATACTCATTAAGAGACTTACTAAAGATAAGAATATTATCAAAATACACCACTATGAGTTTACCAATGAAGGTCTAAGTACTTAGTTCATTAGCCTTGTGAATGTGCTTGGTGTTAGTAGTATGCCCTAGAGCATATCATTTAGTATGTATCTTGTACATAATTTTATTAATAAAAGGCATTTCCACTTTTCCGTTTACATAATATATTTATGTGTAATAGAAAAGGTCCATTGATATTTTGTTAGAAATATTATTCTTAAGTTGTTAAGAATATGAGTGACAATATTTCTAGCACAAAGTATCATAAATAGGTTCACAATCGAGGATACTTCATAATAAGGACATGACTTATCCAGAAAGATTGTATTCATGTTTGTTCCCAAGTTATTTATATGAGATATAAATAAGATGGAATGGTGAGTCTCATGCCATATAACAAACATGATAGGCACTTATAAATGATAAGTAGGCCGAACCAGTGACACTTATGACAAGCACATGGAGTTTACTCTTGTCAATGTTTTGTCATAAATCATATCAGTGCATATAATCTTTAGACACGAGATAGCACGATTATCTTGTATATAGGTAGTTTGAGTTTGATCTCGCTTTCATACTTGTACTGTATGGGTATATGGGCATGTGTTGGCTCACCTAGTTATATATGGAGGTAGGTGTTGATCAAGATGGAATCTGTTCCTCTAAGTAAATAGAGATAAAATCCTATGTTCATTTAATTGTTCTTGATGTTTCAAGTTCTGGCAGACAGATAGATTTATTGAGAAAAGAGTTTACGATGAGAAAAATCTTTTAATCAAGCTGGAATTAAAAGAGAACATAATATTCATAGCAAATGGAGTTTGACATAAACCATGACTCGGCTTGAGTTGGGATTTTGTAACAGAGAGATTCTAGTGCATGGTAACATATGATTATAGGTTCATTTAAGGTAAACCTTATTACCAATTGGGTGGCCATGGCATGCTATGCTAGGTGTTAACCATGGTCTATGAGGTTCATAAAATGATTTAGAGAAATCATTTATGGTAAGAAAGAGTTCTGATGATATTAAGAGTTGATATCATTTCTCATTGCCAATTAGTGATGAGCCTAGTAAGTCACACACATACACAAGTTATCACCTATTTAAATATGATTTAATTAATTAATTAAAGAGTTTAATTGATTAATTAAATAGATTTGGTTTGCAATAAAATTGCAAAGTCCCTAGCATGACTTGAAACCAAATCTAGATTATTGGATGTGTAGTATAAATTAAATTTATATTTAAAGTGTTTAAATATGAATTTAATTGATGAGAAATTAATTAATAGAGTTTAATTAATTAATTTATATTTGATATAAATTAATTAGAAGAAGAAAATAATTATTTTGGGTTAAGAACTCAAAATTAAGACACAAGGGCATTTTCGTCATTTCACAGTGTGACACGTGGCACCATGAGATGGTGACACATGGCATAACACATAAGCTTGCCAAATATTTTTAATCATGTAAGATGATTAAAATCAAGATTAAATATAGGTTTGACACTTGGCACAATGTGATTGGGTCACTTAAACCTAGAGCTAATCAAAAGGTGACATGTGGCTAGGGTTTAATGTGTTAACCTAGCTATTTAAGTGTGGTTATGAATGGAAAACATAACCAGCAGCCTCTCCTCTCAATTGTCACGCCACTTTGAGCCTCTCCAGCCATTCTTCTTCATCTCTCATCAATTCAAAGAGATTAGCCATCAATCTCTTGAATTAAGAACACTAGAAATTGTTTCTAGTGTCCTGTTTACATCTCTAATCTCTTAAAAGGCAGAACTTGAATTTCTAATTAATAGAAAAGGCTTTAGAAGCTGTTCAAGGGCTGCCATAGGTGTTCTTGGTGTGGACAAGCTAGAGGGACAACATCTGGTGTCCTGAAGACGAATCTCAAAGGCGCAGACACGCTGCAGCACATCAAGAGGTTAGTGTAATCGTTCTTGATTTAATCTAGGGTTCTAAAATTAATCTAATTAATTTTAAAATCTTAAATGGCAAATACAGATCCAAAAACATATTAAAAGAGTTTTAATATGTTGTTTATCATTGAAATCAAATAGATAAAAATAAATCTTGCATGGTGCATGTGACCCTAGGTGAAAATTTTTGAATTCAATGGTATAATCTTGTGTTTTTCACGCTTCCGTTCCTTCAATTGGTATCAGAGCCACTATATTTGCCATTTAGATTGTTGATTATATGATTTAATTGTGTGATTTGATCATGAGATGATTGATCCATTGCTGGTTGCAATGGATGTGTGGCGGCACACAAGGTAAATCCACCATAGGTGGCGGCAACAATGCTTCTTCATGGTGGCGCAAGGTTTGCTTTTTAATTTACAATTGTTGTATGATCTAAAAGCTTATCTTATGTCTAATTAAATTGTTTAATTAGAATTTTTATTACACAATTAAATTATGATTCAAATCAGAATTTTAAAAAATGTTTGAATGTGATTCAAATCTGAATTTTAAAAGTTGTTTGAATGAGATTCAAATCTGAATTTTTAAAGTTGTTTGAATCATATTTAAATCTGATTTTTTAAAATTGATTCAATAAAATTCAGATCTGATTTTTTAAAAAATATTTGAATGTGATTCAAATCTGATTTTTTAAAAAATGTTTGAATGTGATTCAAATCTGAATTTTTGAAGTTGTTTGAATGTGATTCAAATCTGAATTTTTAAATTTGTTTGAATGAGATTCAAATCTGAATTTTTAAATTTATTTGAATCATATTCAAATCTGGATTTTTAAGTTGAATATGAGATATTCAATTTAATTTAAGAATGTATGTTTTATTTAATTGTTAAATAGTGATATGCATGATGGATGATCATGGACTATAAAAGACCAATGTGATTGGATTTTTTTCTTTTATGTTTCTTTGGGATTGTAAATTAATTAATTTATTTTAATTTATTTTGGGCATGTATTATTAAGTTTGTAATAATATTTTGGGTTGTAATTTCATTTATTTAAGTTCTTGTAAATTCGCCTTGGTATGCCAAGGATTACTATGTAATATTCGATTGCAAGAAGTTCAAGGAGGTCAAGAGCATTGGTGGGACCAGTGGGAGGAATTCAATATCAAGTGTTGATTATGTACTCCTTCAGCAACTCTTGTAAAATGAATGAATGAAATGCACCTAGGAATGCCCTGATTCAATTCTTGGTGGCTCAGAATTGAATCCCTTAGAAAGTCCATGATCATACCATATTTACTGCTTATCCATGAATGCATGAGATGTATGGGAATGTATGCAATTATATGATATATGCATGCTAAATGGATAATGTGCAAAGTGAGACCTTAATAGTAATTAGGATGGCTATAAAATCTTCCAAACAAATGATTAAGTTGGAAATGCTATAATTAAAGTAATTATAACATAAGCCCTCCATTGGGGCAATTATTTTAAGAAATTTTAAATAGTTGCATGAGATGCAATTAATTTAAGAGATTTTCTTAAGAATAATTGTTAAGCATGAGATGTTGTAAATATGTAAATGGTTTGGTGGCCAATATTGGATGTACCTGAGGACATTAAAATTATTTGCATAATTACTGGCTCAATGGGATCAACTTAACTAATGCAAGATAAGTCAATATTGGATGTACCTGAGATTTTGAGCATTAGGGGCTAGCAAAAGGATTGAACCTCACATGAGATGTGATGGGCAAGGAGTTGCTCACTTATAGTTTATTGTAATTCCAATAATGGATGTACCTGAGGATGATCAATAGAATTATAAGAATTCAATCACCCACTAGAAATCCATCCAACTAGGATTTCCGTTTTCTACTTTGGAAGTGTAGGATTCGCTAAGTTAGTGGGAGGACCAATTTGATTAAAAGACCATAATCATTTTGGTTAATTACATGATACATTTACTAATTAATCTGGTTATTTTCTGCAGTTAATTTTCTGATAAAAATGAGCACAAAACAACCACCACCATCCAATATCCTTGCAAGCATACTTGATCACAACAGGTTGACAGGACCTAATCTGTCTGATTGGCTAAGAAATTTGAAACTTGCAACCTTGAACATATAGGATATGTTCTAGATTCAAATGTTCCTGGTCCCTTACCTCCAGAGGCCACACAAGAGGAACATGATACTTTGGACAAGTGGAAGGAGCATGATATGAGAGCTAAGTGTTACATGCTTGCTTCCATGAGTAATGAGTTACAGAAGCAACATGAGAACATGCAGAGTGCTAGTGAGATCCTCCTTCACCTACAAGAGTTGTATGGTGAGCACAACAGGAATGCTAGGTATGAGATATCTAGACAGTTATTCCGTATGAGGATGTCTGAGGGACAGAATGTTGGGGATCATGTCCACAAGATGATTCGGCTGATTGAGCAGTTGGAACATCTTGACTTCAACATGGATTTCCAACTACAAACGGATTTGATCCTTCAGTCCCTTCCTGAGTCTTTTGGGAATTTTGTGACAAATTTCCATATGACTAAACAGGAATGCACCTTAGCTGAATTACTCAACATGCTGGTTATTGCCCAAAAGAATATGCCAGGCAATAAAGGAAAAGAGGTAGCTTTGGTTGCATCTTCTTCTACTGGAAAGTCCAACAAGAAGAAGGGCAATAAGAAAAAGAAACCTCAGATTCCTGGTCCTTCCAAGAAAATAGCTAAACAGAAAAGGAAGACTAAAGCTGATGAAGGCAAAGGAAAGTGTTTCCACTGCCAAAAGGATGGGCACTGGAAAAGGAACTGCCCAGAGTATCTTGCTTCTCTGAAGGACAAGAAGGATACACCTTCGGAAGGTATGTCCATATCTTGTTATTTAGATTCTGATGATACTCATAGTTCATCTACAGCTTGGGTTTTAGATACTGGTGCCAGTTCTCACATTTCTAATGATATGCAGGAACTAGCAAACAGTAGCAGCTTGCGTTCTCAAGATATTAGAGTCCGGATTGGCAATGGCTCAACTGTTGAAGCTTTAGCCATAGGATCTAAATCTTTTTACATGTTTGGACATGTTTTGTGTTTGGATAATATTTTATATGTACCTGATGCTTTTAAGAACATCATTTCTATATCTAGTTTGACTAGAAATGGCTATGAATTTCAGTTCACTGATGATGTTTGCAATATTTATTTTGGAAATAAATATGTTGGTTCGGGTTATATGAATGATGGTCTTTATTATTTGGATAATAATGACAAACACAAATTGAATGCAAGTGATCTAAAAGAATACAATGCCATGGTGAAAACCAACTCAAGTTCAAAATATATTTGGCACTTAAGGTTATGTCATGTTGCAGAAGATAGGATTGCAAAATTGGAGAAAATGGGGATTCTATCCTCATTGGGCTCTGAGCCTACTCCAACTTGTGAATCTTGCCTTCAAGGCATAATGTCTAGTTCACCCTTTGTTGGACAAGGGCTAAGATCGGAAAATTTTTTGGAGCTAATAGTGAGTGATGTATGTTGTCCATTTTAAGAAATGGCTAGAGGGGGCTTTCATTATTTTATTACCTTTCTGATGATAAATCAAGGTTTGGGTATTTGTATTTGATGAAATACAAACATGAATCCTTTGAAAAGTTCAAAGAATTTAAATCAAGTAGAAAATCAAACAGAAAAATATTAAAGCTCTTCGATCGATCGTGGAGGTGAATATTTTAATCTTGAATTTGATGAATACTTGAGAGAGCATGGCATTGTTTCTCGGTGACTCCTCCAGAACGCCATACCTGAATGGTGTATCCGAAGGAGAAATCGTACCCTATTGGATATGGTACGTAGTATGATGAGCTATCTTGATATGCCAATCTCCTTTTGGGGATTTGAATTAGAATCAGCTTTATATATTCAGAAAAGGATTCCATCAAAATCAGTTTCTTCCACACCTTATGAGATATGGCATGGAAGAAAACCAAGTCTTAAGCATGTTAAGATTTGGGGTTGTCCAGATTATATCAAAAAGCTGAACAACGATAAATTGGAGACCAGATCGTAAAAGGTCGATTTGTTGGATATCCAAAAGATAGTTTTGGATATTATTTTTATTTGTCTACTTCACAAAGGTTGTGATAAGTAGAGATGCCACATTTCTTGAACAACAGTTTGTTCAAGAAGGAGGCAAAGGAAGGCAAATAGAGTTAGAATTGGGGAATTCTGACCAACCAACAGATCAGATGGATATAGATCCATCTAGTCAACCTATACCCATTGATGATACATCTACAGCTGTTCCTCGTAGAACAACTGGGTATCTCACCCACCGGTGAGATATGGTTTTTTTCATGAAGAAGAACAAGAGTTGTCTACTCATGGAGAAGTAGATCATGGAGATGATCCACTTACCTATGAAGAAGCTATATCAGATATAGACTCTTCAAAATGGATTGATGCTATGAAATCCGAGATTGATTCCATGTATAAGAATCAAGTTTGGGATCTTGTTGACCCACCTGAAGGTATTGTACCTATAGGGAACAAATGGGTTTTCAAGAAGAAAATTGGTTCTGATGGAAAGGTAGAGACATATAAGGCAAGGCTAGTAGCGAAAGGGTTTCGCCAAAGGCAAGGAATAGACTATGAGGAGACTTTCTACTGTTGCCATGCTTAAATCAATTAGGATTTTATTAGCAATAGCTGCATACTATGATTATGAGATTTGGCAGATGGATGTCAAAACAGCTTTTCTCAATGGATACATTGAAGAAAACATTTTCATGGAACAACCTAGGGGATTTGAATCCCAAGATGGTTCCAAGGTATGCAAGCTAAAGCGATCCATTTATGGGTTGAAACAAGCTTCGAGGAGTTGGAACATCCGTTTTGATGAAGCCATTAAATCCTTTGGTTTTATCAAAAATGAGGATGAGCCATGTGTATATAAGAAGGTTAGTGACAGTGCTATCACTTTCCTTGTCTTATATGTGGATGACATACTGTTGATAGGTAATGATACAGGTATGTTGACGACTATAAAGGTATGGTTGTCAAATACATTCTCCATGAAAGACTTAGGGGAAGCAACCTATATTCTTGGGATTCGCATCTATAGAGATAGAGCGAAAAGGATAATTGGTTTATCCCAAAGTCTTTACTTGGAAAAGGTGTTAAAGAGGTTTAACATGCTTGATTCCAAGAGAGGATTGTTACCAGTGAGACATGGTATCCATCTTTCTAAAGAGATGTCTCCAAAGACACCTGAAGAAAGAGATAAGATGGCCAGGATTCCAGAGGCTTCGGCTATTGGAAGTTTAATGTATGCAATGTTGTGTACTAGGCCGGATATCGCATATGCTGTTAGTTTGACTAGCAGGTATCAATCCAATCCAGGTTTGGAACACTGGATAGCTGTCAAGACTATCCTTAAGTACTTGAGAAGAACTAAGGATTTATTCTTGATTTATGGAGGTGGAGGCTTGCAATTGGATGGTTATCACGATTCGATTTCCAATCGATATCGATGATAGAAAGTCTACCTCTGGATATGTGTTCATTTGTAATGGAGGTGCGATCGGTTGGAAGAGTTCCAAACAGAGCACGCATTGCAGATTCCACTCATCGAGGTGAGTATATTCTTGCATCGATCTGCAAAGGAAGCTGTTTGGATAAAGAAGTTCGTGATGAACTTACAAGAGTTCCTTCCATTGAGTCGCCAGTTCCATTACACCGTGACAACAATGGAGCGATCATCTGAGCTAAGGAACCAAGGTCTCACCAGAAATCCAAACACATAGAAAGGCGCTACCACATTATCAGAGAAATAGTTGGGCGAGGCGATGTAGCCATGCAGAAAATAGCATCAGCTGAAAATCCAGCTGATCCATTCACTAAGCCTATGTCACAGACTCAGTTAGACCGACATCTTGAGAAGATAGGTCTAAGATATTGTAATGATTGGCTCTAGTGCTAATGGGAGATTGTTAGTAGTATGCCCTAGAGCATATCATTTAGTATGTATCTTGTACATAATTTTATTAATAAAAGGCATTTCCACTTTTCCGTTTACATAATATATTTATGTGTAATAGAAAAGGTCCATTGATATTTTGTTAGAAATATTATTCTTAAGTTGTTAAGAATATGAGTGACAATATTTCTAGCACAAAGTATCATAAATAGGTTCACAATCGAGGATACTTCATAATAAGGACATGACTTATCCAGAAAGATTGTATTCATGTTTGTTCCCAAGTTATTTATATGAGATATAAATAAGATGGAATGGTGAGTCTCATGCCATATAACAAACATGATAGGCACTTATAAATGATAAGTAGGCCGAACCAGTGACACTTATGACAAGCACATGGAGTTTACTCTTGTCAATGTTTTGTCATAAATCATATCGATGCATATAATCTTTAGACACGAGATAGCATGATTATCTTGTATATAGGTAGTTTGAGTTTGATCTCGCTTTCATACTTGTACTGTGTATGGGTATATGGGCATGTGTTGGCTCTGCTAGTTATATATGGAGGTAGGTGTTGATCAAGATGGAATCTTCCTCTAAGTAAATAGAGATAAAATCCTATGTTCATTTAATTGTTCTTGATGTTTCAAGTTCTGGCCAGACAGATAGATTTATTGAGAAAAGAGTTTACGATGAGAAAAATCTTTTAATCAAGAACTAGAATTAAAAGAGAACATAATATTCATAGCAAATGGAGTTTGACATAAACCATGACTCCAGCTTGAGTTGGGATTTTATAACAGAGAGATTCTAGTGCATGGTAACATATGATTATAGGTTCATTTAAGGTAAACCTTATTACCAATTGGGTGGCCATGGCATGCTATGCTAGGTGTTAACCATGGTCTATGAGGTTCATAAAATGATTTAGAGAAATCATTTATGGTAAGAAAGAGTTCTGATGATATTAAGAGTTGATATCATTTCTCATTGCCAATTAGTGATGAGCCTAGTAAGTCACACACATACACAAGTTATCACCTATTTAAATATGATTTAATTAATTAATTAAAGAGTTTAATTGATTAATTAAATAGATTTGGTTTGCAATAAAATTGCAAAGTCCCTAGCATGACTTGAAACCAAATCTAGATTATTGGATGTGTAGTATAAATTAAATTTATATTTAAAGTGTTTAAATATGAATTTAATTGATGAGAAATTAATTAATAGAGTTTAATTAATTAATTTATATTTGATATAAATAAATTAGAAGAAGAAAATAATTATTTTGGGTTAAGAACTCAAAATTAAGACACAGGGGCATTTTCGTCATTTCACAGTGTGACACGTGGCACCATGAGATGGTGACACATGGCATAACACATAAGCTTGCCAAATATTTTTAATCATGTAAGATGATTAAAATCAAGATTAAATATAGGTTTGACACTTGGCACAATGTGATTGGGTCACTTAAACCTAGAGCTAATCAAAAGGTGACATGTGGCTAGGGTTTAATGTGTTAACCTAGCTATTTAAGTGTGGTTATGAATGGAAAACATAACCAGCAGCCTCTCCTCTCAATTGTCACGCCACTTTGAGCCTCTCCAGCCATTCTTCTTCATCTCTCATCAATTCAAAGAGATTAGCCATCAATCTCTTGAATTAAGAACACTAGAAATTGTTTCTAGTGTCCTGTTTACATCTCTAATCTCTTAAAAGGCAGAACTTGAATTTCTAATTAATAGAAAAGGCTTTAGAAGCTGTTCAAGGGCTGCCATAGGTGTTCTTGGTGTGGACAAGCTAGAGGGACAACATCTGGTGTCCTGAAGACGAATCTCAAAGGCGCAGACACGCTGCAGCATATCAAGAGGTTAGTGTAATCGTTCTTGATTTAATCTAGGGTTCTAAAATTAATCTAATTAATTTAAAAATCTTAAATGGCAAATACAGATCCAAAAACATATTAAAAGAGTTTTAATATGTTGTTTATCATTGAAATCAAATAGATAAAAATAAATCTTGCATGGTGCATGTGACCCTAGGTGAAAATTTTTGAATTCAATGGTATAATCTTGTGTTTTTCACGCTTCCGTTCCTTCACTTGGTGCATTGGTTAGCCCAAAGGGCATAACTAACCACTCATACAATTCGTCCCTTGTCTTGAACTCAGTCTTCCACTCATCTCTAGGATGAATCTTGATTTGATGATAACCCTCCTTAGATCGATCTTGGCGAAGATGACCTATCCCTCCAATTGATCAAGCATGTCCTCCAACCAAGGGATTGGAAATTAGTATCCACCAATATTCTGTTAATAGCTTGGCTGTTAATGCACATCCTCTACCTTCTGATTTGTAATGAGGTAGATTAGGTAGGCTTGAGAGGGCATTAGAGGTGAGCATTCGATTCAATTCGAACGAAACCGAACCGAATTAAATTATGAAAACCGAATTACATATTTTAGAAACCGAACCAAATCGAATCGAAATGGATGAAAAATCGAATCGAACCGAACCGCTCTATTTCGTTTCGGTTAGGTTCAAACTGTTTATTTTTTATTATTTTTTAATTTAAACTTGATTTTTAAGTTATTTTGTCTAATTTTGACTTTGGTTTGAACCTAATAACCATTAATCAATAAAATTAAACAATATATATATATATATATATATATATATATATAATTACATATAATTCATAAATTCTCCATAAAAATAAATCAATTCAAAAATCGATTCGATTCGGTTCGGTTCGATTTCAATATAAAAAATTACAATTTGGTTCGGTTCAGTTTAACCGTTTTTTTTCTCTTCAAAACCGAACTGAACCGAAATAACCGAAATTTTTATAATATAAAACCGAACCGAACCAAACCAAATTATTTAAAAAACTGAACCGAATTACCGAATTAAGGCAGTTTAGTTAGGTTTATTCGGTTTGAACCGAACAATTCTCACCCCTAGAGGGCACCAAATCAATGTGGTGTTGTATATCTCTCATAGATGGCAACTCATTGGGCAATTCATCAGGAACCACACCATGAAACTCCTCTAATAGGCTTTTCATCTCTACTAGCAATTGGCTTGGCTCCTCTTTCTTTCTTTCTTCGCCTTTTATCACCAAAAGATGCACCTATTTAGTCTCCTTGCGCTCAGCTACAATTTTAAAAGGCTTATTGGTAATTGAGAGAAAATCTCTTTCCTCCACTTTAAAAGTTTCGGTAGGTTTCTTTTCTCTAATTGGTACAAGAGTGTATATCTTTTCTTCCTTCTCCAGCTTGTATTTATTTTTCCGATGATAGTGCTTTGCATCAACATCAAACTGCCAAAGTCTCCCAAGCAAAATATGGCAAGCATCCATATAAACAACATCATAATAAATTTCATCAGCATACTTACCAATAGAGAAAGGAACCTTGCCACGTTCATTGCCTTGAATCCCTCCAACTTCCTTGATCCATCCTATAGTGTAAGGATGTGGATGTGCCTCAGGTGTGAAGGATAGTTTTTGGATAGCTCTTAGACTCATGATATTCTCCTAACTTCTACCATCAATGATCAAGTCAAAATATTTCCATTCACTGCGCATCGAGTACGAAAAAGTTTGTGTTTTTGTGTACTGTCTTCTACTTTAGGTGAAAGCGTCAATATTCTCCCATATAAACACCTTCCTCTTGCTCATATTCTTCCTCAACATCATTCCCATTAGGTCCACAAAACTCTTCTTCCTCATCTTCAATCTCCCTTTCCACTAAATTAACCAATTTCCTCTTTCAGCATTTATTGGAACGATGCCCAATCTTATTGAACCTATAGCACTTAATAGCTATAGGTTTTGCATAAGAATTAGAAGCTTTAGGTACATCAAAATTGGTACCTCTGCTACCTTCAACTGTTGGTGCTTTGATGTTGCTCTTCTCTACATTCGTGCCACTTGAACTAGGGGATCCTTGTGTTATTTTCCCTTTTTCCTTTTCGACTGCACATTTATTATCTCCATACTTTTTAAAAGGCTCTTGCTTCATCACTATCTTAACTTTCAAGGCTACGTTTCTAACTTTTTGAACACTCATCACCATTTGAATGCTAATTTTGTCATGTATTAAAGGCTTTAAATCTCTCAAATACCTTACAGCTTGTTCACTATCACTCTCAGCTAAGCATGGTTTCAAATTGCGGTCCCAGTTGCAGGTAACGAAAATAGGTCTATAACGGCCATAACGTAACGGTAACGGCCTAGCGCTATACAAATTTTTCAGAGAAAATTAGCAACGTTCATAAAATGACGCTACACTATGCACATGTGAAAAAAAGGCAAAGGAATCTTCAAAGTAACGGCCGTTATTGTTACGTAACGGCCGTTACAGCCATTACACCTGCAAGTACCTGTTTGCCTGTAAATAACAGTCTCACTGATGACAGCCCCCTTCAAAACCTGTAAATGACAGTTGTTACGTTATGTAACGGCCATTATTTGAAACAATATTGCTAAGTGATTCCTTGCTGCCAATCTCAAAAATACTACAGTATACTCACTGACACTATGGATTCCTTGTCAACAATTTTGGTAAGATTCAAACAGATATTGCTCATAATCAGGAGGTAGGAACCTTCCCCTCAACAATTGTTGCATTCTCTTCCATGAAGTAATTGTATTGCACCCTTCTCCCCTTCTAGTCTCCTTTAATCGATCCCACCATAAGGAAGCTCCACCCTTCAACCAATAGTTTTGCTGGAAATTTCGGCCAGCTCTCCCTTGCACTTGGCATGCACCATACCCCAAGTCGATCTTCTCATCATCACTTGTATCATCATCCATCATGGCTCTTCATGGATTGACAAAAACAGAATTAACTTCAGCTCTACCAAGGTTAGCTCCACTAGCTTAAATAAGTTCTTCATTCCTATTTTCATCAACATTCATCCTAGTGCGCAATTGCACTTGGATCTCTTGCAATTGTCGCATAATTTCTATTATAGAATTTCGCTACTCTTCAATTACTCTCCAAATAGCCGGTAACCCCCAATCACAGTCACGAGGATGATAGTCACCAATACCACTAGTATTGGCCATCGTAATGAGGGTGAAAATCCCTACTTTGATATCACCTGACGCAGTGTGTAGCGTGTATAGATTATCACACGAACAAATTTCCAAAGAATAATAAAGGTTTAATCCAAAAGCTCAAGAAGAAACATATAAAACTAAAGCAAAGAATCTTTATTGAGAATTGAAGAAATAAATAAAGTTACAAAATCTGAATATAGTGGAGGCATTTATAGAGTTTGGTATTCATAAACTAATTAGAAACAAAATAACTATTATCTAGGAGTTTAGATAAACAAAAACACAATAGGAAATCTAGATAAGAAAATAGCTAACCCTAATTGAAGTTGGATAACTAATAAGTAATTGAAATTGAAATAGGAAAAGAAAAGAAAATAAAATAAATAAAATAATAATAAGCAAGTTGTTGTGCCCCGCATAAGCAGTTCGCAACAATAAGTAACAAGAAACATGTAAATCATAAATTTGAAGAACACAAACTATGAGATAAAGTCACCGTGAGACATATCTTGCAATCAGAGAGGAAAAGAAAAACTATGATAACACAAATTATGGAAATTTGTGTTATATTTCTAGGTCATAGTTGATAATAAATGTATGACAGGTAAAAAAGCCAATTTTTAACAGAAACTAATAGATATAGCATCATTGATTAAAAGCTTACCCCTATAACCATCCCCATGACTGATCCATAAACTGAAAAGGAAGAAAATCCCCCATAAAACAAGAAACAAAGAAAGCGAAACCTTGAATAACTGAGTTCTTCCACCGATAGCCTTCTCAAAAGCTCTTCTTTGAAGAAGAGCTCTACGTGATCTCTGCATTGCACATCAATCCAATGCAATGCTGAAAGCTGATTAATTAAAAAAAAAACAACGGAGCACCCTGCACCAGATAACACAAGGATTCACCTTCATTAATTTCAATTTACAGGATCCAAATTCAAAAGCACTTATTAAATACTAATATGCTAAAGTCTAAACTCCCATGGGTATTCTTCAATTAATGAAAAAAGTGTATCTAGCTTATAGATTCGTTTATCACACATCAAATTCAAATTCAACAAACTTCAACTGGACATTCCTCGGTGACTAACAGAAGGACTTGATAGTCTAAAAGGAGCAAGAATTACATTTTAAGCAACAAGTATAACATAATGTCCATTGAAAAAAAAAAAAAAAAACAGATCACTATTACTTCAACAATTGGGACAATAAATCTAGCGTAGAAATGTCCAGTCATCGAATTACAAGTTATGAGCTTGTAAATGAAATACATCCAGCTCAATATGCATAATGGGGTGTCTACAGATATTGCAAAAAATTCACCTTAGCAGCAAAGCAAAATCACCCTGCTTAACCAAAATCGTTTGTGAAATAACCCAAACTAACAGAGATTGAAAACCCAGATTACAGTCGACCCATTCTACGCATGGCACATCTTTTTGCCATAAAATTTTCGAATCTAAATTTTCACTCAGCAAAAATAATCCGAAACTAAAGGAATAAGACAATTTTAAAAATAATTATATAAAAAAGCCAAATATAAGCAGAAATAAGATCAACTACAATTATAAATAAAGCATTAAAGAGACAAGATAAAATTATATATATAAACTGGTTTAAATAGGAATCAACGGATCACCTGGATTTGGGATTATCTGGAAAAAAAAAGGATGAAAATTCTTAGAATGAAATTTGGAGAGATTCAACAACAGGTGAATTGAACGTGAATGATTGAATTAAAAGAGAACGAGAAGAATTAGGATTGTCAACAGAAGAAGAAGAAAGAAAATGAAAACGGCGCAGTTTAAGGCGATCAAGCGCGTTGTGCTGTGTCTTTATCAACATCATCGCGGATTTTATACTCATGCTGTCTCTTTCTTTTGCTAACGAATCTCTCTTCCTATTCCTTTTTGCTTTCTGCTTCTATTTGTCCTAATTTGATTTCTGTCGCATTCTCTCTGCCGTGTTTCTCTAGTTCTCTAAACAAGGATTTTAAGAAAATAATAATAAATTGGATGGGAGTAAAATTAAGCTTGAGACTGTGAAAATTAAAATTTTATATTTAAAAATAAATTAAAACTTAATTAATATATTAAATAATATTATAAAATTAAGCCCACTTAAGTTAACTTTAGACAAAAGGTACTCAGAATAGGGATTACGAGAATAACACTTGTGAAAATAATTTTATTTAAATTTGATTAATATTTATATTATCTTAAATTTATTTTTAATTTAGGTAAAATTTATTCTTAATTATTTAAATTCATTATAAACTTAATTATTGTTAACTGAATTTTATATAAATCCATTAAGGACAAATGTTATAAAAAAATTTAAATTTTACGTGTTTTTATAATTATAATTAAATTTTTTTTATCAATTTTAGCTTAATTTAAAAATTTAATATTAAGGTCAAATTTTAGGATTTGAGGATGTTAATCATCGTGAATTTAAATATTTTTTAATATATTATTACTGATGTGGTAGATGATGGGATAAAAATTTTAATATTTTTACTGACGTGATGACTATTGTGATAAAAATATTAATATTTTATATATTATTACTGATGTAATATAATTTTAATAATTTAAAAAATTAAAATTTTTTTGACTTTTGTTAGATATAATTAATTTAATAAATTTATTTTATTTATAGTTAATTAATTAATTTTAATCATTAATATTTTATTATCTAATAAAATTATAAAAATTAAATATTTATGTTACATAATATAATAAAAATAATAATTTTCTTCTTTCTCTTTCTTCATATTTTTTTATTTATTTAAAAATTAAAAATTCACGTAAAAATATTAATAATAACAATATTCATCATCATAATAATAATAATAATAATAATAATAATAATAATAATATAATTAAATGTCTATATATTATTGAATGATAAAGGGTGGGTAAAGAGAGAGAAAAGGAGAGATACATGTATAAAGACATTTTTTGGAGAGAGAAAAAAAATAAATATAAGGATATTATTTAAAAAAAAAAGCCTAAGTAAATGTTATAATGCTTAAATTATATTAATTATATTAATTATCTTCTGATAAAAAATATATTAATTATATATTTTTAATTTTATAAAAATAAAAGTAAAATTTATTTTATGAGATGCAGGGTATATGATATTAGTGAGGGTGAAGACAATTTTGATGAATGCACCTCTTGCGTATGAATAAGTATGAAACCATTTGACAATTCATGCGCGGCAATAAATAACGTGTATCAAAATTTTTGTGATTATGAATAGCAGAGACAGAAGATAACCTTGATAATTAAAAAAAAAAAAACTCTTGTAGGGCTCACATGACGTGGCAGGCACCTGTGCACGCGTTAGAAGGATATAGGTCAAAATGACGCAACAATTTAAGTATGCGAGCCAATACATGAAGTCCAGCTCATCTGTTTTACACCCATGTCCATAGCGATCAAACGTTTGCCTCACTGCAATGTACTCTCCCTTCTTGCGTGCTTGCATGCAATTGGTTGCCGCAGTAAATGACAGCTGACTCTCCATGTCTCTGTTTCCTCAACCGTTTTGGACGGGGCTTCCATGACATCCCCCATGCAACACGTAAAGCAGGAAGGGAATATTCTCCAGAAGTTACGTGGCCTTAATTTATAATTAATCCAATCAATTTATAACCTTTAAAAAAATTATCTATTTTTTTATAAAGCTTTTTGAGATTATAAAAAATAAATTTGATATTAATTTTCTTTTATTCTGATATTTATAAATATTATTTAATTTAATTAAATATTTTATTATATTATCTTTATTTAAATTTTATAATTTCATTACAGATATAATTTAATAGTATTTAGTTATTTTAAATTATTTTTTATTAAATACATTAATTATTTATAAATCACTTCTAAAAATTAAATACATAATTATTTAAAATTTAAATTATTTATAATATCAAATCAGCTTTCATAAATTAAGCTCAATAATCTCTTAGTCTTATACTTATAAATTCTTATGGTAGACTTGTCGATTATCACTGTTAGTTTGAAATTCAAAATTGGACCAATTTAAGAAAAATTAAAATTAAATCATAATTAAATTGAATTAAATCACTCAATTTTATTTAAATTAAAATTGCATTAAATTTTTCTAAATTAAATTTAAACTTTAATTATAATTATATAAAATATTAAAAGTTGAGATTTGTGATTTAAAATTAATACCTTTGGCTATACTTATAAATTACTATAAATGTTTGACCTTTTGTATGCAATTTGCCTATAATATTTTAAATGATATATATATATATATAAGGGATTTTAATTAAAATGAGCTTAATGTAATAAAGTAAAACAATAAAAGAAATATTTTCACCAATAACTTATCTAAAATTTAAATTCATTTTTCTCTAAAATAATACATTTGTTTTTAGCAATAATTTTGTAAAATAAAAGGGAAGAAAAGAGCTTACTGTTTTGACAAAAAAAAAAAATTACCTTGTAGAAAACTGCCCGAGAATATAAAGGATTATGATTTTTATTGTATTTGGAACGAGCACATTAATGTATATAGAATTTATTCTATTTAAATGAATTTTGAGTAAATTTTATTTATATGTATTATTCACTTATGAAATTCAAATTATGAAAATTTTTTTAAAAAATTATGAGATCCAAAAAATATTAAATATACGCATTTGCAAATGATTTTTTTAATTTACCAATTTTTTTATAATTAATTAAAATGCCCTTATATATTTATATCATATTAAAATATAAATGATGGTTAAATTTGTAAATTGTCTAAACTATTTTTATATATTATATTATTTATAAAGACTACAAGAAATGTTAAAAATAACTACAAAAATTACCGACTACAGAATTTCGTGGGTAATTTACCGACGAATTACAGACGCTTTACCAACGAAAAGAGAAATAAAATTTAAACTAATTTTTATCGACGAAATTACCAACTAATTACCGACTAAAACTTTACCGACGATGTAATTTCGTAGGTAAAAGTGGTGCCTAACATTAGCGGCAAAATTAGCGACCAAATAATAAAAATAACGACTAAATGTTTCGTCTGTAATTGCCAACGAAACGCTTTTCGTAGGTAATAGTAAGAAAAAAATAGAAAATAAAATTTTAAAAAAAATACCTACGAAAAATTTTTCGTTGGTAATTACCAACAAAAAGTTTTTTGTAGGTAATATTAAGAAAAAAATAGAAAAGAAAATTTCTAAAAAGCTAAAAAATTTTACCTACGAATTTTTTTCGTTGGTAATTACCAATGAAATGTTTTTCGTAGGTAATATTAAGGAGAAAATAGAGAAGAAAAAACCTAAAAAGCTTGAAAAAATTTTAGCTACGAATTTTTTTCGTCGGTAATTACCAACGAAACGCTTTTCGTAGGTAATATTAAGGAGAAAATAGAAAATAAATTTTTTTAAAAAAAATACCTATGAAAAATTTGTCGTCGGTAATTACCAACGAAAAGTTTTTCGTAGGTAATATTAAGACAAAATAGAGAAGAAAATTTCTTAAAAACTAAAAAAAATACCTAAGAAAAATTTTTCGCCGGTAATTACCAACGAAAAGCTTTTCGTAGGTAATATTAAGGAGAAAATAGGGAAAAAAAATTCTAAAAAACTATAAAAACTTTACCTACAAAAAAATTTTAGTCGGTAATTACCAACGAAAAGCTTTTCGTAGGTAATATTTACGAGAAAATAGAGAAAAAAAATTCTAAAAAACTAAAAAAATTTTACCTGCGAAAAGTATTTCGTCGGTAATTACCAACGAAATACTTTTCGTAGGTAATATTAAGGAAAAAATAGGGAAAAAAATTCTAAAAAACTAAAAAAATTTTACCTACGAAAAAATTTTAGTCGGTAATTACCAACGAAAAGCTTTTCGTAGGTAATATTTAGGAGAAAATAAAGAAAAAAATTTCTAAAAAACTAAAAAAAATTTACCTAAGAAAAATATTTCGTCGGTAATTACCAACGAAATACTTTTTGTAAGTAATATTTAGAAGAAAATAGGAAAAAAAATTTTAAAAAACTTAAAAAATTTTAGCTACGAATTGTTTTCGTCGGTAATTACCAACGAAACGATTTTCGTAGGTAATATTAAGGAGAAATTGAAAATAAAATTTTAAAAAAATACCTACGAAATATATTTAGTCGGTAATTCGTCGGTAAATCACAAAAAATGTGAAATTTCCACATCGTTTGAGAATAGATTTGAGGGTAGTGAGTTTATCTATAAAAGGAGAACTACTCTCCAATATAGAGTAATTGTGGCATAGTCACATATATGGGGCCTACGTTGGGCTCCACTAGTAATTTTTTTTAAGTCAATTAAATCTTAAAAAATTATAAATTAAAATAATTAATAATTAATATTTAATTTAAAAATTAAAAAATTAAAAATTAAAAAAAATTAAAAAATTAATTTGAAAATTTTAAATTAAATTAAATTAAATTAAAATTTAAATTACATTTTAAATTAAATTAAATTTAAAAGTTAATTTAAATTAAAAAAATTAAAAATTAAATTAAATTAAAAAGTAATGACTAAATTAAAAAATATTAAATAAAAATTAGCTACGAAAATTTGTTTTCATCGGTAATTACCAACGAAAAATTTTATCGGTAAATAGTCGGTAATTTATAAGAGCAAAATCTCCTACGAAATTACCTACAAAAAAATTTAAATTTACCTACAAAATAATTCGTCGGTAAATTTAGGGACAATATTTTTTTCGTCTGTAAATTTAGTGACAACATTTTTTTCGTCTGTAAAAATTACCTACGCTAGTATTTGTGGATGAAAAAATTTCGTCGGTAATCATTGATTACCTACGAAATTTCAGTATATTTGATCGGCAATTTTTGTAGCTATTTTTTTAATTTCTTATAGTGAAAAATATTACTTAACATAAATTAAAATTTAATCATGTTAATTCAAAATAAAAAAAGTGAAATTAGAATGAGAAAAAAAAAAGTTTCTTTTTAAATTTGTTCGCATCACCTAGTTGATGTTGGAAAAGTTTGTACAAGTTAGATTTGGATTTTTCTACTTGTGGCCTATATAGAGGAGACCTTTCTCCTTATTTTCGGTGTGCTTGTAAGCTACACACCACAAGTAGAAGTTTATTTTTGAGATGCCTGCCATAATGGGTGAGTGTTTTGTTCGTTGATGACACCTTTCTATTTGGTAAGGCAACAAGGGTAGAAGCTGGGAAAATCGTTCAAGTTATTAGACAATATTCTAAGGCAACAGGCTAGAGAGTGAACTTCCATAAGTCCAACATTTTCTTCAATAGACATATCCTAGTTCAATTAAAGCAGGAGATCTTGGAGCTGTTCAATATGAAGGAAATGAACCCTCATGACAAATATTTAGATTTGCCTTATTCATGGTGGAAATCAAAGGTGAAGGCTTTGGCGTTCATCAAAGAGAAAGTTATCTGTAAAACTCAAGCATGGGAGTAGAAATTATTGTCCTAAGTAGGCAGAGAAATGCTCATTAAGTCAGTGTTGTGTGCTATCCCAACCTATTCCATGGCTATTCTTTAGTATTCGAAGAGCTTCTGCAACCATCTTAATTGCCTAATTTTTAATTTTTGATGGGGAAAAAGAGATGAGGAAAAGAGGCTTCATTAGGTGTGTTGGTGCAAGGCATCCTATCCAAGGCATCCCTCGGTTGAGAGTGATGTTGGAGACAGGAGAGATCCTGCTATGCTAGTGTTAGAGGGACTTGCACAACCCCAACAGGTTTTATGGGAGTAGATGATCGAGTACTTCAGACAGATTACTGAGGTAGTTCCGCAACCCCAACCACAACAGAAGTTACCTTTGGGAAAAATTAGAAAGTGTGGAGCTGTAGATTTCAATGGTAGAAAGGAAGATGATTCTTCAGCTATGGAATATTGATTAGAAAGGACTGAAAGAGTCCTACAATAGCTTCATTGTACCCTAGAATAGAGTTTGGAATGTGCAATTTCACTGCTACAAGAAGTTGCATATCATTAGTGGGACACTGTAACCAAAGTAGTGCCACCAACCAAGGTGACTTAGGAATTCTTTCTGATGGAGTTCAGAAAGAAATATTGTAGCTGTGTCCAAGAAGAAGAACATAATAGAATGGATGGTCAACAGAGAAAAGATTTTAGCTAGTCTAGTAACAAGAGACCTAGAGAACCATTAAGTCAAACACCTGATCAAAGTAAGAGACATAGGCCCATATCCATATCCAAAAGAGACCAACCAGAGACACCAATAGTGAATACATCGGGGCTAGCAATGAGAACTTCTACCCCAAGAAAATATTGCCATTGTAAAAAGTGGCATAAAGGTGAATGTAGGGGGTTGACTGAAGCTTGCTATAGATGTGGGGCCATGGACCACTATCTAAAAGATTGTCCTAAGAGGAATATACCACAGACCCAGATAGAGAAAACTGTCACCTAAGCTAGAGAGGAGCAAGATGCTCCAGACATAATTTGAGGTAAGGTATTCTTTCTCTATGATATGCCTAGGTATATATTGATAGATTCGAAAAGGATAAATATAGGAAAAATTTGATCTATTGGGAAATACATAGAAAATACTATGAAAAAAAAAACATAGGACAAAAGGGAGTAATGGATAAAGTGAAGAAATTGCCTCCATTACTTAGATCAGATAAATTTCGAGGACGAAATTTAAATTAGAGGGGAAGAATTGTGACGCTCTCACTTTAGATAGTCAGTACGTTCTACCGTTCCGGTGACCAATGTCTGTCTAGACAGCTAGAATGTCTGAAACTATATTTAAACTAGAGTGAGGAGTCATAAATACACTAAATAATACAAGAAAAATTAAGAAAAAAATTTAAGAAATGTAAAACTAGAAAGTTAAATGAGCCGAACCTGCGGCGATGGGTGACCTAACGAGAAGCGACTATGAAGACAGTTAGCAACCCTAGACCTATGGAGAAATCCTGTGAAATAATTTTTGGGACTCCAGTGAAGAGTTATTGAGGCTTAGATGGCAATAGAATGCTAAGAAAATGCTAAAAAAAAATTTGTAAATCGGTACAGACAAATTTAACTCGATAAGCAAAACGAAGGGCATTTTGGTCATTTCACCCTTAGAGATGAATTTTGACCGAAATGTGAATTAATTTAAGAGAGATTGGAAGCTTTGGAATGGAATTCTAAATGACCAAAGAGAGTTTGAAAATTAAAGTGGAAGAAAATGAAACCTTGGTGGGTGAAAGTTGAATTTTGAAAAGTTAAGTGGGTAAATTAATAAAAATTGAAAAATGAACTTAGTAAAAGAGATTAAACCATTAGAATTCAGCCACCCATCCCTCATTTTCTACAGCCCACTTCATCTCCTTCTTCCCATGAGTGCCGTCCCACCTCTCTCCTTAAGACTCCATTTTTGTCAACCTTCAAGCTTGGAAATCCTTTGTTTCTAACCCCAAAACTTATAACTCCCAACACTAAAGCTTGTTCTTACATCCTCCTAAAGAGTTTGGCAGTCAAGAAGTGGAAGAAAAATGAAGTTTATCTAAGGGAAAATTCTTCCAAGTAAGGTTTGTGCTATCTCCTTCCTTTCCTCTCCTTGTAAACTTGAAGTTAAGTATGAAAATGGAAAGAATTGCAAGGAAAATTAAGAAATTATACATGATTAATTAAAGAGAAATTTTGGGCAGCATGTTTAGTTGTGGGAATTGCTGAATTTAATTGAAATTAAATGTGTTTATTGGAGTTGCTTAGTATGTATATGTGATTAGAATGTTAGATTGCATGGTTTGCATGAAATGGAAATTGTGGAAGCTAGGGTTTGGAACTAAATTTGGGGGATTGATGCAATGTTGTTCAATTGATGTTGTTAAGGTTGATTATTAACTAATTGAAGTGCTATGAATGTGATTGAAGTTTGGTAGTTAGGTGGAAATTGAAAATTAGGAGTATTGTGTTTATACAGGATTTTCTAGACCTTGAGTCTAGTGTGGTTTTTAGGCCATAAGTGGAGTTGTGTTACTCCAATTGGTGTAAGGACAATTGAAGATGACACCTAAGACAATTTGCCACATTTTTCATGAAGAAATCTTACCTAGAAAACTAACTTAGAGTGACCTAAAAATTGCTTAAATCCGGGTAACCAAAATCTGGACCTAGAAAAATGACCATATGAACAGTAAATGTTCAAATGGCCATAACTCACTCTAGGAAGGTCAGAATGACCTGATTTTTGAACCATTGGAAAGCTTAGACATAGGAGAACATTTCCTGTGAGGAGCTTAGAGCCCAGTTCTGACCATAACCTCTTTAAATTGCTAACCAAAGTTAGCTTACCAAAACTGCCAGAACTAAAATTACCCAAAAAATCTGGACATGAATCGATCCGACCAGTTATGGTAATTTGACCATAACTTGAGCTAAAAAACTCCAAATGGAGTGATTCAAAAAGAGAAATAAAGTAGAGACATTAAGGAACAACTTTGATGAAGAAAAGTTAGCCAAAATCCCACTGTAGATTAGTCCAATGGAATAGTAAACTTAGGAGATAAAATCTAAAATTTTGAAAATACTTATAGGAAACTTTGAATTATAATTGGCAACTAATGCCAGCAAATTTAGAATGCAAAATGTGGTAGGATCATGTGTCTAGAATTTGTATTCCTATTATTTATGAAATAGTCAATATTTGCATGAATAGTAATGTGAATAATAACCACAATGACATCAAACCCAAAGAATCAAAACCTAAATGACTTACACCTAAATCATGTGGAAAGGTAGATGGGATGTCACATCCTACTCCTCGTAAGATGTAACATGCTCCCGTAGTACACCTAATGGATTACCGTACTTCGCTTACCGGTAACCCATTAAATATACTACAAGGGATTTTGAAATAATTTTCGTTCATTTCGGAATTGGTGGATAAATTTTTTTTTTCAAATATTAAAAACCTTCATTTAGAGTCCAAACATAAATCAAATTTTTGGATATTTAAAATCTCTGAAATTTTTACAAAAATTTCGGCAGAGTGCCATCTGTATTTTGAGAAAACAGTTCTTCAAAACCTGAAAATAGAAGCACTCCCAATATATTTTTCAATCACAACTCCAATTGCAATCACCAAACTTCAAATCAACAGCAATAGCAACACTTCAATTCAAAATCCAAATTTCATATCAAGAATTAATATTTCAAAACATTTCATAACTCATGCACATTACATTTTAAATCATTAATGTACAATCATAAGTTAATTTACAGATGCAAAATCTCAAAAATAAAATTATTATAATTTTATCTGTACAACTGCTCAATTCACAGAGATACATATGCATACTATCATATTTACATCAAACTAAACTACCAGGGTATAGACAAATACCCGTACAAAAATTCTTCAATTGTGCTCTTCTCTAATCATGGCACTCGCTCTGTTTGCTATGTCCTTTTCTCTATCTGCGACAGCAAGTTAAAGCTATCGCTGAGTATATAAATACTCAGTGGTGCACAATAAAGCATAAAATGCATAATATAAAACATTTATGAACAAATTATCATTCAAAAATCTCATAATCGCATTTCACAATTTTTTTTTTCAAATCACATTTATAACAAATCATAATTTTCAAAGCTTAATATAGCACAACTTAATCAAACAATTTAATAAACATAGTGTTGCCAAACAATAACACAACTTAGGCCATGACACAAAATTTCCGAACATGTCGTGTGTACATCACGACAAGGCATACTCACCCCACTAATCGAAATCAATGAGGGAGGTGGCTAGCTAGCTAATGAGTACTCATCCAAACTCGCCCCTCAGACTGGAAAGCCAGAGAGGGAGGAAAGTGATCAAATATCAAACTCATTCCACAAGTAGAGGAGGAACATATTAGTATTGCCATGCCAAGTGTGAATTAAAAACAATTTAAATCAAGTTATTCAAATATTTCATACAATTTACAAATCATATTTCATTCCAAACTTTTCATTTACAAAGTAGGCAACACACTATTTTTCAAATAAGATTTTCAAAGCCATAACTAAATTCAAAACCATATTGTTCAAATATTTCATACAAATCAATAATTAATTTTCCTTCCAAATTTCCATTGTAGAATAGGCAACACAACATTCTCGAAATTCATAATGAACAAACACATTCACAATATATAACAAATCAATTTCCATTATGAAAACTATAATTTAAAATTTTTGTGCACAAACCTGACGTGAGTCGCCTCTAGACCTTGACTCAGTCCCTTATACCTTCCGGGTCTTTTTCAGCTGAAACACAACATTTATAGTGCTTCAGTATCTTATTTCACAGTAAATCCAATAATTAATTCATAAATACTTAATTCTAGCCCAAATATGCTTAAACTAACATTCTTGGAAATTTTCATTTTAGAGTTACTATTCATGGTACCATTCAAGTCAATTTACTGACTTTCTAAGGCTTAATAGGTATGGGAATTCCAATTTCACCCACATACCACATTTTGGTCACTAAATTTGTTGGTTTTGGTTGTTTATTCAAATTCTAAGTCTTTTAGGCAAATTTGATAATTTTCAGTTTTGGTGTCTAAGGTTGCACTATTCCATTGGTCATCTTGCTGTTAGAATTTGATAAAACTTTCTTCATAGAAAATGTTCCCTATTGTCTTAAGTTTATTCTCCTTTTTGAATCACTCTAATTGGAGTTTTGTAGCTCAAGTTATAGCCATTTGAACCATGGCTGCCGGATTGGACTCAACCCAATTTTCTGGGCAAATTTTGGTTCTGGCAGTTTTAGGTCATCAAATTTGGGTGGCCAAATGACTTGGTTAATGGCATAATTTGGGTTTGTGTTCTCATGAAAGTTTTAGGCCTATATCTAAACTATCCACTGGTAAAATTTCAGGTCATTTAGACCTGCCTAGCTCAAGTTATGGCCAAATGAACAAACACTGTTCATTTGGTCAGTTTGTACAGGGCAGACTGAGATTTTCCAAGTTTGGTCAATTTGTTCACTAGGTTTTGGTCACTTTTTGGGCATGCTTCCTAAATGAAAATTGTGTCATTTAGTGTCTATTTTCATTCCCAATTGGTCTCATACCAATTGGACTTGTAAATTTTCAGTTTTGGTCCCTCAAAGGGACCTTGGTCATGCTGCCAGCAGCATGACCACACTGAATCCGAATTTGGTTTCAACTCCAACACTTTCAACACACTTCATTTAGTCACCATTGACCATTCTTACTTCAAATTAGGTCAAAGACAACATTTACCAAATTTTCACATTTTTGTCTCTAAACCCTAAGGGTCCAAAACCCTAATTCACAAATTCTTGCATTTAACCAATTCAATGCATATCAATCTCATTACCACATCCATACAAGCTTGCTTAACATATTAAATTCAATCAAACCATGCAAATACACCTCCACAACATGCTGGCCGAAATTTACTCATGGCCCCTCAATAATTTTTTTCATTTCATTTTAAGTTTATTTCTAAGTTAATCAAGCTATAAACACAACTAATAAACTAACTTTGCAACTTAAATCACTAACCTCAATCTTTGATGTCCGATTCTTTAGTTCTCTTCCTTTTTCTTTTTCTTTGTTCTTCAATCTCCTCTTCTAGTTGCCAAAACAAGCTTTAACCATGGTAAAATAATTTTCTATGATGAGATTTTTGGTTTTTCAAGCTCAAAGATGAGCTTTCATGGAGGATGAAGTGAGGGAGAGGGTGAGGCGGCAATATGGGAAGAAGAAGAAGACTTTTGCTATTTTTTTTTCTTTTCTTTTATGACTTTTATCCTTATGGAAGACCCAAAAATCAAATTAATTAAATTTATTAATTATAATCTTTATGGCATCATGCATGATGTCATGCATGATGTCATCTCCCTACACCTTTTTCATTTTCTCTTTTTTTTTTTCTATTAGTTCTTTAATTTAATTCCCGACTCCGAAATTTTCTTTTCTCCGATTTTATTTGATAGTTAGGTCAGGAGTCAGCTCTCGGGGTCAATTGACCAAATTGTCCCTCTCGGTTCAACCCGGTTTGCAAATAATTCAATATTTCTTTCGGATCCCTGACCTAATTATTTGACTGGCTTAACAATTCTTTTTCGTGATTTTCTCTTTTCCACTGTGTTCGTAATGGTCCGAAGGACTGCGGCGTCACATTTTACGATTCGAAATTTGAGTTTAAATCGACTTCGCAGTCGTTCCCGAGAAGGTCACCCATCGTTGTGACTTTCGGCTCGTTTAACTTCTTATGTTCTGTTTTTCTTATTTATACTTAACTAATTGACAATTACTAATTATTTGTGTTTATGGTTTATCTAGTTATCTTAGATATGGTTCTAATCTCCTTAATTATCCGGACCGACATCGATCACCGGAATAGTGAAATATACCAGATTATGTAAATAGGGGTGTTACATGGGACTTGTATTCCCATCACAAATAGAACACATAATACCTTAGTAATATAACTTGAAATATGAAATGTGATTTACATAAATGGATTGCTAATTGTATTAAATGAGGTAAAGTAGTCATTAGGACTTATGTCTTCATTGTAAATAGAATAATAATGCCTTGCATAATAAATGGCACATGAGAGGGAACAATGTGAATTATAAACACTTGTTCTCATAATGAGAGAAAAGAAGAATATTTGAATACAATGGTACATGAAAATAATTGGTGTAAATTGTGATTAATGTGGATGATAAAATGAATGTATAAACTATGTAGAAATGTGATTTGGAAAATTTTGCTTCCATCATAACTAGAACTAAAATACTATAAAATATAAATAAAACTTATAATGAAATAATGAAATATAAGAATACTTAATGGTACTATTGTGTCTATGTATTGCCTAGACACATGTGTCAGATTGGATAGATTGGCATGCCAATAGGGGATTATTTAAGCAGTATTGTAAAAGGCTTTATGCCTGTATTTATGGATTTATGCCTGCATTCATGGCTTGTATACCTGATTATTTATTACCATGGCTTTTTAGCCATATTGATTGCATACGTGATTGACGTTTCGCATTTCATGTCCCATGTTATGACGGCCCGAGACACCACGGTGTCCAGTGTCCAGGGACCCACTTATCCAGTTTAGTCAGCCAGTCATAGGTTACTTGGGCAGTGAAATAAATTAAGAATATTAGAAATTAAATAAACGAGTTTGATAGACCTTAAATAAATTAAATTAGCTCTAAGAAATTATTTATTTGAAAGACCTGAAATGAACTAGATTAATATTAAAATTTATCTATTATAAAATAACTCTGAGAATTTTTATTATTATGAAATGATCTAAGACAACCTAGAAAGTATTGAGGAAGTGATAAAAAGATTAGCAAAGGAACTATAACATAAATAAACATTGCAAATGTGTCATACATAATAATATAAGCATAAATTTATTTTTAGATAATTTTGTATTGTGTATATTTATTGTAAATTTATGAACTAAGCACCTCCAATGAAGAATAAACATATTAGGATAAAAGATAGTTAATGTAACACCCCTCACCAGTCTATAGCGTAGCCGAGCAAGGGGTGCTACATTTAGTGCCGGAGCACCTTGTCCTTTCTTGTCGTGTACAAAATTAATTTAATTGTCTATTTCATTATATTATCTTACGTGTAGAAATTTTTTTTCATTTTTTTTATTCCATTTCATTTTTATAGAGACTCAGACAAAGTCTCCTCTGTTTTATTAGTGCATGGCGGGTTTCCTTATTTACCTATTAAAATCAATTATATCCATTTCATCATATTATTTCTCATATCAATTATTAATGTACCATATCATACCATTACTCATAAAATTTTTAAGAAAATAAACTTTCATTTCATTCACATAACATTAAATATGATAATGTACAATTATATACAATCCAAAATTTAATTACATGTCTCAAAATAATTTACAACATTTGCTCATGTACGATGATCAAAATGCAAAATCTAAATTTACATGAGCCCTACCAAAATGGATTGACAAGGTGACAATTTACTTTGTAGCAGATCTGATTAAGTCCTGTCTAGACTCTACTGCTGCTGCTGGGGGTCTCCTATACCTACGCGATGGAAAAACCTATGTGCTAAGCCTTTTTGCTTAGTGGTACAATAATTTGAAATAAAAATAATAAAATAATTGAAATAATTATTCATATTCAATTTACTAAAATTTTGAATTAATTACATATTTATAAAACTTTGGGAGCAACAAATTATTGGGATCTTTTTATTCATATTTTTCATATTCAGTTTTATTAAATCCATGACAGTGATCTCTTCATGTACTTATTTAAATTTAAAATGTATTACTAATATCTGTGCCCAAGTAACCTATGACAGACTATAAGGACTAGATACACGGGAGTATACTAGTTAAACATCCATATGTCTAACATGTATACGTCTATCATGTCAGGCATAAGGCTAGCAGGCAGGCATAAAACTAGAAATAAAATCAGGCACAATGGCCAACGGGCAAGCATAAAGCCTGTAGAACAATCATATCAGACATATATTGTCTATCAATAATTATTCCTGTGGGTAGTATTGCAATCTGTAGTCCCTAATTGGTATACCAATCGATCCATGCTATATAAATAAGTCTAGGTATACTTTGGGCAAATTAGTATTATTAATTACTTATGATCTTATCATTTCATGTAATGTACTATTTGTGCTTTATAGTAGTTTCATGTAAATTTATAGTGGGACAATAGGATCCCCCATCATTTTCATGTAGCTTATACATTTAGCAATTTATTTAGGTAATTTACATGTCATATATCAAATAATATCTTGAACCTTTCTTTAGGTCCAGATTTGGTGTCTTATTTTCTCCTAGCAAATTGGCCAAGATGTGGCCACTGTTTGGCTACACTTCCTTCATGGAAGTTGTCTCTCTATGTCTTGCCTTTGTTTTCCTTTTTGAATCATGTCATTTGGAGTTTTAGAACTCAAGTTATGATCAAATAACCAAAACTGGTTCCTTAACTCACTCAAGTTTTAGAATCAGGCAGATTCTAGAGTCAATATTTTTCTAATTATTTGGACATATTACAGCCACTTTTAGGCCTAATATTCTTCATAGAAGTTGTTAAACTATGTCTTATGATTACTCAAAATTTTGAATTATAATTTTTCAGGTCTTGTAGAATTAATTATAGCAAATTAACTGGCCTGGACTCAGGTGCCCTGTGTCTACAAGATTCCAAGTTCAGGTCAGTGGCTTTGACTCTCATTTTAGGGTTCCTACACTCAAATTTTGAGAAATGTTTCTAAATCAAAGTTGAAGCCCTATCTCTCAGGTTTCCAGAACAGTTTGGCTCATCCCATTTGGGATTTCCCAGTGAAGGTTATCATATAAATTCTATTATGGGGTCAGGTGGCAGTTGAGGCAAATTCTAGGATTTGGTGTACTAATTTGTTCTAATAATTTGACTTAGTTCTCTTAGGTTATGGCTTCTGGCCAAAACATAAATATGGTAGATCTATGTCTTATAAAAATTTTGACACTGGTTTCATTGCCTGTACAATTTTGTAGACCAAGTTATAGCCTTTTTGCCAAAACTGGTCGGATAAGCCTATGTCCAATTAATTCTGGGCAGATTGGTTCTAGATAGTTTTATTGATCTAATTTGCGCTAATAATTTGATTTGGTAAGAGGTAGATATGGATTCTATGTTCTTCATGAAAAATGTGCTCCTATGTCTATCCTTTCCAATGGATTAAGAATCAGGTCATTCTGACCTTCCTAGTGTAAGTTGTGGCTATTTGAACATTTACTATTCATTTGGTCATTTTTCCAGGCCCAAATTAGGGTTACCCGGATTCAAGTCAATTTTAGGCTAGGTTAGGGATAGTTTTTGGGCATGGTTTCTCCATAAAAAATGGGGCATTATGATCTTAGTTTTATCTCCAATTAGCCTCATACCAATTGGAGCAACACAACTCTATTTATGGTTCAAAAACCTCACTGGACTCATAGGTCCGAATTTCCTACAAGAGAAATTGCACTCCGAATTTCAATTCCCCCCAACTCCCAAACTTCATTTCACATTCATAGCACTTCAAATGATCAACAATTCATCTCAATATGCTCAATTTCAAGCCATAATGCAAAAGTACTAAAATTAGGTCAAAACTCTAACTCAATATTCCTAACACCATACAAACTCAATGCAATTTCACTTCCAATATATATAAACTCATCAATCAACATCACTAAGTTAGTTATATCAATTAAAAGCATCAATTTCCACTTTACATCATGGCTGTCAAAAATTAAATTTCTACATACTCCAAGTTTTCTTTTAATTTCATAAAATTTACACTTAAGTTAACATGCCTAATCTAGTTAAAGAAGAAAGAAACTTGTTTAGGCATTAACCTCTTATGGCAAGATCCCAAGCTTCCAATTCTTCTTTTTTTTTCCTCTTCTTTTTGCCACTAATTACTTTATCAAGATCAATAATGAAGTTTTTATGTTGGGAACTAGGGTTTTTATGGTGGTTTATCAATGGAATTAAGCTTGCAAAATGAAGAAAATGGAGGAGAGAGGAGGAACCATAAATTCAGCCAAGAGAGTGGAAGGTAGAAGAAGACCAAAATTTTGGCTTATTTGATTTCCTTTTCATCTTTTTATTTAAGCTTGTCCATTTTTAATTGGTTAGTAAATTTTTAATGATGTCACTCTTGTGTAATGCTTAGGTAATAATTCAATTTCATTTCCTTTTTGTTTCTTTCCTTTTCTATTCATTTTTAATTAAATATTTAGAATATTTATTTACATTTTATATCATATAATTCACTTACTTAAATGGACAAGTTGGTCAAAAATCGTCTCTGAAGGCGAAATGACCAAAATGCCATTCATTTAGCTTATTGAGCTAAAATCGTTTGTACCAATTAATTTAATTTTTCTTGGGTTTTCTTAATAATTTATTGTCATCGAACCCTCAATAACTCTTTACTGGAGTCCCAAGAATTATTTCACATAGTTTTCCTCAGGTTTAGGATTGCTAGCTATCTTCATAGCAGCTTCCCGTTAGGGTCACCCATCGTTGTGACCCCGGCTTATTTAACCGAGTTGCACTTTGCTTGTTTTATTTTTTCTTGACTTTTCTTAGTCTTTATTAAGTCAATTTATGCCTCCTCACTCTAGTTTAAGTATAGTTCCAGACATCTTAGCTATCCGAACAGATATTAGTTGCCGAAACAGTAGAATGTACGGACTACTTAAAGTGAGGGCATTACAGTTAATATTAGAAATTTTTTATGAAATTAAATTAATTCTTGATTACCCAAATCATGTTTTATTTCTATCTTTATTTGTATATTATTTCTTTGTTATATTATCGCACCACTAAGCAGAAATGCTTAGCGCGATGGATTGTTTACTCGCACACGTACTGAAGATAAAGCCCAGTGAACATTAGACTGGGATTTTGGAGTCCAGATCTGTAAAGTGTCCAAGGTTGTCACCTTCTCAGCATCACATGTAGATAGGGCCATATAGGTCATATTATGTATTTTGTACATTATAATTAGTTATTATGTTAAAATGTAAATGATGGAATTGTAATTAATATGTATGTGATGTAAATTAATAAATTGGCTCTCATATATGTAATTAATTTGTATATCATGTAAATTATGAATTTATGTAATCAGTGTGTAAATCATATATCTTAATGAAGTTTGAAAATTTTTATATATAAATTAAGCAAGAATGGATTTGTATGGGAATGATGATGTAATATGAAATATATAAATGATATTTGAAATACTGAGATGATTATGATGTATACGAATGAGATTATTATTGAAAATTATTGTTGAAATTTTTAAATAGGTAAACAGTGAAATACGTCAAATAGTAATAAAATAGGGGAAACTCCGTCAGTTTCTCCTTATACTATAATTGATTTTAAAATATAACGAGAATAAATTATTAAAGGAATAAAGTAAGATAAGATAGGGTACTCCGGCACCGAGTGTGACACACTTTGCTCAGCTACACTGTTGATGGTTGAGGGGTGTCACAATACAAAATACTGAGGTGACTCTGGACTATGCCAGATTTGGACAAAGCTCTGTCAGAACACTGCTGCTACTGTTGCTACTGCTGCTGCTGCGGCTATGTTTGGTCTCCAGTACCTATGCGATGGAAAACCAACGCACTAAGCGAAGTGCTTAGTGGTGCTTAATTTTAAAGAAAAGTAACTAAATAATTAAAAATAATAATTCTAGGCAAATTTCATAAATTCTAAGTCTTTACAAATTTATTTAACTTTCGGATCAATTTATTTATCAGGATCTTATCTGTGCATTTATTTCATTTTTTAGTCTTTTTAAAATCATATCAGTGCCCAAGTAACCTATAACAGATTATAAAGTCTGGATACATGGAGTATACTGGTTAGACATCCATATATCTACCCTGTATACAACTGTCATATCAGGCACAAGGCCAACGGGCTGGCTTTTAAAGCCAGAAATGAAATTAGGCACAATGGCCAATGGGCAGGCATAAAGCCCATAGAATAATCATATCAGACATATTTGGTCGGTCAATGATTATTCATATAGGCAGTATTGCTATATGTAGTCCCTAATCGGTACACCAATCGATCTAAGCTATATACATAAGCCTAGGTTTACTTTGGGCAATTAAGTATTATTAATTTCTTATTAGAAATTTCATGTCAATTTGTAGTGAGAAAGTGGGTCCCACATACCTATCTCATGTAATTTAGTGTTTAGCAACATATTAGGGTTAAAACCCTACCATAAAATAATTTTTCTTATGAACCTTTCTTTAGGTTCAGTTTTAATGTCTTAACTTTACCTATCAATTTGATCAAATTGTGGTCACTATTTGGCCATACTTCCTTCATGGAAGTTATTCCTCTATGTCTTGTCTTTGTTTTCCCTTTCTGAATCATGTCATTTGGATTTCTAGAGCTCAAGTTATGGTCAAATAACTATAATTGGTTCATTTTCTAATTCTGGCTCTTTAACTAGGTAGCTTTTGGACTTAGATTTTACCTAATTAATTGAACAGGTTGCAGCCACTTTTAGGCCCAGTGTTCTTCATAGAGATTGTTGCTCTATGTCTTATGGTCACTCAAAATTTTGAATTTCAATTTTTTAAGTTTTGCAGAATTTTTTATAGCTAAATAACTAGCCTAGACTCATGCACCCTATGCCAACAGGATTCCAGTTCAGGTCAGTGGATTTGACTTAACTTTTAGGGTTTTTACATTCATAATTTGAGGAAAGTGTCTGAAACAAAGTTGGAGCCCTGTTCCTTAGGTTTCTACAACAATATGGCTCATTCCAATTGGAGTTTCCTAGTGGGAGATATGACTAAACGACTGTTCTGGGGTCAAGTGGTCACTTAGGCAATTTCCAGAATTTGCATACTAAGTTGACCTAGCCAATTGACCTAGTTTCCTTCATTTTTGGGTTTTGGTTAAAATACCAATATTGTAGATTTATGTCTTGTGGAAATTTTTCCACTAGTTTCATTACATTTGGATTTTTGTAGACTAAGTTATGGGTTTTTTGCCAAAACTGGTCGAGTAAGCCTATTTCCAGTAATTTCTGGGCAATACGATTCTGGATAGTTTTGTGACTTAACTTTGGCCAGCAATTTGATTTGGTTAAAGGCATTTCTAAGCCCTGTGTCCTTCATAGAAGTTGTAGTCCTATGGCTAAGCTTTCCAATTGTATAAATTTTAGGTCATTTGGATCTATCTAGAGGGAGTTATGACCAAATGAATGTGTATTGTTCATTTGGTCATTTTTCTAGGTTCATTGTATGGTCAGCCGGATTAGAACAGTAAATTGGTCAAGTTATGGACAGAATTTGAGCATAGTTTCTTCATGAGAAATGGAGTATTTTGGGTCTAGTTTCATCTCCAATTGGCCTCATACCAATTGGAGCAACACAATTCATGTTATGGCTCAAAACACATACTGGACTTATAAAGTCCCAAACTTGCAAAGAAATGTACACTCCCAATTTCATTTCCTCCAACTCCCAAACTACAAATTGGCTTTCATGGCACTTCTAAATATCATCAACTCATCTCAACAAAGTCAAATTCCAGCAATTACACAAAATCTCCAATAGTTAGGTTAAAACCCTAACTCAAAGTGTCAAAGTCAAGCATACACATGCAATCAAATTTCTAGTACATGTAACTTCATCACTCAACATACAACTCACATCTACTTATTCATCAACACCACTAATCACCATTTATATGCATGAATTTATCAAACTCCCATGTTTCCCAAGGCTGCTAAATTCTAAGGTTCTCAAATACTCATCATTTTCTTCAATTTTCTTATCATACCAACTCATTTCAACATGCTTAGCCTAATTAAAGAAGAGAGATAAGATAAATCTTGCACTAACCTTGTTCAAGAAATTCCTAAGCTTGTAAAACTTCAAGTTCCCTTAAATTCTTGGCTGCCAATAGACTCCCCAAGGTGTGGGAATGATTTTTATTGAAGGGATTTATGGAAAATATAGTGAGAAAGGGGAGGAAATCAAGCTCAAAAGCTTGAAAATGGTGGAAGAGATGCTCCCATGGTGGTTCAGCTATGAGGAGGAAGAAGAAGAAGAAAATGATTTGGTTTAATGAAATTTTGTTCTCATATAGTCATATTTATCCAACAAAAAATTTATTTATTAATTATAATAAATAAAATTTTAACATTTCTAATAATTCCCTCTATGTTCCTTTAATTACTTTACACATAGCTTCATGTTTTCATGGGATTTTCAAAATTTTAATGTCACTTATTTTAATGGAAATTTAGGTCAAAAGTCAACTCTAGGTGCCAAATGACCAAAATGCCCCTCATCGGGTTATAGTCAAACTTTTTCGGTTATACTGATTAAATCCCTGACCCGATGGTTCCTTTAATTTTTATATTGTCTATTTCATTTTTATTTTCAACTGCACCGATTAACTAAATTTTCTTAATTTTTTTTATATTTTTAATGTCATTTATTCCTTAGTAAATCTTTAATTAAGTCCTAAAAATTATTTCCTAGGGTTCCTCACGGGTCTAGGGTCAGCAACTATTTTCTCAGTTACTTCCCGGTACGGTCACCCATCACCGAAACCTCGTCTCATTTTGTTAGTAGTATGCCCCAGAGCATATCATTTAGTATGTATCTTGTATATATTTTAATAATGAAAGGCAATTTTACTTTTTCGTTTACATAATGTATTTATGTGTAATAGAAAAGGTCCATTGATATTTTATTAGAAATTCTATTCTTAAGTTGTTAAGAATATGAGTGACAGTATTTCTCACAAAGTATCATAAATTGGTTCACAATCGAGGATACTTCACACAGGACATGACTTATCCAGAAAGATTATAATCATGTTTGTTCCCAAGGTATTTATATGAGATATAAATAAGATGGAGTGGTAAGTCTCATGCCACATAACAAACATGATAGACACTTATGCATGATAAGTAGGAACCAGTGGCGCAAATGACAAGCACATGGAGTTTACTCTTGTCAATGCATTATCATATATCATATCAGTGCATATAATCTTTAAACTTGAGATAATACAGTTATCTTGTATATAGGTGGTTTGAGTTTGATATTGCTTTCATGCTTGTACTGTGTATGGGTATATGGGCATGTGTTGGCTCCTACTAGTTGTATATGGAGATAGGTGTTGATCAAGATGGAATCTGTTACCCTAAGTAAATAGAGATAAAATCTTGTGTTCATTTAATTATTTTTGATGTATCAAGTTCCTGGTCAGGACAGACAGATTTAGTCAGAAAAGAGTTTCTGACAAGAAAATCTAATTAATCAAGAACTAGAATTAAAAGAGAATATAATGTTCATAGCAAATGGGGTTTGACATTAACCATGACTCCAGCTCGAATTGGGATTTTGTAACAGAGAGATTCTAGTACATGGTAACATATGATTAAAGGTTCATTTAAGGTATTCCTTATTACTGATTGGGTGGCCATGGCATGCTATGCTAGGTCTCAACCATGGTCTATGAGATGCCTAACACCTATCTCCATATATAATTAGTAGGAGCCAACACATGCCCATATACCCATACACAGTACAAGTATGAAAGCAGTATCAAACTCAAACCACCTATATACAAGATAACTGTGTTATCTTAGGTCTAAAGATTATATGTACTAATATGATATATGATAATGCATTGACAAGAGTAAACTCTATGTGCTTGTCATATGCGTCACTGGTTCAACCTACTTATCATGTATAAGTGCCTATCATGTTTGTTATGTGGCATGAGACTAACTACTCCATCTTATTTATATCTCATATAAATACCTTGGGAACAAACATGATTACAATCTTTCTGGATAAGTCATGTCCTGTGTGAAGTATCTTCGATTGTGAACCAATTTATGATACTTTGTGAGAAATACTGTCACTCATATTCTTAACAACTTAAGAATAGAATTTCTAATAAAATATCAATGGACCTTTTCTATTACACATAAATACATTATGTAAACGAAAAAGTGAAATTGCCTTTTATTAATAAAATATGTATAAGATACATACTAAGTGATATGCTCTAGGGCATACTACTAGCAAACCACACATCTCATTTGTAAGGACACACTCCTAGCCATCGAATTCCAAACGGTTAAAGCAGCCCAGTACATCTTGATTTACACCATTGATTATAATTGTAAGGATGGATTTGAGGCCTTCGGATCAACGCTTTTTGTTCCCAGCCCTTGGATTCATTTCGTAAGGCAAGACCCTTGACCGTTAGATTAAGGGGTGAAAGGATAGAAATTTTGAATGAATCCCAACCCTCAATTTTGATTCTCTTTAATTCCAGGACGTCGAATTATGTCCTTTTGAATCTAGGCCTTCCGTCTCCTCCTGCTGGAATCCTGGCCCTCTGTTTTGAGTACCCATCTCCTATAAATATCTACATGCAACGCAATGGATGTAGCAGTGATTATTAAGGAAAAACCCTAGAAATTTGCTGTAACTTTATTTTCAATCAAGAACTCTCAAGGTTCCTAGAGACTTTAGAAACAAGTTTTCTGAAGGATTTTACCACAGAAATTATAGAGCTTGCAATCTATACTTTGGATAACCTTGCACAGTCTTGGGAATTCAATCACTGTTTCTCAAGAAAATCTCACTTCAATTGTTTACAACTCCTTAAAACCACATTACTATCTCGGTGTTAGTGGCGCCGGATACTTCAATTGTTTACAACTCCTTAAAACCACCTTACTGTCTCAATGTTAGTGGTGCGGGATACACAAAGACATCGGTACCAGCTTACTCGTTGTTTCAGCCTTTTCTACAGGTAAGTGCTCGACTTATCATTCTCAAGTGTTCATGGCATAATTTGTTACAACAAATCTTCAGAATAAGTTTCTATCGAAACTGGACTTATTTCACTTTTTGTGACGTCCACGAGTTTTACCTTTTATTTTTGCATTGTCTTTAATTTCTTTACGTTATTTCGTGTAAAAAAGAGGATAATTCAGGATACTGACATTCTGTAAGTACCATAAGGAGTACGGATGGGAGAAAACAATGTGGAGATTCCCAATTAGGGTAAAAATGATTAGGAATAGTATGGATGAATTGGGAGGTTAGTTACTCAATCTAGCTCTAAAAAAATAGAAATGAGATCGGGATTTGGGATCAAGCTTGGACGGGGAACTTCCGAAATGAGATGTCTAGAAGATTCAAAATGAGGAGTCATTATAAGTTGAGGACAGTTTAGTAAATAAATCATGAGATTAGAAACAAAAGTCTGGGACAATATGAAAAGCGGGAGGTGATATGAGCAACGTTCTCATATCTAATAGGGTCAAACGAGATTGGTCTCACGACCGTGACCTTTTAAAATTCATTTTGAAAAATTAGAAGAAATCGGGAGAGAGTCCTTACCCTAGTCCTCTTAATAAAAATTCTAATATACACATTTTAAGAGATCGGGAGAGAGTCCTTACCCGAATCCCCTTAACCAAATTTTAATATACACATTTTAAGAGATCGGGAGAGAGTCCTTACCCGAATCCTCTTAACAAAATTCTAAGAGATCAGGAGAGAGTCCTTACCCGAATCCTCTTAACAAAATTCTAAGAGATCGGGAGAGAGTCCTTACCCGAATCCTCTTAACAAAATTCTAATATACACATTTTAAGAGGTCAGGAGAGAGTCCTTACCCGAATCCTCTTAACAAAATTCTAATATACACATTTTAAGAGATCAGGAGAGAGTCCTTACCTGAATTCTCTCAGCTAAAATTCTAATAAGAATATTTTAAGAAATTGGGAGAGAATCCTTTCCTGAAATCTTTTCAATCAAAATTTTAATATTTAAATACTGAGATATCGAACATGTGAGCCGAGAACCTTTCTCATTCATTACGGATCTTTAGGAACTCAAATAACATCTCTTTAAAATTAGAATCCCAAATTCAAAGCTAAAAAATTGATATGCAACAAATCAAACAAACAAAACACCAATTCGCCGTGGGGACATCCCATGTACCCATTTTCTTGGGAAACCCAAAATGGTGAGATATTGAACGTTCCTTCTGTCAATAAAAAAATCGACAACATGACTCTAAAACCCCCAAATTATTAATCGTAAGTAATTAAGAGCACATCGTTAAATTTGCTGACCCTCGTTAAGAGACGAGGTGGGGTGCCTAACACCTTCTCCACCCGTGAACTGACTCTGAACCTAGAATCTCTGTTTCGAAAGTGGTTTTTGTTTTCAGTAATGGTTTCCTTTAGTTTCCCTTAAAATTAAAGTGGCAACTCCTCACTTTTTCCACTTCGATGAGAATCGTCCGGAGACTGCAAAGTCCTTGCGACATTGGCTGATGCTATTTTCTGCATGGCTACATCACCGCGCCCAACTATTTCTCTGATCATGTGGTCACACCTTTCTATGTGTTTGGATTTCTAGTGAGACCGAGGTTCCTTAGCTTGAATGACCACTCCAATGTTGTCACAGTACAGTGAGATTGGTGATACAATGGATGTAACCACTCCAAGTTCTGTCACAAACTTCTTTATCCAAACAGCCTCTTTTGCAGCATCTGATGCAGCAATATACTTAGCCTCTGTAGTGGAGTCGACAGTTGTGCTCTGTTTGGAACTTTTCTAACAAATTGCACCTCCATTACAAATGAACACAAAACCAGATATGGACTTTTTATCATCGATGTCTGATTGAAAATCAGAATCCGTAAAACCATCCAGTTGTAGGTTGCCACCTCCATAGATCAAGAATAAATCCTTAGTTCTTCTCAAGTACTTAAGGATATTCTTGACAGCTATCCAATGTTTCAAACCTGAATTAGATTAAAACCTGCTAGTCAAACTAATAGCATATACAATATCCGGCCTAGTACACAACATTACATACATTAAACCTCCAATAGCCGAAACATATGAAATTCTGGCCATTTTCTCTCTTTCTTCAGGTGTCTTAGGAGACATGTCCTTAAAAAGATGGATACCATGTCTTACTGGCAGCAATCCTCTCTTGGAATCAAGCATGTTAAACCTTTTTAACACCTTTTCCAAGTATAGACTTTGGGGTAAGCCAATTATTCTTTTCGCTCTATCTTTATAGATGCGAATTTCAAGAATATAGGTTGCTTCCCCTAAGTCTTTCATGGAGAATGTATTTGACAACCATACCCTTACAGTTGTAAGCATACCTATATCATTGCCTATTAATAATATGCCATCTACATACAAGACAAGGAAAGTGACGGCGCTCCCACTAACTTTCTTGTAAACACATAGCTCATCCTCAATTTTGATAAAACCAAATGATTTGATGGCTTCATCAAAATGGATGTTTCAACTCCTCGAAGCTTGTTTCAACCTATAAATGGATCATTTTAGCTTGCACACCTTGGAACGATCTTGAGATTCAAAACCCCTAGGTTGTTCCATGAAAATATTTTCCTTAATATATCCATTGAGAAAAGCTGTTTTGACGTTCATCTGCCAAATTTCATAGTCATTGTATGCAGCTATTGCCAGTAAAATTCTAATGGACTTAAGCATGGCTACAAGCAAGAAAGTCTCCTCATAATTAATTCCTTGCCTTTGGTGAAACCCTTTCGCAACTAGTCTTACTTTATAGGTCTCTACCTTTCCATCAGAACTAATTTTCCTCTTGAAAACTCATTTATTACCTATAGGTATAATACCTTTAGGTGGGTCTATACGATCCCAAACTTGGTTCTTATACATGGAATCCATTTTGGTTTTTGTAGCCTCGATCCATTTAGAAGAGTCTATATCTGATATAGCTACTTCATAGGTTAAAGAATCATCTCCATGATCTATTTCTTCATGAACAAATAATTCTTGTTCATCTACATGAAGAAAACCATATCTCCCTAGTGGGTGAGATATTTTAGTTGACCTGTGAGGAATTATTGTAGATGTGTCATCAATAGGCTCAGGTTAACTGGATGAATCTTCATCCATTTGATTTGTTGGTTGGTCGAAATTCTCTAATTCCAACTCTATTTGCCTTCCTTTACCACCTTCTTGAATAAACTGTTGTTCAAGAAATATGGCATCCCTGCTTATCACAACCCTTTGTAATGTTGGCAAATAGAAATAATATCCAAAACTTTCTTTTAGATGTCCAACAAATCAACCATTTTCTGATTTGGTTTCCAATTTATCGGTCTTTAGTTTTTTAATGTAAGCTGGACAACCCCAAATCTTAATATGCTTAAGACTTGATTTTCTTTCATGCCATATCTCATAAGGTGTGGAAGAGTCTAATTTTGATGGAACACTATTAAGGATATGCAAAGCTGATTCTAACGCAAATCCCCAAAAAAAGATTGACAGATCTGTATAGCTCATCATGCTTCATACCATATCTAATAGGGTACGGTTTCTCCTTTTAGATACACCACTTAATTGTGGTGTTCCTGGAGGAGTTAATTAAGAGATAATGCCATGTTCTTTCAAGTATTCATCAAACTCAGTACTTAAGTATTTACCTCCTCGATCTGATCGAAGAGTTTTAGTACTTTTTCTTGTTTGATTTTCTACTTTAGATTTAAATTCTTTAAACTTTTCAAAGGATTCATGTTTGTATTTCATCAAATATAAATATCCATACCTTGATTTATCATCAGCAAAGGTAATAATGTAATGAAAATCACCTCTAGCCATTTCTTTAAATGGACCACATACATCACTATGTATTACTTCCAAAATATTTTCAGCTCTTAACCCTTGTCCAATAAAGGGTGATCTAGTCATTTTGCCCTGAAGACAGGATTTTAAAGTTGGAGTGGGTTCAGAACACAATGAAGATAAAATCCCCATTTTCTCCAGTTTTGCAATCCTTTTTTCGGCAATATGACCTAATCTTAGGTGCCAAAGATGTTTTGGAGTGGAGTTGATTTTCGTTATGGCATTAAACTCAATTTGATTGCTTGCACTGGATTTGTATTCATTCTTATTTAAATAATAAAGTCCATCAAGCATACAACCTATGCTAATTAATTTATTTCTAAAATAAATATTACAAACATCATTCATAAACTGGAAGTCATATCCATTTCTAGTCAAACTAGATATAGAAATGATGTTCCTAAAAGCATCAGGTACATATAATACATGATCTAAATATAAAACATGTCCAGATATACACAAAGATTTAGACCTTATGGCTAATGCTTCAACAGTTGATCCATTGCCAATGCAGAGTCTAACATCTTGCGTCTGTAAGCTGCTACTGCTTGCTAGTTCCTACACATCAAAACAAATGTAAGAACTCGTACCAGTATCTAAAACCCAAGCTTGAGATGAACTAAGAGCATCATCAGATTCTAAATAGCAAGATATAGACATACCTTCCAAAGGTTTATCCTTCTTGTCTTTTAGAGATGACAAATACTCTGGGCAGTTTCTCTTCTAGTGCCCATCTTTCTAGCAGTGGAAACATTTTCCTTTGCCTTGCCCAGCTTCGGTCTTCTTCTTCTGCTTGGCTATTTTCTTGGAAGGACGTGGAATAGGAGATTTCTTATTCTTGTTGCCCCTCTTTTTTTTGGACTTTCCAGTCAAAGAGGAAGATGCAACCAAAGCCACCTCCTTTCCTTTATTGCCTAGCATATTCTTTTGGGTAATCACTAACATGTTAAGTAAACTGGCTAAGGTGCACTCTTGTTTGGTCAAATGAAAATTTGTAATAAAATTTCCAAATGACTCTGGCAGAGACTGAAGGATCAAATTTGTTTGTAATTGGAAATCCATAGTGAAATCTAGACGTTCCAGCTGCTTAATAAGAAGGATTATCTTATGAACATGATCTCCAATATTTTGTCCCTCTGACATCCTCATACGGAACAACTGCCTTGATATCTCATATCTGGCATTCCTGCAATGTTCACCATACAACTCTTGTAGGTGAAGAAGGATATCAAAAGTGCTCTGCATGTTCTCATGCTGTTTTTGCAGCTCATTGGTCATTAAAGCCAGCATGTAGCACTTGCTCTTAAATCATGCTCCTTCCACCTATCCAGTGTGTTAAGTTCCTCTTGTGATGCCCCAGGAGGTAAGGGACCAGAAATTTTAGAATCTAAAACATATCCTATATGCTCTAGATTCAGGATAAGCTTCAGGTCTCTTAGCCAATTAGGAAAATTGGGTATAGTCAACCTATTGTGGTCAAGTATGCTCACTAGGACATTAGTATTGGATGGTTGTGTGCTCATTTTTATCAGACTATTAACTGTAGAAAATAACAAGAGTAATTAGTAAAAGTATCAAGTAATTAACCAAGATGATTATGGTCTTTTAATCAAATTGGTCCTCCCACTAATTTATCGAATCCTACACTTCCAAAGTAGGAAATGAAAATTCTAGTTGGGTTGAATTTCTAGTGGGTGATCGAATTCTTATAGCCTTGTTGATTATCCTTAGGCACATCCATTATTGGAATCACAACAAACTATAAATGAGTAACTCCTTACCCATCATATCTCATGTGAGGCTCAATCATTTATTTGGCCCCTAATGCTCAAAACCTTAGGCACATCCATTATTAGTTTATCTTGCATTAGTTAAGTTGATCCCATTGAGCCAGCAAGCATGCAAATTAATTTTAATGACCTCAGGCACATCCATTATTGGTCACCAAGCATTCACATACTTACAACATCTCATGCTTAACAAATACTCTTAAGAAAATCTCTTAAACCAAATGCATTATTCCCATGTCTCCATAGCTAACAATGTAAGTATTTAAAATTCCTTAAAGTAATTGCCTCAATGGAGGGCCATACTGTAATTATCGAAATTCACCATTACCAACTTAATCATTATGTTGGAATATTTCATGGGCTGCCTAATTACTATTTTGTCTCATTTTGCACATTATCCATTTTCATGCATATCACATACACATCATCAAAAATATATATCACATATATATGTTTATGCAATGGAAATATAAAAGGTATAATCATGGACTATTCTAAAGAGAATTCAATCCTAGCCATAAGAATTGAATTCTAGGTCATCCTAGGTCAACATTCATCTAATGTCTTGCTTGATCCCAACTCTTCAGCTCTTGAAGGATGGTCCTCCCATTGATCTTCATCAAAATGTCAAGATCCATTTCATCTTGCAAGCTCACCATGCCAATTACATTTTGAACCCTTGGCATCCTAAGGTGAAATTACATTGAAACTAAGCATTCAATCTCAATTAAATGAATGTACAACCTATAATTCTATCACAACAAATTATGATACATTCCTTACAAGAATTGAAACACATTCACAATGGTCTCCTAAAGTCCATGATCATCCATCGTGCCAATTCATACATTCAACACTTGAATTTCCAAGTTAACCCTAAATATCTCATATTCAAAATTAACCTAAACACTCATGAATCACATTCAATCACATGTCATGGGTAGTTTGGGACCTTGATTGAACAATTTAATCACCAAGACAAATCATAAACATTGGTGAAACATCATTGAACATTTCATATGCCTTATGGTCCTATCACCTAGGCATATTAGTGCTCCACTCAAAATTTGTGATTTTTCTTGCAATCCAATGGTTTTAGACATCATCAAATTCATGTCTAATGCCATAAATTAAGTAAAACTAAAAAAATAAAATCACATACAAAAGTTGAAATTTTTGGTCGAACTAAAATTGCTACAGTACCCTTGCTTGTAGTTCAATTTTCACTTGCTTCAACTTATACTCAAATCACATCCTATCTAACTTGACATGCTCCCAAGTTGCCTATAACATGTATTAAGTTCCTAATGGCAAATTAGAGTAACTCTGATACCAATTGAAAGGGGTTTGCACCAATTGAATGATCAAATTTATAAGAGGTGCAGAATTTGCAAATTGAAATTTTTCCTAGGCTAGGGTTTCATGCACTTTGCAATTGAATTTAGCTATTGAAAAAAACATACTTTAGACATTCTAAAACATGTTTAAATTGTTCATTATACCTAATTGCCATTAGGAAAACCAATTCCCAAACCAAACTTAGAATTAGTTTTTGGAGACCACTCACCAAATTGGCCGCAGAATCAAATTCTCACCAAATCCGGGTAGGGTAGACTCTCAATTGCCAGTCCTCAAGATTGTTTGCACTAGCAACTGACCAAAGCCACCTTCAACAGCTAAGGACTCCTCCAAAATCTTCAAGAGATTAGTATCCAAGAAGATAAGGAGGAAGAATATGTTGCTTTGCAAGGTGATAATGGCTGGAAGTAAGGAGAAACAATTTCTCCAATGAGTTTGGTCAAGAGTACAACAACTTGTGCTCTTGATTTTGTTCAAGGTTGAAGATGAAACTAAAAGAAAGGGAGAGGGCAGCAAGCATGGCTGGCACACATGAGGAAGAAGATGATATTTAATTCATCCTCATCTTCCTTTTTAATTCCCAAAATAACTTAGCACACATGGTGAGTTATGATTGGCTTAATCAAACTCTTGTCTTAATAAGATTAGTCCATGTGTTATGATTAATTTTTAATCATGGGATTAAACCTTTAATTAACCATCATTAATTAAGCCAAGATTAATTAATTAATCAATATTAATTAATTAATTTTGGTCTTTCATTGACCAAGTCAAAGTGTCAAACTTTGACTAGTCAACATTTAACAATTCAAACCTCTCCAATTTCCATTTTCTTTCTTTAAATAATTTTCAAGTTTATGTTTAAACTATTTAAATATTAACTCATTCACTTCCTTAGATAAATTTAGTTTCAATTTATGCTAGGGACTTTGCAATCTTATTGCAAACTAAATTTGTTAATTCAATTAATCAACTAAACTCTTTGATCAATCAATCAAAATGATTTTGCTTTGGTTAATATGCTATTATGTGTGTGACTTACTAGGTTTATTACTAATTGACAGTGAGGATAATATTAACTCTTTAATATTATTGGAACCATTCCAAACTTGGAATGAAATACCAATTTCATTCAAGTCCTCATAAGTCATAATTAACATCTAGCATTATGCGTTATGACTACCCAACTAGTTATGAATTATATCTCCAATTTAATGAACCCTTAATCATATGTACCATGCACTAGAATCTCTCCGTTACAAAATTCCAATTCTAGCTGGAGTCATGGTTTATGTCAAACTCCAATTACATCGAATATTATGTTCTCCTTTTATTCTAGTTCTTGATAAATCAGACTTTCTTGTAAGAAACTCTTTTCTGGCTAAGTCTATTTGTCCTGATCAGGAATTTAAATCATCAAGAATAATTAAATGAACATAGGATTTTATCCCTATTTACTTAGGGTAACGGATCCCATCTTGATTAACACCTGTCTCCATATATAACTAGTAGGAGCCAGCACATGCCCATATATCCATACATAGTATGAGTAAGAAAGTAGTATCAAACTCAAACCACCTATATACAAGATAACTATGCTATCTCAGGTCAAGGGATTATATGCACTAGTATGATGTTTATGACATTGCATTGACAAGAGTAAACTCTATGTGCATATCATAAGCATCACAGGTTCGGCCCACTAATCATATAAGTGGCCACCACGTTTGTCATATAGTATAAGACTCACCATTCCATCCCATTAGTATCCCATACTAATTTATGAAAATAAACATTAATGACAATCTTTCTGGATAAGTCATATCCTTGTGAAGTATCCTCGATTGTGAACCAATTTATGATACTTTGTGCTAGAAATTCTGTCACTAATATTCTTAACAACTTAAGAATAGAATTTCTAACAAAATACCAATGGACATTTTCCATTACACATAGAGAAATTATGTAAATAGAAAAGAATAATTTCCTTTTATGAATAAAAATATGTACAAGACACATACAAAATGATATGCTCTAGGGTATATTACTAACAACTAATTTATTTAATTTTTTCACCATATCATTAATGTTTCTCAATAAATACACATCAAATAATCATAATACAAGCGTAATAGCATTAAATAGGCTTCATACAATGAAAATCCTAACTGTATAAAACCCTAACTTAATTAACAATTGCTTTCAAAATTCATGGAATTTCTTAGCACTAACCTTAATTATAAGTCCTAATCAACCTCAATCAACCTTCAATTCACCATAACCTTGACTCTCCTTCTTGGCATCCCAAACCAAAATCCCTTCCTCAATTGGTTAACAATTCTTCTTCACTAATCTTCCAAATTTCTTAGAATCCTTGCTTGATTTCTTCAAATCAAGGCTTGATACAAGGTTTTTACTTAATTTCCTATAAAAATTATAGAGAAATTCATGTGTTTAAAGCTTGGAAAATTAAGCTTTAATGGAGAAAAAGAGAGAGATAGACAGAAAAGAGATGGGAAAAAGAAGATGATGGAGATGAGATGATGGTGGTGGTGAGGTGTATTAATGAGGTGTCCCCTTAATTAATATTTTTGTCTTATTTGTTATATAAATATCTAAATAAATATAATTATAATTCTAATTCTAATTATTACAATGCAACAATTTCATCTACGTCCTCATTAAATTTCTATACTGCTTTCGGTTAATTAAATCCCATTCCAATACATCAATCTCACTTAATTTAATTGACATTTCGATTAAAAGTTAACTTTTCAAGTGAATTGACCAAAATACCCTTCATCGGGTTATAGTCCATCTTTTTTAATAACACCGATTAAGTCCATAACTCGATGGTCACTTCAGTTTTTATTCTGCTTATCTTAATTAATTTCCATCTCTTTTTTTTTTTTTTTGTCTTCAATCTGGCTTTGAATAATACTATTTACAGACCGGAAATAGTACTATTCAGAGCTTGAAATTCTCGAGACATTATGTGATTTGAGTTTGATACTACTTTTATACTTGTACTACGTATGGGTATATGGGCATGTGCTAGCTCCGATTAGTTATATATAAAGATAGGTGTTAGTCAAGATGAAATCCATTACCCTAAGTAAATAGGAATAAAATCCTATGTCCATTTAATTGTTATTGATGAATTCAAGTTCCTGACCAGTACAGATAGACTTAGTCAGAAAAGAGTTTCTGATAAGAAAAGTCTTATTAATCAAGAATTAGAATTAAAAGAAGGACATATGATTCTAAGCATAAGAGTTTGACATGAACCATGAATCTAGTTGGAATCGGGATTTTGTAATTGAGAGATTTTAGTACATGATACATATGATCAAGGTTCATGAATTGGAGAATTAATTCAGAATTAATTGGGTAGTCATAGCACATTATGCTAGATGTCAACTATAACTTATAAGAACTTAAATGAAAAGGGAATTTCATTTGAGTTTGGAATGATTTCAATAACATTAAAGAGTTAATATTATTATCATTGCCAATTAGTAATGAACCTAGTCAGTCACACATATAAGAGCGAGTTGATCAAAGCAAAATTAATTTGATTAATTAATTAAAGGGTTTAATTAATTAATTAAATTAACAAATTTAGTTTGTAATTAGATCACAGAGTCCCAAGCATGACTTGAAACTAAATTTACTTATGGAAGTATTCAAGTTAATATTTAAAGTACTTAAATATAAACTTGAAAGATTTAGATTAAAAAAAGAAAAATATTATAGACTTGGTCAAAATTTTAGAGAGTTTGACTTTTCAAAGTTTAACACTTTGACTAAGGTTAACTTGGTAAAAAATGGAGGCTTATCATTAATTAATTAGTATTAAGAATACTAATTAATCAAGTTTAATTTTCTTAATCAAGATTAAGGAATGACATGTGGACCAATTAAAGGTTGAAAACTCATTCAATGGTTGAATGAGAGATGGACACATGTTAAGTTGATTTTAATTAAGAAAATTAAATTGATAAAAAGAAAAGTGTTGTCTTTCTTTTTATCTCTCCTTGGCTAAAGCTTCATCCTTCATGAAAGGAGCTTCTTTCTTTCTTCTTCCTAGCAAGTTTCAAGATATTTAAGTGTTGAAATCTTGAATAAAAAGGTAAAGAAAATGTTTCTCACCACTTTTATACCTTGTAACCAAAGTAAACTCCAAGGAATCTCTTTCCACTCTTGGCTACCCCACTTGGAAGAGAATTAAGAAGTTTTTGCTTGGACAAGGTGCTTTGTTTTAGAAGCTTGTGTGGACAAGTTAGAGAGCCAACACTTAGTGGCTTCATTACCCGGATTAGGTGTGTGAATATGATTCTATGCCTATTGGGTGAGTTTTTCTCCAAAACCCTAATTTGATGAATTTGGGAATTTTCTTCCCTTATGGAAAATTAGGCATGTTAGCAATTGATTGGGGACTAATCTAAGTGTTTTACAACAGTATAAAATATTTATATATGTTGCATGAAACTTAAGCTTTTGAAAATTTTCAAATTGTTAATCGTGCACCTATTAGTGATTTGTTCCAACTTTGGTGCAAATTTCCTTCATCCTACTAGGACAGTCACTGGTTCATACATGTGCATTGATTATAGGAAGCTAAATAGTGCCACCAAAAAGGACTACTTTTCTCTTCCATTCATTGACCAAATGCTAGAAAGGCTAGCCAAGCATTCTTATTTCTATTACTTAGATGGGTATTCGGTATTTTTCCAAATCCTAATTCACCTAGAAGATCAAGAAAAGACCACATTTACTTGTTCCTATAGTATTTTTGCCTATAGGAGAATTTCTTTTGGTCTTTGTAATGCTTTAGCTACTTTTCAAAGATGTGTTATGGCTATTTTTTTCTGATTATATTAAAAACATTATGGAGAGTTTTATGGATAATTTCTATATTTATGGAACCACTTTTAATGAGTGTTTAGCTAACCTGTCTAAAGTGTTACAAAGATGTGAGGAATCAAACCTAGTCCTCAATTGGGAAAAATGCCATTTTATGATAAGAAAGGGCATAGTTCTTAGTCACCTTGTGTCAGAAAGAGGGATTGAAATGGACAAGGCAAAGATTGATACAATAGAGAAAATGCCACCACCATTATTAGTCAAAGGAGTGCGAAGCTTTTAGGGACATTCGGGCTTCTACAAAATATTTATTAAAGATTTCTCAAAAATAGCTAAGCCGTTAATTAACTTGTTAAATCAGAATGTTCCTTTTTAACTTTGATGATAGCTGCCTTGATTCCTTTTATAGGATAAAAGAAGCCTTAATTCTGCACCAGTAATGCAACCACAAGATTGAGAGTTACCATTTGAGGTGATGTGCGATGCAAGTGACTATGTAGTAGGAGCAGTACTTAGACAAAGAAAGGACAAAAAAGTCTATGCTACCTATTACACAAGCAAAACACTTAATGACACACAGGTTAATTATGCAACTACAGAGAAGGAACTTCTAGCAGTAGTGTTTGTAATTGACAAGTTCAGATCCTACTTTGTTGGATCCAAAGTTATTATATACACATATCATATTGCTATCCGATGCCTCTTGAACCAAAAGTAAGCAAAACTGAGGTTGATTCGGTGGATTCTTCTTCTACAAGAATTCGATCTTAAAATTAAACAGAAAAGAGGACCAAAAATGTGGTAGCAGACCAACTCTCTAGACTCAAGCAGGAAGATACAGTGATTTCTACTGAGGACCTGCCAATTAATGACTCATTTCCAGACAAGCACCTCTTAGCCATCTCTCAACCCTTATGGTATGCAGATATTATTAATTATCTTGTATGCAGAGTTTTACCACCAAACATGTCCTATCAGTAGAAGAAGAAATTTTTACATAACATAAGAGACTATACTTGGGAGGAACCTCTACCACGTAAGAAATGTAATGACAGGATTTTTAGAAGGTGCATATCAGAGAAGGAAATAGAAACTGTGCTGTAGCATTGCCATTCATCACCTTATGGAGGACACTTCAGCACATCTAAAATAGCAGTGAAGATATTACAAGAAAGGTTATATTGGCCAAACTTGTTCAAAGATGTAAGGAACTTTGTGTTGATATGCAATCAGTGCCAAAGAATAGAAAATATTTCAAGAAAGAATGAGATGCCACTCCATGGAATACTTAAAGTTAAACTATTCAATGTTTGGGGCATAGACTTTATGGGTCCATTCCCATCCTTATTTGGCAACAAGTATGTCCTTATTGGTGTAGATTATGCATCAAAGTGGGTAGAAGCAATAGCCTCACTAACAAACAATACAAGGGTAGCAATCAAGTTCCTCAAGAAATACATCTTTACAAGATGTGGCACACTAAGGGCAATCATTGGTGATGGGGGGTAGTCACTTCTGCAACAACCAGTTTGAAGCTTTACTAAGGAAATATGAAGTTACTCACAAAGTGGCAACACCATACCACCCTCAAATAAATGAACAGGTGGAGATTTCAAATGGGGAATTGAAAAGAATCCTTGAGAAGATGATAAATTATTCAAAAAAGACTAGTCCCTAAAATTAGATGATGCACTAGAGGCCTACCGCGCTACCTTTAAAACACCTATTAGAACCACTTCCTTTTGCTTGATGTATGGGAAGGCATGCCATCTCCCTATTAAACTTAAGCACAAAGCCTATTGGGCAATTCAAACCCCTAATTTTGACCTAAAGACTACTGGAAAAAAGAGGCTTTTACAACTCAATGAATTAGAAGAGATTAGACAAAACGCCTATGAAAATGCAAAGATCTTTAAGGAAAGGACCAAAAGCTAGCATGACAAACATATCACAAGAAGAGGAATTAAAGAAGGAGATCCTGTCCTGCTTTTTAACTCCAGATTGAAGCTATTCCCAAGAAAGCTAAGGTCTAGGTGGTATAGCCCCTTTAAGGTTCTATAAGTCTTCTCACATAGAGCAATAGAAGTATGGAGTGAAACCTGAAGAGCTTTTAAGGTCAATGGCCAAAGGAGCAACACACTCCTTTAGCAATCCACCTGCGTAGCAATGAGCTAAGAAGAACAGTTAAGCTAAAGACTTTAACAAGCACTCCTTCAAAGGCAACCAAAGACTCTAAAAGTTTCCTTTAAGTTAATTTTGTTTTTTTTTTCTTTAAGTCTTTTAGGGATCTCAAACTCTAACTTTGGACATTGTAGGTAAAAACAAGGAGCAGAGAGGAAGGAATGGATGGAGACAACGAGTCAAAACCACATAAGAGAGAAAATTTCAAAACCAAGGAAGTATTTATGTTGCTAACCTCTATTATGCATCTCATTCATACATTTAAAAATAAGTTAGCATTGAAACCTGAAGAGATAGGGAAAGGTAAGCAATTAAAAAACATTAAATTTTGATCCAGGAATTTACACTAGGTACCCTATGCTTTTAAACATGCCTCTTGTAACCTATTGAACATAAGATACACACACACCAATACACTCTAAAAAGTTACGCAGGGTGACCCGTGCAAGGACACACAGCCTATGTAACCAAGGAAGGAAAAAAAGAATGGGAATTTTGAGAAACAGGAACTTACATGGGGTGCCCCGTGCAATGCTACACGGACTCGTATAAGTTGTTGGGCTCAAAGAGAAGGAGAAAAAGGGGGGCAAAAGTTACACAGGTCTCACTCGTGTAGTATTACACGGCCCGTGTAACTTGCCCAACTTCAAAAAAAAAAAAATTAAACAGAAGATTACACAGGGCGACCCGTGTAGTGACACATGGCCAATGTAAAACTTAGCAGAGGGTGTATTGAAGAGGCATAAAATATTTCATGAAATGACATGCCCACCCCTTTAACTCCTATTTAAACTTTACAAAACCCATTCCATATATATAAAACCTCTTTTTCTTTAAGAATCCCTTAAAAACTCTCCCTCTTTCTTGATTTCCCTCATAAAACCCTAACTTTTTCTTCATTCTCTTTCTCCATGGCTCCCACAAAAAGAGCAGTAGGAAGGATTGCCTCTTCCTTAAGGGGAAGGAATGACTTACCATCACCACCCCAGAGAGGAAGAACCAGGTAGGCTAGACAGGAAGAACCCCAACCCCAACCCCAACCAAAATTTGCTTTAGCCTGACAAATTCAAGAATGCTGCGCATAGAGATATCTATGCCAGACTGAACAACAGAAGGATAATATCCACTAAATACATGGATACAAAGTTGCTACAACAACTAGGAATTGAGGAGGATGTGGATAGATTTTTGGACAACATCGGGTGGACACGATTTGCCCAACTACGCTACCTGATATATAGGGACACTACCCTAGAAGGCCACCCTTTAGGCCATAGATAGGGGAGACAAGGAGAGGATAGAGTTTTGGCTACTGGGGGTGGACAGGGCATGAACATGGATAAGATCAACGTTGTTTTTGGATTCAATAGTGAGGGACTTCAGGAGATCCCTCAAAATAGACTGGAGTATGACAACATTACTTTTTGGAGCACAATTGCCCCCAACACTGAGATATACAACTCCAATCAGTTCAAGTTGTCAGGGTTAGTAAACCCAGCATTGAGATAGCTGTACAAACTCATAGCCCATACCATTATGGGGTGCAATGATAGCTTAGGCATGGTCAATGCTAATGAGTTATTCTCCTTGTGGTATATGGTAACTGACAGGAGATGCAGCACCAAATATTGTTTATGCTAGCACCTCAAAAGGATTTCTCATCAAGCCATTGGTCACATAGTGGTGGGAGGCCTCATTACAGCACTTACCCTGCACTACAGGTTCATGCTAGCTCATGTTAGGCTGCGCCCCATCCCAGGTACCACCAAGATAGATCAGACTATCTGCATATCCATTGAACTATGCAAAAGAGTAGGGGACACATGCTTACTACTCAATGCACAGGGGAATGTCATCCCCAAAAGGCCATCACCAGTAGTAGAATAAAGGGAATCTTCTAGAGCACAAGAGCAAGTACAGGAGCAACAACAATAGTAGGAAGAGTTAGACCCCCTCCTTGAAGGATCACTAGACAGGCACACCACCACCTGTAGACACTGTCCTCACATACCTGCAGATGGTGGAGATAACCATCAAAAACAAAATGAGGACCCTAAAGACTACCATTTCAAACAGGATTAGAGTCATAGAGGACAGTCTCTAAGAGGCCCACAACAAACTGGATATGATCCTTGAGAGATAGGATGAGGGGGTACTTTCCTCGCTATCACCGATTTTCTAAGCATAGAACGGTAGACTAAGACGCATTTTGATGCATTGTACAGGCTTAGGCCTTATTCTCACTAATTATATAGTCTAGTTGGTTAAATTTTGCGTAAAACTTTGCTCCTAATGCTTATATGCCTTGCTTAATACATATTTACTTTGCTAATATCTTGTCTTTATTGTTTTATCTTCATTTGGCATGCATAATATGTTGCCATTGAGGACAATGCCAAATTTGAGTTTGGGGGTGCATTCACGCATTACATTTCATCTTTTATTATTTTGCATTGCTTTATTATACCTCTATCTTACTTGTGCATCAAAATCCAGAAAATTTTTGAAATTTTTAAACCTTTTCAAGAATTTTTATCTTAGAATTATAACTAAAAACCTTAATAAGCTAATAATTTATCTCTCTTGAAAAGAAAAATGGATGTAACTAGATAGGCAAAAAGACTTCAATATATTATTTTTGAAAAATTTAATTGCCTAAGTAAAGTCAAACTAATTAAACCCCTTCAAAGCCATTAGTTTATCACATTAGACTTATAAAATTAGGAGAAAATTTTTAAAATATGAACAAACCTAAATATGCCTCATGAACCTTAGAACATATCTCTTGGACCTATTAAGGCAAAATCCTAGCATATGCCTGATAAAGAGATGATTAATGCATTCTTTTTTTATAAACTCATTACAACCTTAACCACCCAAAACCAAAATTTCACCCCTTGTAGCCAATTTGAGCCTACATTTATTTCCTTGTATGATTTTTGATAATTCACAACATTACCCTAGCCCCTAACCTAAACACTTATCCTATCCTATGAGAAAGCTAAAGTGCACAGGTGAAAGGTATGCTAGGCGTATAAAAAAAGGGATAATATGGAAAGAGGGTGCAAAATTCATAAAAAAAAAAAGTGTAAGTGTGTAATAAAAAACATTGAAAAATTGAGTTTGGGGGTAAATACTAAAGGGACATAAATACCAAATTAAGAAAATAAGTAAAGAAGTCCCAAAGTGAGCAACAAGCAAGCATACTTGGCACTAAAAACCAAATGCTCCTCCTTTTCATGTAAAAATAGAAAAAAAAATAAACCTAGTGTATTTGGAACCTTTACACAGTAATAACCCTTATTTTGTATTCCCTAAAACCTTTTATTGGGAGCCAAGTCACTACCCTCTGGCACTATTACAATTCTTTTAAAAACCTTTTGATCTTTTAAAAGATATATGCTACATTAGTGGAGATAAGAAACTGAGGTATGCCTATGGGGATGGAAATATATCACCTAACTTCATCATAATCATCCATAATAGAGGCAATTTTAAGAAAATAAGTATTTCTCAAATATATCCTAGTAAAATAGGTTATTTATGACTTATTAATGGCCTTCCAAGTGGAATGATTGGATAAAACTCCATGAGGGGGATCAAATTCTAACAGGCAAATGTTGATGTCTCTATGCCTTGAAGATAGGGAAATTGGTATGAAGGCTATAGAGAGTTCAATTATATATAAGTTAAGTTTTTTGTTATGTTTTTAAGAAAAATCAAATACCTTTATGAGTTTTAAAAAGCTTTGTTTTGCTTGAGGGCAAGCAAAAGTTAGAATTTGGGGGTATTTGATACACTTGTATCATGTAGGTATTTAAGGCACTATTGCATTACATTTAGGTAGTCAATTGCATGCATATTATTTTGTTTTATTAGTTTTTGTTAATTTTGTTAATCTCTACTTAATTTAATATTTTCTATATCTTTTCAGGTGTTTTAAGGAAGATCCAAGGCATGAAAGTCGATTGGATAAGTTTGGGAAATAAAAAAAAGCAAGAAGGATTGACGTATAGCATTACACGGGCTATGTAAGCATGGAGCTGGACCCGAGTACGCGAGTCATGCAACAGACCTTGTGTAACTCACTAGACTTGTGTAACCTTCTGGCTGTCAAAACCTAAAGAACCATGGAGAGATGATAGTACATGGGCCGTGTGAATTGCCCTGTGTAACTTTCTTACCCTCATGTAACTTGTTGTCTCCCTCATGTATGAAAGCTTAAGTAGTCCAGAGACTTACATGGCCTAGGGCCGTGTAGTGGCAATAGATAGACTTCTATTTCGACATGAATTCCCTTTTACTCATTTCGAACAGACTTCTAAGGCTTTTAGGACTCTGAAACATAACTCTGAGTTACCTGATATAAATATGAGAAGACAAAAACATGTAGGGGAGTTACTCAGAGTTAGATTACATGCAAACCCTAGTTTTCTAAGCAATTTGGAGAGAATCTGCATCAAGCTCTAGGAGAAGGACTCTCAGCTGAAGTGTCAAAAGTTCAAGGTTACAGATCTTTATTCTGGGTTCTTTTCTTATATTTCATTAAATTGTCTTATGTTATTTTATTTTAATTTTAATATATTTGTTAAACGCACTATGAGTGAGTAGTTTGTTTAATTCTAGGATTAGGAGAGTAGCACTTTTAATTTCTATTATGGATATATACTGAGGTTATTTAATAGATTTGAGTTTTGTTCTTTGATTTAATATTCTATGTTCTTAATGTATGCTATGTGTTGGTACCCACTTAGTGATGATATAAGATACTAATTGAAGAACTAAAAGTTTAAGATTACTATTAAAAATCATAATTTTGAACCTAGGAAATCTAACCTAGAGATAGGTTGTCCTTTGTGGAATCTCATAATTAATCAAAGAGCTTAAAGGGTTTTAATTAAGATTGATCGTCATGAAAGTAGGGCTTAAAATACACCTTAGGTGCCTTGAGAGAGGACTTAAGATATCTTAGAATTAATTTTCATCAAAGTAATAACTCTCAATCTATTAAATAGGTGAAGTTAAATCCATAATAAAGTTGAAGTGTGAAATCTTAATTTTGAAATTGTTTTGGTCAATTGATTTCTAAATTTAAGTTTATTGCTTTGTCTTCTTTTAATCCTTAGCATATGTAGTTAGTTTAAAATTAATCTCTCAACATATTTGGTAGTCTAAACAGTTAAAGTTGCTGTCTAGCTTGATACTTACACTTATAAATTCTTCATGGGAATGATACTCTACTCACTACTATATTACTTGTTTACGATCCGTGCACTTGCGGGGTTGTAAACCAGCAAACACAAATCAATGAAGAAAGTCCCTTCGCACACAACAAAAATAAATAAAGAGACAGTGGATCCCCTTAATGGAGACCTTTGTTAGGTGTGATAGTGATTGAAAACTATTAAGTAGTAGAGAATATGAAACTGTAGATATGCACACCATCACCAAATTCACAAGCTCAGCATGAAAACCCAATTTAAGCATTATTTGTTGGAGAAAAGACCATTAAACTCGGTCATATGCTTTGCTCGTTAATAGTTTGAGAGCAAAATATCCCCGATAACTTTTAGTTTTGTTTTCCTTGTATTAGAATAGCTCAAAAGCTACTAGTGCATTATCTTGCGCTAATCTACCCGGAACAAAAGCACTTTGGGATTCATGGATAACATGTGGGAGGATGGATTTGAGCCTATTTACTATATTTTTAGTGATGAGTTTGAAAATTACATTACATAAAGCTATAGGGAGATAGTCCTTTGGAGTTTCAGGATTTTTTATTTTTGGAATCAAGACAAGAAAGGTTTTATTTAAAATTGAAGGATCAACTTGCTTATTAAGGACACTAAGGACAACAGATAAAACATCTGAACCTACAATATGCTAGTATTTTTTGGAAAACAAAAGCAAGCATACCATCAGGTCCAGGGGCTTTGGTTGGATGCACTTCAAAGGACCGAGAATTTCTTCCGCTATGTACGGTCTTGTTAGTTGATCATTCATCTGCTTAAATACTCGAGGATTGACTGAATCAATTACCTCTTCTACATCCACATTGTCTCCTGTAGAGAATAAATGTGAAAAATAACCAACAAAAATCTATTCAACATCCTATTTGTAAGTGACCCATCTACTAGTTGCATCCTGAACACCCTCTCCTCTTTCATATTAGCCCTCTAATGAAAAAAAAAATGTATTCTTGTCCCCATCTCTTAATCAATTAATTATTGACCATTGCATCCACACTGTTTCCTCTTCTTTTAAAACTTGATCCAATTCCCATTCCAAACTTCTCATTTCCTCCACCACACTGCTAGACCAATCTAATGCTTGCAGCTGCTCCATTCTATTCCTTATCCTAGCTAGCTCCATATTTATGTTACCAAAAGTGGTTCGTTCCAATCCTTGACAGTTGCCCCACACACTTGCATTCTAGTACTGAACTCCCTATATCCACACTTTGTTCATTTCTGAGCAATTATAGATTCACAATTTGGTTAAGATGCCCCCATCTTTTCAAACCTAAACACCTTCTTTCTTGACCGAAAATTATAGTCAACACTCTATGGAACAAGAAGCAGCGAGTACTGGTCAAATTACTGTCTTAGAAAATTGTGAAAAGTCATATCTCCAGAACAAGAATGCCAATACGTGTTCATGAAGGCCCTATCCATGCGTTCTTAGATATTTGAATTGCCTGATTGACCATTTGACCACTGGAACCCATATCGAATAGTCCACACTCTTGGAGAGTGTCATGAAAAATTTGCATCGCTGAATGAGGCTATGGAAGACCTTTCTCACATATGGGCTAAATGCCAAATAGACTCTTTAATAATCCTGTTGCTTATAGAGTTGAACTTTTTAATTATAATCTTAATAGAAATCCCACTTAAGTAAAAGTGAAATTAAAATAAGAGTAATCTTTTCATAGGAAATAATCCTTTATTTAATTGAGAAATATTCCTCTCATTCAAATTAGGAAAATGTATTTTCCAAATTCTGATAATATTTTGAGTCAGTGTCGACACCATATTTTGGCCGACCCCCAGAATCAATAAACTTCGAAACCGATCCCCAGCACTAAGTCTCCCTTTGCTAGCCAATTACATTTCCGACCTCTCCTTGCCATTTAACCATATTTCTGATCTCTCTTCACAGAGAATTGAATCAATGCTAAGTCCTCGTATCAGTTAAAGTCTTACCGGTCTCTCAAGTCACTCACCAATCTCTCAAGCCAATTGTCAAATTTCCTAACCAGTCAATTACATTCCCGATCTCTCCTGTCAAACAAAATTGAACCAACACTAGATCTTTATGTCACCAGTTTCATTGCGGACCTCCCTTTTAAAAGTTTAGGAATAATCAAGGTTCCAATCCGGTTTAATGATGATCCCGATCTTAAATGTTCAAGCCAAATTTCCAATTTTAATCAAGTCCCCTTGAGCGTTGGTTCCCTGCCGATCTCATGCTTATTGTGTTTTCCGACCTCTTACACTTAGATTAATAATTACTTTTAGTTATTTCAATATACTCAGACAATCAAGTGTTTAAATAATTTAGAGATTTTTCGATCACATTCATTCACTGGACAAAAAGAAGACTTCATTTCATATTAAAATTTATACGGGTCATTCGGCTGGAGGATCACCCCCAGCTTGATCTACATTATGCTCATTTCCTCTCTCACCCTCAGCCTCCTCCTCACTATCCTCACCCTCACCCTCGGGAGCCAGGCTGCCATCCAGGAGAAGTCCTCCTCGGGGTAACGCTTCTTGAGTTCAGCCAAGAGATCCCTGTGAGCATTCACATAAGCACCGGCCACTCCTGTCACCATCTTTTCTTCTTTCGCCTTGAGCTCCTTAGTAAGGTGAGCGATGTGAGCAACTTCATCGGTTCGAAGTGCTTGAATTTCTTCCAGAACACGGGTTCGCTCGGCCAGAACACGGGTTCGCTCGGCCAGAACACGAGACTGCTCGGCCAGCTTATCCTCATAGAACTTCATCCGCCCCTCAATTTGAGATATGTAATCCTGAGCGGATGAGAGTTGGGATCGGAGAGAAGACACCTCGTGACCCATCTTCTCGACTTCCTTACCCAGGCGATGAGCTTTCTCCCGAACAATGTGCTGGTTCACCAAGCACTCCACGTTCAGGCTCATGGATCGGGTCAGGATGTCATCAAGGTTGTCCGGGGACAGCCTATCCCGGTCCTCCAGAAGGCAGATGGTGGATCCCAATACCTTAGCAAAACTTGGGTTTTCCCGAACAGTCCGGTTCTTCTCCAGCGAGTGGATCAGAACTTGAGCACCTCGAGAAAGGGGCCTCACAGAAGGTTGAGAAGGACCCCCTTCTGAGCTCGGAGCAACTGGAGGAGGTGGAGGCGGCTCTTCTTGGCGAGGGGGAGATCGGACCACTTCTATGACCGGAGGTCCAGAAGGTTGAGATGAGCCTCCTTGAATTTCCCCGGGCTCATGCCTGGGTGTCTGCATTTCCTCAGCTCGCTTCATCTCCCGTACCTTCCGGGAGATCTCCCTCTTTCGCTTCCGGCTCTCCTTGGAAGCTTCGCCGCTCGCCATACCTGCACAAAGGAAAGGTCAGTGAGATCGCTAAGGTTCAAAGATCTGAGATATAGAAAATACCGAGGCTGAGGTTAGAAAGCTGAAGCCCCCGATCTTAGCCAGTGAGCAACTGCATAGTCCAATGATGCAGCTCGGCAGTCACTGCGTCTAAACAAGAAAATTTCTCCCTGCTCGCCTGGTCTTTCAAATCCATCACCATTGTGCCCTCTTCCCTATTCAGGGCGAGGTGCTTCTGAATTAATGGACCCTGGTGCAGCCAACTGTGAGGGAAACCCTCAAAGCCGTTCGGGATTTTGCTTCTCAGGATAAAGAAGCGGTTCTTCCAATTCTTCAGGGAGGAAGGCAGATCGGTAAAAAGTCCGCAGTGGGGTTTCGCCTGGAAAAACCAATACTTGTTGTCCTTTCGACCAGTTAACCTATGAAGGTCGGCGAACACCTTGGCAGTAGGACTAATTCCCTTAGCTCGGCACAGGCCTCGGAAGGCTATAAGGATCCGCCACGAGTTCGGGTGAACTTGGGCGATGCACACTTGGTGAAATTTCAGAACTTCTTTGAAGAAGTCGTCTAAAGGGAACCGCAACCCGGCTTTTAACTGCTCTTCGTACACCATGATCATGTCATTCCCCTCAAAGAAGTGATCGGCTCGAAGATCGCCGTGACACTTAATGAGTTCGAATAAATCAGGGTGAATGTTGTATTTTTGGCTGAACGACTGTAGGTCGGTTTCTTGAAGAATGGAAGGTAGCTCGTCCATAGGGAGGTTTTCTCTCCCTGAAGGATGTGTTCGCTTCGAAGATGTGCTTGCCCCTGAGCTGGGGCAGAGGCCCTAGTAGGTTCAGTCCGAACGCTTAGTCCGACCACCTCTACCTCGTCGGATGACCACGAGACCTGAACGGAAGGGGGGCTTGCCGCTCTCTGACCCTCGACGCCGCTCATTTTCAAAGGAAATAAAGAATTTAAACTAAAAAAAAGATCAAAGCCCTTACCGGAGTCTGATCGGCGTCGGAAGATCTTGAAAATTTGAGAGGATTTTGGAATCGCTCGCCAGAGTTGAAAATGACATAAGGAAGCAACTGGCTAACCCTTCCCCTATTTATACCCGGCCGAGCATTTAATGCTCACGGTGTCCCAAGCGACGCATCGGTTAACGAGATCTGCCAGCCTTTTCTGACACGTCTCACGAATATTCCAAAATCCAGTACTAGAAGAGATCGGCTAGTTACAGTTCGGTGAATTAAGTCGGATATTTGGAAGTACGGATTGGTTAAGAGTCGTTCAGGTAGGGATTGGATCGGGTAAATACTTCAGAGATCGGAAAATAATTAATGCAATAATAATAAGATGATAATCGACAAAATAAAATCTTTATTTCCAAAAGATCGGATTACATCATTTGGGCGATCTCTAGGGATCGGATTACATTAAAATTGGACTACATCATTTTGATGATCTCCAGAGATCGGATTACATTGAAAATAAAATACATCATTTGGGCGATCTCTAGAGACCGGTGGAACATCCCATCTAAAGGCTTATGTCAAAACCTAGTCTCGTGGCTGAGTCAAAAGATGTGTTTGACCAGGAGACCAGCTGTTGACATCGGATAGATGTACAGCTCAGATGGGGTGACTATGACTCCCATGAAGATGAGAGACGTCGTCATCGATGTTACCGCTCGAAACCGAGCCGCTGTCGGAACACCCAGTGCGGAGAGGAGCCAGATGAACGCCAAGGGGCAGTCGCTGGTGTTAAGGGGAATATTAGCAGTCTTCTCGCCCGAAATCAGTTCGCCGTTTGTATCGGTCGAACGATTCGAGGTCAATAAGATCGAGGTCCTTGATCCAGATCGGTAAGTTAGTCCGGTTCTCTCACGGTCATTAAGTGCAGTCATCATAATTTCTCGTTCACCGGGATCGTAAATTTTCAGTCGGGGAATAAAGAGGTCCATCGGAAAGGGATCAAAAGCCACAATCGTGGCCGGAACTACTGCCGGAGCAGCTAGAACAGGAAAGTAAGAAGGAAGAGAGGAAAATCGAATGAGGAAAGTCTCTTCTGTCAGGGGTATATATAGGGGAAAATCGGGCATTTATTGCTAAGCAGAAAATGAAGCGGACGCTTCGGGAATCGAGGGGAATTAATGCTTTGACCGGACCGGGCCTGATTAAGGGAAGGATCGGAATGATAGAGATCGGAAGAGGGGAGACCGATATGAAAGATCGAAAAAGGAGCGTGTTAAGAAGATCAGAAAAGAGGAGAGATCGGAAGGCAAAGAGAATAAGACAAATCCCAATAACCATCGTCAGAATCAGAGCCGAGGTAGTTAAAGCGTTGCAGACGAGATCTCCACCGCACGCCTGAGAATCGCCGTAATCTTGTGAGCGCGAGTATGTCATGTGATCCTGTACATCCCAATCTCCACCGTTGATCTCACTTGTAAGGACGAACCCGGAGCCCTTGGATCAAGGGAGAAGACGACAAGACCAGCGCCTTTCACTCCTAGCCCTCAGATCGCCCCGGACAAGAGGATTTGGGACCGTCAGATTGAAAGAAGAAAAGGACAAATATTCTGAAGAATGATCTCAGCCGTTCATTTTGATTCTCTTTAATTCTTGAGCCTCGGATCATGTCCTTTGAAATCTTAACCCTCCATCTCCCTCAAGATAGATCCTGACCCTTCAGGGGAAGCACCCGATCCCTATAAATACCTGCATGAAAAACTGTTCAGGGGAGGGACGAAAAAAAAATACAAAAGAGGTGGTAACTATAGTGGAAAAACTCTGAAAAACTCAATTCAGCTCGTTACTCTGCTATTTTTGAGTTTTCGTAAGAGAGACTTTTGAAACCAGTTTTCTAAAGTATTTTCTTGCAAAGGGATTATTGAATACTGAAACTCTCCATTTTCAGGCCATTCATTATCTTGTGACACTCTCACTTTCTGTCTTCATTTTCACCCCGTTGTTCAAGCTTAATTTCGTTCAAACTCGGTTATTATTTTGACCTGACTGCATTTTAGCGAAGAATCCTTTATTTTACGCAGAACCTTAGTCTTCATGCCATCAGTCCTATTACGTCTCGTAATTTCATAGTGAGTTCAATAGATCCGGCTCCTTACAGGTAAGTGCTTATATTGCTGTTTTCTCAAGTGCTCATTTTATTTTACATATTTCCTTCGTTTTTACGTTTTTTTTTTTTTAATTTTCACCAAGTCTACATTGCACGAAGAAGGTTATTCCCGAGTTCATTTCTTTGTTAATTAGTCCTTTCTTTTGCTATTCCTTATTACCTCTAAATGCAAGAGTTCTAGTCTTGAGTAGCATGTGAGTAGTTGGATAAACTATAGGTAGCTGAATCTTAAGCGTTTCTTTAAAACAATAAAAGGTCTGAATAATAAGTCAGGAAAATAGTAAAGTCGAATCGCCAGAACAACACAAAAGGTGGTCGGGTAAAAGCCATAAGGCAGAACGAAACTAAATTTCAGTTAGATAAACGGAACAGATCGGGCAACGCCTGTCAAATGTTACTGGTAAGGCGAACACATAGGAGATCGGAAAAGTTCGGTCCGGTATCCTCTGTCTAATCACGAGGAACCAATGAGTTAAAAGACCCCTTTTTGGTTCACGGCATCTTTGGATGTCGGACCCTTAGTCTTAGGCTCCCACAATACACGTAATTTCAAGAGGTCGGATAAATCCTTATCTGACTCCCATTCGAACAAAAGAGATCGGAGGAGAGTTCTTATCCGATCCACGACCCAAAACTTTAATAAATATCCAATAGAGATCGGAGGAGAGTTCTTATCCGGTTCTCAATCAAAACTTTATTAAATATCTAAAAGAGATCGGAGGAGAGTTCTTATCCGATTCTCAATTAAAATTTTAATAAATATTTAAAAGGGATCTGAGGAGAGTTATTATCCGTTTCTCAATCTAAAATTTCCATAAATATTTTAAAAAAAAAAGAAGAGATCGGAGGAGAGTTCTTATCCGATTCTCAATTAAAATTTCAATAAATATTTAAAGAGATCGGAGGAGAGTTCTTATCCGATCTCAAATCAAATTCCAACAAAATAATCCAAAATCGTTACACGACATCGGTTCACTAAGGTCGTCTCATTTACTTGTGTATCTGGGTAATCCGAATTAGTGAAAAATCAAATATTTCCCCTTTTCTCAAAAGGGTTAACATTTCCCTTCGAACCCTCCTAACTACCAACTCTAATTTATAAAATGTAAGGTTAAATCTGCTCACCCTCATTGAGGGACGAGGTGGGGTGCCTAACACCTTCCCCACCCGTTTATGGACCCCGAACCTAGAATCTCTGTATTTAAAGTGGTTTCATTTTAATTTGCATTTCACAAATGGTTTTCTTTGATTTCCCTCAAAATCAAAGTGGTGACTCCTCACTCTTTCCCACTTCAGTGAGGGTTCGTCCAGGCGACCGCAAAATACCTTGCGACAGTCAGGATTTTCTATTTTTCAGCTTATAAAGGATTTTCTATTTTTTGACCTATGTAAGCTCTAAGAAAGATTTATAGTCTTCCAAAATAAAATTTATAGAGTAATTTTTATTTATCCATATAATTACTTTTTAGGAGGGTTATAATTCATAAAAATTGAAATTTTATTCACTGAAATTTTTTAGAAAAAATTGCTTTTTTAATCCAATAATCCATAAATTATATAAATAACATATTCAAAAATTATATAAATTATGTGTATAATTTATACTTGTTCCATGAGAATTTCTTACCTATATCAAGGTGTACAAACACTTGACCAATAGAAAATCATATCTATATATTTTTATAAGAGATCTAACATGATTTTAATTAAAATGATAACCAGTGATTAGCTCGTTGTATATACCCCTAGGTAAAAATTACTCGTTCCATCAAGGTTGGACTATTACTTCCAAACAACCATGCATGCGCGGCATTTATTCTTAATCGATAATTAGACATTAAAGAAAAATTGCTAAAAAAATTCAGTATATATTAAAAAAAATCTGGGAGTTGACTGACAGTTTGGTGTTGCCTTCGAAATGGATAAAAATGAATCAACGACAAGAGAGCTGGAATCCATTAAGCATTCAAACTCAGGTTGTCCACAAGTAGTGGCAGAAAGGAAGCATAGTTTCGTCGCAGTCACAACCATCTTCAGCATTTGAAGAGTAAACATTAAGAAAGTGGTTCCTTTTCCTCGTAATCAGATTTGCCATCAGCAAAACAGTTGGTTTCAAACTCTGATTCTTCAAAGTTTGGATTGGTTGCTCCACACTGCAAGCAGAGATTTGTTTGGAATCTGCTAGGATTGCATTTGTTCAGTTCCTTTGGCATATATCAGCTTGACTCCACAACTTTTCATCTTTAATTTGTATTTCTCGCACTCGAGCAGATCAAAATTGTAGTTCAACAACTCTGCTGTGAACGTAAATGAGGCCTCGTTGACATTGTAACAGTTTTGTACAAGCTCATTATATAGATCATCTGAACAGGGGTAGTGATTGTACCAAAGGAACAGGTGATCTGATTCAAGGACGGTCACGGGAGGCAAATATTCAATAATGGAGAAATCCCTGTCGCCACCTTTAACATTTTTGAAATTGCATTTACAATTCAATAATATCTTTGTAACGATAACAGGAACCTCGAAACTCAGAACAGCAGAAAAGGCAAATCCCAGGAACATGGCATTAAAGCAACCAAAAGGGAACGTGGTGTCTATTGAAGATCCTGGGCTTTCACAGCTGAACCACTTTGGAATTTCTCTTCCTGGTAAACCAACAAAAAATTCAACTCCATTACAAAAATGTTCCGCCCTCTCCTTGAAAGTCTGCGTGAAAGATGATCAGAAAATTAGGTTTTAATGTGAAAGTGAGAAAAATTAACTGAGAGAAGCAGGTGAGAAAGGCAGTAAGAAACCGCATTGGCTTAGTGGTACTATAATCATCTTCAGGAGAGTGCAGTGTCATGTTAGTTGATTTGAAAAAAAAAAAAAAAAGACAAAAAAAAGTAAGAAGCTTACAGTGGCAATTTGTTCAATCCTTAGTCGTGCATCTCCTATAATGTTGCAACTTGCATTCTGGTCCAAATTTACGCAATTACTATAGTTGAATTCATAGTTTTTTCTCCCTGAATCTTTGGGTATATTAATATATGAAGTTGATGCTGTTGTTTTCATCAATGTACAATTTCCTGCTCGGAGCGTCTCTAATCGACATGGAAGCTCAGGCAAACCTTGAAGTCTTTTGCAGTTGTCTAGATTCAACTTTTCTAATGATGATAAAAAGACAAGGTCATCGGGAATTTCCACAAGTTCAAAGCAGCCACTAAGGTCAAGCCATCGAAGGCATTTCAACTCACGAATGCTGCCTGGGAGGCTCTTTAGCCGGTCACATTCCCCCACGCCCAACTGAACAAGAGAATAGAGACATTCCATTGATGAGGGCAATTCTTCTATTCCAGACTCATTTAAGTATACCTCTTTCATGCCCCTTGGAATCTCTGGAACCTTTTTTAAATTTGAGCACCAACAGAGACTAAGATACTCAAGATATTCTAGTTGAGTGAGGCTTGGAACACTCTTCAGATTTTTACAGCCATCAAGATCGAGAGAAGTGAGACTGCGGGCATGCTGAATCGACAGGGGAATCTCAATCAAACTCTTACAGCTTACAAGATTTATGCTCTTGATATTTGTAGCCGATGATAGATTTGGGAGTTCAATCAATTGTTCACATCTAAAAAGATCGAGATATTTCAACTTTTTAGGGAACTGCACACGGTGACAATGTTAAATTAGTTTTATTCATATTTTAAATTACAAGGTCTAATAGTTAAAAAATTCAAATCTTATAACAAAAAATAATTTAGATATTCCCTGCAATTTATATTATTTAAATATATATTTTTAAAATATTTTTTTAATTATGTACAACTTAGGAGTAATTTAAATATAGGAAAATTACTATTTAATCCTTTAAAATTAAAGAAAAATTATTATTCAGTTTTCATAGTTTTCAAAATTAACTAATTAATCCCCATTTTTTAAATAGTAATTTTCCTATATTTAAATTACTCCTAAGTTGTACATAATTAAAGAAAAATTATTATTCAGTTTTCATAGTTTTCAAAATTAACTAATTAATCCCCATTTTTTTAAAAATTCAATTAAAACATCCTTATATTTTATAAACTTAAACTCTTTGGTCTTTTTACATGTACAGAAAATATTAGTTCACTTGTTTTATCCTTAAATATTTATATTGTTTATCCCTATATTTTAACTATTTACAGTACTTAGATTCTCTTACTAAAGCTGAAATAAGTTGGTTAACATTTTCCTTAATAGAAATTTAACAGGATGAAATAGTTTGATTTTACAAAATATAGGGGCATTTTAATTGAGTTTAAAAAAAAGAATAAGTAAATAATTTTGATAAACTATAAGAACCTAATAGTAATTTACTTTAAAATTAATTATTTAATCCTCATATTATAAAAAATACATGATTTAGATTGTCACATTTCATTCTGTTAATTATTTGGCCTATCTATTTACTTTTATCAATTTAACAATTAGTCAAGTGACTAAAAAGCTGTCAATGAAGTACAAAAGTATTAATAATGACAAGGAACGAAAATGTTTATAATGGCAAAATTCAGGAATGAAAGTGATTATCATTAATTACAAAAGTTGAGAAAAATAGATAAAGAGGAAAAAGTATATGAAGAAATCAAAACTTAAGAACTAATCAATATATTTTTTAAAATATGAAAATAAAATTATTAATTTTATTATAATTTAGATACTAAATAATAAGTTTTCCTTGAATATATTAGTATAAGTTTGAGAATGGTAGAACTTTTCATACCTGATCTCCACTCCAAAGCCGTTTAATTTTACTACTCGGCAAATTAAGCTCAACAAGGTTCTCCGCGACATAGGTTGATGGCAAAAGCTCGCAAGGATATTCTTCCCAATAAAGTAACCTCAACTCGTTTGGAAGATACCGCAGATAATTTGAGTCAAGTATGAAGTATGCGTCCTCATAATTACCCCAAGACCTGTAAACTTTGAGGTATTTTAAATTGTCCATTCCTGAGAAGGCTGCCTGATCTAAGTGCATCTTTCCCATTTTAGAAATATTAAAAGATATGCCTTTGACTCTGCTCTTTCCCTAACAATAAGAGTAAACCACAAATATTAATATTAAAAGTATATAATAATAATAATAATATGAAAATTAAAGTTTCATTTATTAGAGACATTGTTTTTTAATATTTTCAAAGTGATATTCACAATTTATGTTTTTAAAAAACAATGTGGTTTAATCTATATATAAAGTTAGCTTGAGGTTTCATAATTATTTAATAATTTTTAATTGACGTACCATTAGAAAAATAATTTAATATTACTTTAAGGTTTAATTCAATGTGGTAAAACTGGATATATATATATATATATATGTGTGTGTGTTTTGAAAATATTAATAAAATTTTGAGGTATGTTTTTATCATATATGTTTTTATCATATATAAACTATTAAATTATATACTCTATGTATAAATAGAAACTTATATAGCAAATTTTATTGGTTAATTTAATAAAATAAATTGTAAATATGAGTTCCATTCTTTATTGGATAATATTTTTATTTTTTTATTATAGATTTTATACATTAAATAATATCTCAGCCTAATAAAACTTTTATAAATAACATGGCTAGATGTATACTATATTGGTTTCTATGTGTTGTCCAAACAACTCTCATATATATGATAAAAAAAAAAAAGGAAAAAATAAAATTAAAATTCACGGTTTACCTTATTTGTCGTCAACAAATGCCCAATGTCTTTAGCATTCAGTAATCTGCTACCTTCTTGTCGAGCAATATTTCGACCCATTTCTTGTATCAAATCATGCATTTCTAGTTTATTATGCACAATGGTTATCAGACACTTATCTGCCAAACGAATAATTCCCCAATTTACAGCAAGATCATAACAATCAACTAAAAAATTTTCCACCTGATCTTTGTTTTTACCTTTTAAGAAACATGCAATATCTAGAAATATATCCTTCTCACTTTTTTCCAATTCATCATAGCTTATTTTCAATATTTTCTGAATATTTGAGTCAGGAAATTGTTTTAGTTTATTCAATGCACTTTTCCATTCTTTCTGAGACCTTTTATATAGATGAGAACCTAAAACTTTGAGCGCTAATGGAAGACCTTGAGCATATTGTAGCACCCTTTCAGACAATTCCATATAATCTAAAGGGGGAAGTTTTTGCTTGAAAGCATTCAAACTGAGTAACTGAAGAGCATCATAGTGAGATAATTGTAGAACCTCATGTATATATCGTTCATCAACTTTGGTCTTAAACACTTGCAGATCTCTGCTTGTCATGATGATCCTACTTCCAGGACCAAACCAATTCCCATTAACAACAAGGCTGTCCTCATTGACGTCATCAAGAACTATCAGAACCTTCTTCCTTCGAAGCTTGTGCACAATTGAAGCAGGTAATACACTGGGAGTTTCAATATCTATATCTCGATCCTCTAGAACTTTAGAAAGGATGGTCTTCAGCAAAGAGATTGAATCAGCTTTCCTTAACGTTTCTCTAACATTCGCAAGAAAGCAACAACCATTAAATTTATAGGAGATGCGATGGTATAAAATTTCAGCACAGGTTGATTTGCCAATGCCTCCCATCCCCCAAATTCCTACAAAGCGAACTTCTTCTGATTCAGTGCATAATAGAGACTGAATTTGTTCAATGGATGATTCAATTCCAACAAAGCCGTCGGAATCAACTGAGGACATGTGGGACAATCTGCTTAAATTTTCTTTAACAGCTTTAGCAACTACCTCAACTAACGTGGATTCAGGCCTGGCATATAGGATGAACACATAGTCTGGTCAAATACTTTTTTTTTTTTGTATACTATTATAACTTAGATTAGTAAAACTTCTTTACGCATATAAATCAACAAGTATTAATCTCAAGTCTTTAGATTAACGAGACTAGCAAATATATTTTAGATAGAAGATTATGGATATATTTAGCATTGCTATTAGACCTACTATGAAGAAAAATAAATTGATTAAAAATTAAATTTAATATATTTTAACTATAAAATATTAAAATAATAACATATATTTTTATTCAAATTGTTTTATCACCCGCATCTAAAAAAATAATTTTTAAAATAATATTTTTTAAAATTATTTTTTTTACCCTAAACGCAATGCTTACATCAACTTACATCACCATATGTAGATCGACTAGCCTCTATGAAGTCAACCTAAAGAATGTGCAAACAGAGTGCAGGGAAAAAAGAAGTGGTACGTAAGATTTACCTGTATTCCATCGAATCCCACCCGGAAATCGAGGCTGCCTCTTTCAAAGCACTTCTCCACCTATGCACCTTGTACATGCTCTCTTTGTGCTGTTCTTCATTCACCCGAAATCCATCTCCGAAGATCCCAGTCTGTGCTTCAATATCAGATGGATCAACTCGGTAGAAAATGGGCAAAACTAACCGCCCCATTGTTTTCCTGCACTCAAGAATCTTCACGAGTTCATCCAAACACCATGGAGAAGAAGCATAACCTTTTGAGAAAACAATCACTGAAATTTCAGATTCTTCGATCGCTTTTAAGAGGGATGGTTCTATCTCTTTTCCTCTTTCAAGATCTTTGTCCATGAAATTGTTGATATTTTCATAAACCAAAGCTTTATAAAGATGGCTGGTAAAATTTTCTCGGGTATCAGGACCTCTAAAGCTAAGGAAAACATCAAAGATGGTCGTAGAGGGTAAGGTGAAAGATGAAGTAGAAACCATTTGGACAAAGATGGTTATGGTGGATATGGTGCTCTGTTTTGTATGGTTGAAAAGAAAAGAAAGTAATGGACGAAGAGATGACAATAAAAGCTTAGAAAAATTGCAAGAGAAGGAAGAGGAAAGGGTAAGGCTATTATTACAAATAAGAAGAAATGCTAAACTTGTGTGAGCTCTTTATTTTTTATGGGTAAATATCATAGGCGGTCACTTAACTCTCACTCTCTGGAGAGTGTTCTATAAATGTCACTAAACTTTAATTCTTTCATAAAATTCACTGAACTTTAATTTGATTTCATAAAAGTCATTGCGACCCGTTATTATAGATTTTCCGATCAACTTGCTTACATAGCATTATCTTATAAAGGAAATTACTTAACTATAACTGCCCTTTTCTTAATTACCCTTGGGTAAATTTCACTAGTGGTCGCTGAACTTTAAGGATAATTACAATACAATCACTCAACTTCGATTTCTTTATTAAAAGTCACTCAACTTTAATTTAAGTATCATTAAAGCCCCTATTACTAAATATTGCAAGTTTACAGGTTAACCTTAAAGTTCAGTTTAAAGTTCAGGTTAACCTTAAAGTTTCCCAATTAAGTTTATTAAATATCATTTTATTTTGTAAAACTAACTGAACTTTAATTTGATTTTATAAAAATCACTATAACTGGTTATTGCAGATTTTCTGGTCAACTTGTTGACCTAGTATCATTTTATAAAGGAAATTACTTAACTACCCTTTACCTAATTACACTTGGGTAAATTTTACTAGCAGTCACTGAACTTTAAGGGTAAATATAATATAATAACTCAACTTCAATTTCTTTATTAAAAGTCACTCAATTTCAATGAGTGTTGGGAATGTTGATATGATCAAGTTTTAGAGTGCTTTAGGGCAGCAAAACGCGAATTGCGAATTTTAGAAATTCTCATATTCGACTACCAAAAGCCCTTACTTCGACAGCTAAAGTGGCTATTGCCTCTCGAGGGCACTTGAAGTTCAGAACTGATATACTTGAATTGTATAGATGTTTTTAAGCACAATTGTATACTATCACATAGCATTTAGGTAAGTAATCTCATGCATAGTAGTTAATTTCATTAGTTTTCGTAATTTCTATTGTCAAGCCTTTAATTCCATATTTTCTGCATCATTTCAGGTGTTTGGATGAAGCCCCAGAGTATAGGAGTGCAAAAGGGAAGCTTGGAGAGGTCAAAAGACTCAGAACTTCTGCTGATACAAAGTACATGGGCCGTGTAAGCAAAGCCACAGACCCGTGTAACCTTCTGCCAGACAAAAGCTAGAGAGCTAGTGAAGAAACAAAAGTACACGGGTCGTGTAATTGGACCCGTGTAATCTGCAAGGACCCGTGTAAGTCTCTACCGAGCACAAACTTGAAGAACTTTCTGAGAACAAAAGTACACAGCCCGTGTAGCCAGCGCAGACCCGTGTAAGTCTCTGTGCCAATGCAAGACTCTGCAATTCCACTCTAGTAAGTTACACAGCCCTGAGCCGTGTAGTGACACACGGGCCATGTACCATGCGGTTGCCAGTTTTCAAACTCAAATTCCCACTCTTGTTTACCCATTCAAATCAGACTCCTAAGGCTTTTGGGACTCAAAATGACCTAACTTTAGAACAGCTATTATAAATAGAAAAAGAAAACATCCAAAGAAGGGGATCCTTTGACAGTACCTTTTTTTAGGAGTTTTAAAGAGACTAGCGACTCTGCACTCTCTAGCCGTCTTGAGGAGAAGAATATCAGTATCAAGAGGAGATTTCCAGCTGAAGTTCCATAAGATCAAAGCTGCAAACTCTCTTCGGTTCCTTCATTCCATCTCTTTAAATGGATTTTTATTGTTTTATTTCTTCTATATGATTTCTTTTTACTGTCTTTGCCTTTTTATCATGATGTTTGCTGAACTCATGAGTGAGTAGTTTTTTTATTCTGGAATTAGGAGAGTAATACTTGTAATTATTATTATGGATGAATACTGAGTTTTATTTATTAGATTTGAGATTTGTTCCTTAATTTAATTTTTTGTGATCTTAATGCATGCTATGTGCTGGTACCCACTTAGTATTAATTGTAGATATTAATTGAAGGACTAAAAGGTAAATATTAATATTAGAAAATCAAGATCTTGAACCAAGGAATTCTGACCTAGACATAGGCTAATACCTTTGTGGAATTTCAAAATTGGTCAAAGACCTTAAAGGATTTTAATTAATTTGATCGCCACGAAAGTCAGGTTTAAGTTAATTAGAATACACCCTAGGTGACTTGAGAGAGGACTTAGGATAACTTAGGACTGATTTCCATCAAGGCAAATGATCCTCAATCCAGTAAATAAACGAGGTAACATCCCTAGTAAGATTCAAGTGTGAAATATTAATTTCAGAATTGTTTTAAATACATTATTTTGTTTTAAGTTTACCATTCTAGTGTTTAAGGTTAACAAACTTCATTCCCTAAGTATTCGATAGCCTAGACAGTCAAAATTACTGTGTAGATTAGTACTTACTAATCAAATTCCTTATGAAAACGATACTCTACTCATCATTTTATTACTTATTAGCGATTCGTGCACTTGCGGTGGTTGAAAAACCAGCGACATAAGTTTTTGGCGCTGTTGTCGGGGATTTGGCTTTAGTAATATCTAGCGATAGGCAATTTAGCTGATTTAGGCAATAATATTTATTATCTAATTTTATTTGATTTGTTTTATTTCTTTTCTTTTCTCTCAGGTGTAACGCCCTCAACATAGGTAGTCCGTACATTTTACTGTTCAGATGACTAATGTCTGTTCGGACCATCAAAATGTTTGGAACTACACCTAGACTATAGTGAGGAGGCATAAATTGAAGAAATAAATGTTAAGAAAATAAAATTTAGAGAATTCATTCATTTGTACAAAAGTAGTAAAAATAACCCGATATGCAACATGAAGGGTATTTTGGTCATTTCACCCCCAAAGATGAATTTTGACCTAAATGTTGAAATAAAAATTTAGAGAATAAAATAATTAACACAAATTAAAAATTTATGAAATGAATTAGGAAAATGAGAAGAGAAAGAAAAGAAAAGAAAAAAGGAAAAGAAAAGAAAAAGCTTATGACAAATTTTTAAAAAAAAATAAGTACAACAAAAATATAAATATATAAGCCGCATAAGACAAACCTCACCCACCTTCATCTTCTTCCTCCACTTCTTCTCTCTCTCCCTCTCCCTTGTGCCTCCCACCTTGGCCCCTCAAGTCCTCCATTGTTGTCAAGCTTCCAAGCTTGATTTTCCAAGCTTCCACCCACTAAAACCCATAGCACCCTTTATAAAAAGTACTCTCCACACCCTGAGGAAGCTATAGACACCTATTGGAAGCAAGAAAATTGAAGTTAGGGAAGCTCAAGTAAGGTTAGTGCACTAATCCCTCTTTTTCTCTTTATTAAACATGAAAAGCATGTTTAGCCAAGCATAAATATCATGAAAACAAAAAGAAAATCTTGAGGAAAGAACCCTTGAATTTTTGGCAGCCATGGAACTTGAAATTTGTTGCTTTTAAGTGATGAAAAATGGTTCCATGAGAATGTGTAATGAGTTGAAATATTTGGGAGCTTGATTGTGTAGTGTTTGTGTAAATTTAAATCTTTGAAAACTAGGGTTTGTGTAAATATTGAAGACTTTGTGTAAAATATTGAAATTGACCTATTAAGTTGAGATTGATGCTTATAGAAGTGTATTACATGCAAATTGAAGTAAGAAGTTGAAGGAATTGAGATATTGGGAGTGTTCAATTTTTTGCAAGTTTGGACTCAATGAGTCCAGTGGGTTTATTAACCCATAACTGAAAATGTGTGGCTCCAATTGGTATGAGGCCAATTGGAGGTGAAAATAGACTCAAAATAGCCCATTTTTCATGTAGACACGATGCCCAAATTTTTTCAAAATCATGACCAATTCTCTGCCCAAGAATGACCAAACACTGAAACCCAGAAAATGACCAAATGAACAATACGTATTCATTTGGTCATAACTCTCTCTATACTGGTCCAAATGACCTGAATTTGATATCATTGGAAAGCTTAGATATAGGGCTACAATTTTCATGAAGACCACTGAATCCAGAAATGCCTAGAACCTAACCTAATTGCTGCCCCAAATTGAGATACAAATCTGTCTAGAACCTTGATGTCCAAAAACTGCTGAACATGAACTTACCCGACCAGTTTTGGCAAAATGGCCATAACTTGGTCTACAAGAACTCAAATATGATGAAATCAGTGGCAAAATGTCCACAAGACACAGACATAAAAAATTGATATTTTGACCAACACTCGAAAATCAAGAGAACTAGGTCAAATAGATAGAACAAGTCACCCCACCAAAACCTGGAATCTGATCAAACTTCACTTGACCCTAGACCAGTCTTTTGGTCATATCTCCCTCTACGAAAATTCAATTAAGATGAGCCATACCTTTCTAGAAACCTTAGAGACAGAGCTACAACTTTGTTCTAGAAACCTATCTCAAATTATGAATTTAAGAACCTTGAAATTTGACCTGCAGTCACTGACCTGAACTGAACACCTGTTGGAACGGGGTACAGGAGCCCAGGTCAGTGATTTGACTATAAATAATTCTAAAAAACTTGAAAAAATGTGACGCAAATTTCTCAATGATAATAAGACATAGGACAACAAGTTTTATGAAGAACACTATGCCTAAAAGTGACTACAACATGTTCCATTAATTAGGTAAACTCTAAGTGTAAAAACTATCTACTTAAGGAACCAGAATCTGGATATGAGTCAGTTATGGTTATCTGACCATAACTTGAGTTCTAAAAATCAAATTGACATGATTCCAAAGGGAAAAATAAATATAAGACATAGGGGAACAACTTCCATGAAGGAAGTGTGGCCAAATAGTGGCTACAAACTAATCAAATGGATAGGTAAAAGTGAGACATAAAAATTGAACCTAAAGAAAGGTTCATGAGATAAATTATCTTGGGTAGGAAATCAACCCTAACAAGCCATTAAACACTAAATCACATGAAAGAGGTATGTGGGACCTATTTTCCCACTATAAAGTGACATAAATATTTCTAATAAATAAGTGATAATGTTTGATTGCCCATAGGTTACCTAGACTTGTTTATTTAGTTTGGATCAATTGGTATACCAATTAGGGACTACAAATAGCAGTACTGCCCTTAAGAATAATCATTAACAGATAAAATCCATCTAATATGATTGTTCTACAGGCCTCATGCCTGCCCGTTGGCCACTGTGCCTAATATTATATCTGGCTTAAATGCCTACCCGCAGGCTTCATGCCTGACATGACCGACGTATACTGGATAGACATATGGTTGTCTAATCAGTATACTCCCGTGCATCCAGCTTTTATAATTTGTTATAGGTTTTTTGGACACTGATAAAAATTAATTAAGACTTAAATTACAATAAGTAAACATAAAAGATCTTGATAATGTTAATGGTTTCCAAAGTGCAATAAAATTGTAAAAGACCCAGAAATTATGATTTGCAACTATTAACTCAATTGTTTAATTATTGTCATTATAAATTATGCAACACTAAGCGTTATGCTTAGCGCGTTGGTTTTCCATCGCGTAGGTACTAAAGATCAGTCCCAGCAGCCGCCGCAGTATTGCCCTGACAAAGCTCTGACCAGATCTGACACCGTCTAGAGTTACCTCACCAGTCTTTTTGTATTTTGGTAGGGCCCATGTATAGACTAGTATTTTGGTTCATTATGTCTAATCATAATGTAATTACTAGTTATGATGTGTTCCATTTTAAACTTATAATTAAACTTTGAGATTAAAATGAAAACTTGTAATTTATTATCTATGAATTTCCATATGAATGCAATAGATGATACTTTATTTTGAGATCTTATAAATATTGTAAATGATATGATATAATACAATATGATATGAAAATATGAGAAATGAATATGAAAATATTAACAGGTGATTAGTGGAACCCGCCAGACGCTAATAAAACAGAGGAGGCTTTGTCCGAGTCTCCACAGAAATAAGTTATATAAAAAAAAAATTCTACATGTGAATTACCTGTTTTAAATGATGTTAAAATTTACAATGGATATGATAAGGCATGATAGGGTACTTCGACACCGAATGTGGCACTTCTTACTCAGCTATACAATAAACGGGTAAGGGGCGTCACATTTAGTGATATCAGAGCAGAGGTTTAGGCTATCCTAGACCTAAATAGTTAGAAATAGATAGAGTACATCACATGCATGGGCCTTTAAATAGAGTCGAGGTGACACTAATGCAGATCTGTTATTTGTCTGTTTTATAGGATCGATGGCATCTGATCCTTCAGAGCACGGACTTCCAGGACCGATAGAGGAGGAGGTAGAGAGTCACGCACCCGCACCTGCTCCTAGGAGGGGGCGAAGTAGTAGTAGAGCGGAGTCATCCCAAGGTACTATGAGTAGGGTACAGCAGGCCTTCTATGAACAGATGACACAGTTGCTCCGTCAGGTCATCAGAGCTATTCCTCAGCCACAGCCACCTCCACCCCCACAGCAACAGCCACCACAACCCCCACAGCCGCAACCTATACACAAATCCCCACTAGAGAGACTATGAAAGTATGGGGCAGTTGACTTTAGGGGTAAGAGGGATGATGATCTAGCCGCAGCAGAGTATTGGCTGGAAAGGATAGAGAGGGTCTTGTAGCAGCTCCACTGCACCCCAGAGTAGCAGTTGGAGTGCTCTTTGTCATTACTACAAGAGGATGCTTATAGATGGTGGGTGACAGTATCGAGAGCAGTACAACCTGCACAGATCACATGGGAGTTCTTTCTAGCCAAATTCAGAAAGAAATACATCAACCATATGTACTTAGAGGCCAGAAGGAGAGAATTCATGGCACTGAGGCAGAGGCAGCTTACAGTCTCTGAATATGAGCGGGAATTCGAGAGACTTAGCGAATATGTATCGGAGTTGATGCCCATAGAAACTGCTAAATGCAGAAGATTTGAGGACGGGCTGAATGACAACATCAGGTTAATAGTGACATCCCATCACTTCACAGACTTCTCCCAGTTGATAGCATCAGCCCTGGATGTGGAGAGAGTTAGAGATGAGGAGCAGTCCAGGAGGGACAGGCAGCGTAAGAGAGGCTCTAGATCTAGTCAGTCTGGTTCAGCAGCCACGGGTAGTAAGAGGCCCAAGGAGTCACAGGATCAGACTCAGGGTCGGGGCAAGAGGTAGAAATCTCAGTTTGCTCCAAGGAGAGGAGTGTCACACCCTACCCCTCAGTAAGATATAACATGATCCCGTAGTACATCTAATGAATTACCGTACTTCGCCTATCGGTAACCCATTAAATATACTATAAGGGATTTTAAAACAATTTTCTTACTTTTTAGAAGTGATGAGCATTTTCTAATAGGTATTAAAAACATTTAATTAGAGTTTAAAAACTAGTTAAAATTTTTATCCCTTTTTATTTATTCGCAAATTTTAGAAAAATTTCGGTAGAATGCCATCTATATTTGGGAAAAACAGTTCTTCAAAACCTGTGAAAACACTTTCAATAATTTCATTTCACAGTCCCAATCTCCAATAATATCCCAAAACAATACAGTCAACCACAATTCAAATCAAAATTCACTTTTCAAAATATTGTTAAAATAATTCCATTCATAAACATAGCATTAAAATTAATTTTACATACACAATCTTAATAAACAGAAAGAAAATCCAAAATAATATTATTATAAATTTATCTGTACAATTGCTCAAACTACAGAGATACATATGCATACTATCATATTTACATCAAACTAAACTACCAGGGTATAGACAAATACCCGTACAAAAATTCTTCAACTGTTCTCCTCTCTGACTAGAGCAGCTCACTCTGTTGCTATGTCCTTTTCTCTATCTGCGACAGCAAGTTAAAGCTATCGCTGAGTATAAAAATACTCAGTGGTGCACAATAAAGTATAAAATGCATAATATAAGACATTTATGAACAAATCATAATTCAAAAATTTCATAATCGCATTTCACAATTTTTTTTCTTTAAATCACCTTTATAACAATTCACAATTTAAATATTTCATAATTTTCAAAGCTTAATATAACACAAATTTGATCAACAATTTAATAAACACAATGTTGCCAATCAATAACACAACTTAGGCCATAACAAAAAATTTCCGAACATGCCGTGTGTACATCACGACAAGGTAAACTCACCCCAGTAATCGAAATCAATGAGCGAGGTGGCTAGCTAGCTAATAAGTACTCATCCAAACTCACCCCTCAGACTGGGAAGCTAGAGAGGTAGGAAAGTAATCAAATATCAAACTCAACCCCACAAGTGGAGGAGGAACATATTAATATTGCCATGCCAAGTGTGAATTAAAAACAATTAAAATCAAGTTATTCAAATATTTTATGCAAAACACCATCAATTTCCAAAGTCAAATTTCCATTCACAAAGTGGCAACACAATAGTTCTCAAAACCCATAATTAACACAATAATTTCACAATGCATATCTAAACAAATTTTCTATGAGAAAACGATAAATTAAGGTTTATTGTGCACAAACCTGGTGTGAGTCGCCTCTAGGCCTTGACTCAGTTTGCCCTATCCTTTTCCAGGTCTTTTTCAACTGAAACATGCAATTTATAGTGTTTCAATATCTTATCTCATAATAAATCTAATAATTTATTTCATACTTATTTAATTGTATCTCTACATAGGCCTAAATTGGCATTTTCTAAACTTTGCATTTTGGGATTACTATTCATGGAACTATTCCAGTCAAATTGTTGACTTTCTAATGCTTAATAGGCATGTGAATTCCAATTACACCCACATACCACATTTTGGGTGCCTAATTTCTTGGTTTAGTTTGTCATTTCAATTTTTAGGTCTCCTAAGTTAAAACTCAATTTTTCAGTTTTGGTACCCTGCATTACATTGTTTCATTGGTCTAGTTGCTGTTGGAATTTGGCTAAGATTTCTTCATAGAAATTGTTCCTTATTGTTTTAAATTTATTTTCCTTTTTGAATCACTATATTTGGAGTTTTTTAGCTCAAGTTATAGCCATTTAAACATGGCTGGCCAGATTGGTCTAACCCAGATTTTCTGGGCAAATTCTGGTTATGGCAGTTTTAGGTCACTAATTTTGGGCGGCTAAATGACTTAGTTAAGGACATAATTTGGATTTGTGTTCTTCATAAAAGTTGTAGTACTATGTCATACCTTTCTAATGCCATAAAAATCAGGTCATTTGGACCTGCCTAGCCCAAGTTATGGCCAAATGAATAAACACTGTTCATTTTGTCATTTTTGTACAGGTCAGTTTGCCAATTTTGGATTTGGACAATTTGTTCACTATGCTATGGTCACTTTCTGGGCATGATCCCTGAATAAAAAATGTGTCATTTTGTGTCTAGTTTTATTCCCAATTGGCCTCACACCAATTGGGTTGGTAAATTTTCAATTTTGGTCCTTGAAATAGACCTTGGTCATGCTGCCTGCAGAATGACCATATCCAATCCGAATTTTCATTTGGTTCCAACACTTCCAACACACCACAATTGGTCATACATGACCATTTTTCAGGTCAAACACACCATTTGACCAATTCTCAAAATTTTATCTTCCAAACCCTAGGTGCCAAAACCCTAATTCATGCAATTGACTAATTCATACCCAATTCACTACACTAATCTCATATTCAACCTTAATCAATTTCAAATTCATATCTAATTTAAATTGAACATATCAAAACTTCAAAGTACCATGGCTGGTCAAAATTTCTGTTTGGTCCCTCAGCTATGTTTTCTTTTTGATTTTACACAATTTCTAAGTTATTTTCACTTGTTCAATGTTAATTCTATAAACATAAATCAATTTAAGTTAGGAGAGAGATTTACCTCATATGGAGCTTTTCAATTCTCTAATTTTTTTCTCTTCCTTCTTGCTCCCAAAGAGTTTATCTAGGTCTAAGGGTGAAATTTAGTATTGGGATTTGGGGGATTTATGAAAGGGAACCAAAGAAATTTAAGCTTTTTATTTTTTAACAATGGTGGAAGATGAAGGAAGAGAAAAACAAGAGAGAGGGAGTTACGGGAAACAATGAAGAAGAGAAGACCAATTTCATTTCTTTTAAATTTTTTTGATTCTTATCTCTTATTTGACTTGGTCAAAATATAATTAATTGGAAATTATTTTTATGGTCATGCATGATGTCATCTTGGGTGATGTCATAATTCCATTTTCATTTTCTTTTCTTTTTCTTTTGTTTTCTTCACACTTCTTTAATTTAAATCTATATTTTAAAATTTTTATTTCTCATATTTTATTAGAGAGTTAGGTCAGGAGTCAGCTCTAGGGGTGAATTAACCAAATTGCCCCTCACCGGTTTGATCCGGTTTGCAAATAATTCAGTATTTCTTCCGAATTCCTTACCTAATTATTTGACCTACTTAACAATTCTTTTTCGTGATTTTCTCTTTTCCACTGTGTTCGCAATAGTCCTAAGGACCGCGGCGTCATATTTTACGGTTCGAAATTCGAGTTTAAATCAACCTCGCAGTCTTTCCCGAGAAGGTCACCCATCGCTGTGACTCTCGGCTCATTTAACTTCTTGTGTACTGTTTTTCTTATTTATACTTAATTAATTGACAATTACTAATTATTTGTGTTCAGGGCTTCTCTAGTTGTCTTAGATGTGGTTCTAATTCTCTTAATTGTTCGGACCGACACCGGTCACCGGAACAGTATAATTTACCAGGCTATACAAATAGGGGTGTTACAAGGAGGAGGACAGTCTGGTGCATCAGTGGGTAGTTCACCTGGTGCAACTACACGGGGATCAGCCCCACCACCAGCTTGTACACATTGTGGGAGGCCCCACAAAGGAGAGTGCAGATTATTGACTGGTGGATGCTTCAGATGTGGGTCTACGGATCACTTCCTAAAGGATTATCCACAAAGGAGTACTAATGTTCCTACTGCTCTACCCCAGACAGAGAGACCTACCCTGCAGCACGGAGGGTTAGAAGACCTGCAAGGCCTGACATAGCTGGTACATCACAAAAGCCTACTGCAGAGACAGTTCAGAGGCAGGAGACTCGAGTAGCACCTCGTGCCTATGCTATGAGAGCTCGAGATGAGCCAGATCCAGCTGATGTCATTAGAGGTACATTTTCTCTTTGTGATATGTTAGTATGTGCATTGATTGATCTTGGCTCCACACATTCATATGTGTGCATTGTGCCGCCAATTGATAGAGGCATACAGATAGAGGAGTTAGAGGAGAACATACAAGTTACAAACCCTTTAGGCCATAGTGTCATGGTGAAAAAGGTCTACAAGGGTTGTTCTCTGAAAATACAAGGGTATGAGTTTTCAGCTGACTTGATTGAGCTACCATTCCATGAGTTCGATGTGATATTGGGAATGGATTGGTTATCACATCACCGGGAAATGGTAGATTATTGGCTGAAGAGGATTTCATTGCAGACAGTTGATGGTGATGAGATTACAGTTGTGGGTGAAGGAATGGGTTGCCATTCCACTATTATATTAGCCACGGTAGCTAGGAGATTGATGAGAAAGGGCTGTGAGGCTTACTTAGCACATGTGTTTGACACCAGGAAGATTAGCCCAAACATGCAGGAGATCCCCACAGTATGTGAATTCCCGAATGTGTTTTCGGAACAGTTGCCGGGTTTGCCACCTGATCGAGAGGTGGAGTTTGCTATAAAGGTTATGCTGGGCACTGCACCAGTCTCCATTGCTCCATATAGGATGGCACCCACTGAACTGAGAGAGTTGAAAGTTCAGTTACAAGAGCTATTAGAAAAGGGTTTCATACGCCCTAGTGTGTCACCCTGGGGAGCACCGGTGCTATTTGTGAAGAAGAATGATGGTACACTTCGGCTTTGTATAGACTACCGGTAGCTGAATAAGGTGACCGTGAAAAATAAATACCCTTTACCTTGAGTAGATGATTTGTTTGATCAGTTGAGAGGAGCTGGAGTATTCTCCAAGACAGACCTCAGATCAGGCTATCACCAGTTGAGAGTGAAGGAGACAGATGTTCCTAAAACTGCTTTCAGGACCCGGTACAGACACTATGAGTTTTTAGTGATGCCATTTGGGCTGACAAAAGTACCAGCAGCTTTTATGGACCTAATGAACCGCATCTTTCATCCTTACTTAGATTGGTTTATTGTGGTCTTTATAGATTATATCTTGGTGTATTCTAAGAATCGGGAGGAGCATGATGAGCACCTGAGAGTGGTACTACAGACACTGCGGGAGAAGCGATTGTATGCCAAGTTATCCAAGTGTGACTTCTGGTTGGATGAGATATCTTTTCTTGGACACATTGTATCAGTAGATGGGATCAGGGTGGATCCATAGAAGATTGAGGCAATAGTTGAATGAAAACCTCCTAGAAATGTAACAGAAGTCAGAAGCTTTTTGGGGTTAGCTGGGTACCACAGGAGAGTTGTTAAGGGATTTTCCCTTATAGCAGCCCCACTGACTAAGTTACTGCATAAGAATGCAAAGTTTGACTGGAATGATAAATGTCAAACCAGTTTTGAGAAGATGAAGGCTATGCTTACAGAAGCTCCAGTGTTGACACAACTAGAGTCAGAGAAAGACTATGTGATCTTCAGTGATGCCTTTAATGGGCTTGGGTGTGTTCTGATGCAAGAAGGGAAAGTAGTTGCCTATGCTTCTAGACAGCTAAGGCCACATGAAAAGAACTACCCAACTCATGATCTGGAATTGGCGGCAATAATATTTGCATTGAAGATATGGAGGCATTACCTATATGGTAAGAAATGTTACATATATACGAATCACAAGAGTTTGAAGTATTTGCCAACCCAAAAGGAACTCAATCTGAAACAGAGGAGATGGATTGAATTCCTTAAAGATTATGATTGTGTGATCGACTACCATCCGAGAAAGGCAAATGTAGTAGCTGACGCATTGAGCAAGAAGTCCATGATGGCTTTGAGAGCATTGAAAGCTCGGTTGTCTTTAACACAGGATGGGGTAATTTTGGCTGAGTTGCTTGTGAAGCCAAACTTGTTACAGCAAATACAAGAAGCACAGCAAAAGGATGAAAGGTTGCTAACTGTTATGGGCAAAACTCAAGAGGGGAAGGAGACTGACTATGAGTTGAAAGGAGATGGGTGCCTGTATTATAAAGGCAGAATATGTGTACCAGAAGATGAGGAACTGAATAAGAATATCTGGAAAGAAGCTCACAGTAGCTTCCATGCTATGCACCCAGGAAGTACTAAGATGTACCAAGACCTGAAAACACATTATTGGTGGCCCAGAATAAAGAAAGAGATTGGTGATTTTGTAACTAGATGTTTGACATGCTAGCAAGTTAAGGCTGAGCATCAAGTTCCATCAAGGTTGTTACAACCTATATCCATACCAGAGTGGAAATGGGATCGCATCACTATGGATTTTGTGATTGGGTTACCATTGACACAGAGGAAGCATGATACTATATGGGTGATTGTGGATAGATTGACGAAGTCAGCTCACTTCCTACTAGTTAGGACCGACTACTCATTGGAGAGATTAGCAGAAATTTACATAGATGAGATAGTCCGGCTACATGGAGTGCCAACATCAATCATATCTGACTAAGACTTGAGATTTACTTCGAGGTTTTGGAAGAGGCTACAGGAGTCTTTAGGCACTCGACTACACTTTAGTACGACTTTTCATCCACAGATGGATGGACAGTCAGAATGGGTGATTCAGGTATTGGAGGATATGTTAAGAAGCTGCATCATTAATTTTGAAGGAAGTTAGGAGAAATACCTTCCTTTGGTAGAGTTTTCATACAATAACAGCTACCAAGCCAGCATAAAAATGGCTCCATATGAGGCATTGTATGGGAGGAGATGCAGGACTCCCCTATGCTAAACAGAAATGGGTGAGGAGAAAATAGTGAGCCCAGATTTAGTAAGACAGACAAAGGAAAAAGTGAAACTCATTAGAGATAATTTGAAAGTCGCCTTAGACAGGCAGAAGTCATATGCCGACCTGAGGAGAAAGGATATAGAGTATGAGGTTGGTGATAAGATGTTTCTCAAGATATCACCTTGGAAGAAAGTGTTGAGATTTGGTAAGAAGAGTAAGTTGAGCCCTAGGTTTATTGGTCCATACGATGTCATTGAGCGTGTGGGTCCAGTAGCCTATAGGCTAGTTTTACCACCTGAGCTGGACAAGATTCACAGTGTATTCCATGTGTCGATGCTCAGGAGATACAGATCAGACCCTTCACATGTCATTTCAGCAGAGAGATAATTGTGCAACCTGATTTGACATATGAAGAAGAACCAGTCAGAATCTTGGCCCGGGAAGTAAAAGAACTCAGAAACAAGAGGATCCACTAGTGAAAGTCATATGGAGACACCACAGCACAGAAGAAGCGACATGGGAGAGCGAGGACACGATGAGGAAGCAGTTCCCTCAGCTCTTCACATTAGGTAAATTTCGAGGACGAAATTTTTATTAGAGGGGAAGAATTATATCGCCCTCAACATAGGTAGTCCGTACATTTTACAATTCTGACGACTAATGTCTGTTCGGACAGTCAAAATGTCTGGAACTACACCTAGACTATAGTGAGGAGGCATAAATTGAAGAAATAAATGTTAAGAAAATAAAATTTAGATAATTCATTCATTTGTACAAAAGTAGTAAAAATAACCCAATATGCACCATGAAGGGTATTTTGATCATTTCACTCCCAAAGGTGAATTTTAACCTAAATGTTAAAATAAAAATTTAGAGAATAAAATAACTAACACAAATTAAAAATTTATGAAATGAATTAGGAAAATGAGAAGAGAAAGAAAAGAAAAGAAAAGAAAAGAAAGGAAAAGAAAAGAAAAAGCTTATGACAAATTTAAAAAAAAAAATTAAGTACAACAAAAATATAAATATATAAGCCACATAAGACAAACCCCACCCACCTTCATCTTCTTCCTCCACTTCTTCTCTCTCTCCCTCTCCCTTGTGCCGCCCACCATGGGCCCTCATGTAACACCCCTATTTGTATAGCCTGGTATATTTCACTGTTCTAGTGACCGGTGTCAGTCCGGACAATTAAGGGGATTAGAACCACACTTAAGACAACTAGAGAAGCCATAAATACAAATAATTAGTAATTGCCAATTAGTTAAGTATAAATAAGAAAAATAGAATATAAGAGGTTAAACGAGCCGAGAGTCACAGCGATGGGTGACCGTCTCGGGAACTACTGCGAAGCCATTTTAAACTCAAATTTCGAACCCTAAAATGTGACGTTGCGGTCCTTATGACCATTACGAACATAGTGGAAAAGAGAAAATCATGAAAAAGAATTGTTAAGTCAGTCAAATAATTAGGTTAGGGAGCCAGAAGAAATATTGAATTATTTGCAAACCGGGATGAACCGGCGAGGGGCAATTTGGTCAGTTGACCCCGAGAGCTGACTCCTGACCTAACTGTTAAATAAAATCAGAGAAAAGAAAATTTCGGAATTGAGAATTAAATTAAAGAACTAATAGAAAAATAAATAGAAAAAAAAAAGAAAATAGAAAAGTCAAAAGGTGATGACATCATGCATGACCTCATGCATGATGCCATAAAAATGATACTTAATATATTTACTTAATTGGAATTTTTGGGTCTTCCATAAGTAAATAAAACAAAAGAAAAGAAATAAAAAAAATTCATTTAGTCATCTTTTTTTTTCCTTGTTGCCGCCTCCTATTCTTCTCTCTCCCTCACCATTGCAAACTCCATTAAAACTTGTCTTCAAGCTTTGAAACCGCCATTAAGCCTCAAATCCTTCCATACTTGCTTCACAAAAACTTGATTTAGTCACTTGAGAAGGAACTTGGTCATCAAAGAAAGAAGAAAAGAAGAGGGAAATTAAAGAATTCAAATTCAAATTGAGGTAAGTGCAATTTCAAGTTTAGATTCTTATTGAATTCATGAATTTAAGTTTATGTGTGATGAAATTGCATTAGAAATAAAGGAAAACATGCTTAAATAAGGGAAGAGAGAATGTGGCAGCCATGGAACCCTAAGGTTTTGATGGTATTTAGTTAGGTTAAACATGAAATCTAGGTGAATAGATATTATATATGTGAATTGTATATTTAGATTACATGAATTGTGAAGATTGGACAAACTTAGGGTTTTGGACATTAGGGTTTAGAGACCAAAAATGTGAAAAACTTGTAAATGGTGTCTTTGACCTAATGTGAAGTGAGAAATGGTCATTTGTGACCTAATTAAGTGTGTTAGAAGAGTTGGAATTAAAGTCAAATTCGGAGGGAGTGTGGTCATGCTGCTGCAGCATGACCAAGTCAACTTTGAAGGACCAAAAATGAAATTTTACAAGTCCAATGGATATGGGACCAATTGATGATGAAAATAGGCACTAAATGACACAATTTTCATTTAGGAAGCATGCCCAAAAAGTGACTAAAACCTAGTGAACAAATTGACCAAAGTTGAAAATTTGCAGGCTGCCCTGCACAAACAGACCAAATGAACAGTGTTTGTTCATTTAGTCATAACTCGAGCTAGGCAAGTCAAAATGACCTGAAATTTTAGCAGTGGTTATATGAGATATAGATCTAAAACTTTCATGAAGAATACAAACCCAAATTATGCCATTAACCCAATCAAATTACTAAGCAAAGTTGAATCACTGAACCTGCAGAACTACAGATTTACCATATGAATAGTAAAGTTTCAATGGCTATAACTCTCTCTAAAAAACTCTGATTTAGGTGATTCTTGAACTGATGGAAACCTAAGACATAGTAGAACATTTCATATGAAGAAAATTAGACCAAATTATGGACTTAACTTGATCAAATTGCTGAACGAAGTTGGATTAATAAATCTGCAGAACTAAATTCTGTAGCATGAACAGTAACAGTAATTTGGATATAACTTGAGCTACAAAACTCCAATTGGAGTGATTCAAAAAGGATAATAAACTTAAGACAATAGGGAACATTTTCTATGAAGGAAGTTTTGCCAAATTCCAATAGAAAAGTGACCAATGGAACAGTGCAACCTTAGACACCAAAACTGAAAATTTGGCAATTTTGCCTAAAAGACCTAAGTTTTGAGAAAATGACCAAAACCAACAAGTTTAGTGACCAAAATGTGGTATGTGGGTGAAGTTGGAATTCCCATACCTATTAAGCCTTAGAAAGTCAATAATTTGACTTGAATAGTGTAGTGAATAGTAACCCGAAACACAAAAATTTCAAGAACGTCGAGTTTAGCACATTAGAGCTGGATAAAAGTAAAGTTAAATTTATTTTTGGATTTATGCTAAGTTATAGTACTGAAACACTGTGAAACTGTGTGTTTCAGCTGAAAAAGACTTGGAAGCTCGGAGAGACTGAGTCAAGGCCTAGAAGTGACTCACGTCAGGTTTGTGCACAATAAACTTTATTTGAGCATTTTGTCATTGAAAATTTGATTTAGTGTGATTAATGAAAATTTGAAGTTAATTATGAATTGTGTTGCCATCTTGTGAATGAAATTGTGACTTTGGAAATCTATTAGATTTCTCATGAATCATTTGAATAAAATGTTTGAAATTGATTTTTGATTCACACTTAGCATGACAGTATCTTATTATTCCTCCTCCATTTATGGGGTGAGATCGGTTATCTTTCCTCCCTCTCTGGTTTACCAGTTGAGGTTGTAGATCGAATGAGTACTCATTAGCTAGCTAGCCACCTCCTTCATTGATTTCGATTAGTGGGGTTGTAGATTGCTTTGTCGTGGTGTACAATGCAGCATTGATCGGAAATTTTGTGTCATGGCTTAAGTTGTGTATGAATTGGCAACACTGTGTTCTTAAATTATTTGACTAAATTGTGTTATTATGAGCTTTGATAATTTGTGAAATGTGATTGAGAAATATTTAAATTGTGTTTTGGCAATGAATGATTTATGTATTATATTTCAAAATTTTATTGTGCACCACTGAGTATTTTTATACTCAGCGATAGCTTGTTTCTTTATCAGATAAGAGCAAAGAAAGCAGAGTGAGTCATGGATTGACAAGAACTTCTTGATCCTTTCTGTACGGGTATTGTTTTATACCCTTGTAATTATTTTGATGTAAATACTGTAATGTCATAAGTATCAATGTAAAGTGAGCAGTTGTATAATAAATTGTAATAATATTATTTTTAGATTTCATATCTGTAAAGTTAATTTGTGCATACAATATTGATGGAATGATATGAAATAATTTGTTTTGAGAATTTTGAGATGTATTGACTTGAGAATATTTGGAGGTTGGGAGTTAGGAAAAATTTATTGGAAGTGTTTTTTACAGGTTTTTGAAGAACGGTTTTTTCCAAATACAAACGGAACTCTATCAAAATTTTTATAAAATTTGCGGTAAAATTAAAATGGACAAAAATTTTTACAAGTTTATAAGCTTTGAATAAATGATTTTAATTCCTACCAAAATGCTCACCACTTCCAAAATGCAAGAAAATAGTTTTAAAATCCCTTATAGTATACTTAATGAATTATCGGTAGGTGAAGTTCAGTAGTTCATTAGGTATTCTACGGGATCATGTTATGCCTTACAGAGGGGTAAGGTGTAACACCTCAAGTCCTCTATTGTTATCAAGCTTCCAAGCTTGATTTTCCAAGCTTCCACCCACCAAAACTCATATGACCCTTTATAAAAAATACTCTTCATACCCTAAGGAAGCTATAGACACCCATTGGAAGCAAAAAAATTGAAGTTAGGGAAGCTCAAGTAAGGTTAGTGCACTAATCCCTGTTTTTCTCTTTATTAAACATGAAAAGCATGTTTAGCCAAGCATAAATCATGAAAACAAAAAGAAAATCTTGAGGAAAGAACCCTTGAATTTTTGGCAGCCATGGAACTTGAAATTTGTTGCTTTTAAGTGATGAAAAATGGTTCCATGAGAATGTGTGATGAGTTGAAATATTTGGGAGCTTGATTGTGTAGTGTTTGTGTAAATTTGAATCTTTGAAAACTAGGGTTTGTGTAAATGTTGAGGACTTTGTGTAAAATATTGAAATTGACCTATTGAGTTGATATTGTTGCTTATAGAAGTGTATTACATGCAAATTGAAGTAAGAAGTTGAAGGAATTGAGATATTGGGAGTGTTCAATTTTCTGCAAGTTTGGACTCAATGAGTCCAGTGGGTTTATTGACCCATAACTAAAAATGTGTGACTCCAATTGGCATGAGGCTAATTGGAGGTGAAAATAGACTCAAAATAGCCCATTTTTCATGGAGACATCATGCCAAAATTTTGTCAAAATCATGACCAATTCTCTGCCCAAGGATGACTAAACACTGAAACCCAGAAAATAACTATGTGTTCATTTGATCATAACTCTCTCTATACTGGTCCAAATGATGTGAATTTGATATCATTGGAAAGCTTAGATATAGGGCTACAATTTTCATGAGGACCACTGAACCCATAAATGCTTATAACCTAACCTAATTGCTACCCTAATTTGAGATACAAATCTGTCCAGAACCCTGATGTCTAGAAATTGCTGGACATAAACTTACCCACCCAGTTTTGGCAAAATGTCCATAACTTGGTCTACAAGAACTCAAATGTAATCAAACTAGTGGCAAAATGTCCACAAGACACAGACATACAAAATTGGTATTTTGACCAATACCCAAAAATCAAGAGAACTAGGTCAAATAGATAGAACAAGTCACCCCACCAAAACCTAGAATCTGATCAAACTTCTCTTGACCCTAGACCAGTCTTTTGGTCATATATCCCTCTAGGAAAATCCAATTGAGATGAGCCATACCTTTCCAGAAACCTTAGAGACAGAGCTACAATTTTTTTTTAGAAACCTATCTCAAATTATGAATTTAAGAACCTTGAAATTTGACCTGCATTCACTAACCTGAACTGAACACCTGTTGGAACAGGGTATAGGAGCCCAGGTCAGTGATTTGACTATAAATAATTCTAAAAAACTTGAACAAATGTGAGGCAAATTTCTCAATGATAATAAGACATAGGACAATAAGTTTTATGAAGAACACTATGCCTAAAAGTGACTGCAACATGTTCCATTAATTAGGTAATCTCTAAGTGTAAAAACTGTCTAGTTAAGGAACCAGAATCTGGATATGAGTCAGTTATGGTTATCTGACCATAACTTGAGTTCTAAAAATCAAATTGACATGATTCCAAAAGGAAAAATAAATATAATGGATAGGTAAAAGTGAGACACAAAAACTGAACCTAAAGAAAGGTCCATGAGATAAATTATCTTGTGGTAGGAAATCAACCCTAACAAGTCATTAAACACTAAATCACATGAAAGAGGTATGTGGGACCTATTTTCCCACTATAAAGTGACATAAATATTTCTAATAAATAAGTGATAATGTTTGATTGCCCATAGGTTACCTAGACTTGTTTATTTAGTTTGGATCAATTGGTATACCAATTAGGGGCTACAGATAGTAGTACTACTAATAAGAATAATTATTAACAGATAAAATCCATCTGATATGATTATTCTACAGGCCTCATGCCTGCCCGTTGGCCACTGTGCCTAATATTATATTTGGCTTAAATGCCATGCCTGACATGACCAATGTATACTGGATAGACATATGGTTGTCTAATCAGTATACTCCCATGCATCCAGCTTTTATAATTTGTTATAGGTTTCTTGGGCACTGATAAAAATTAATTAAGACTTAAATTACAATAAGTAAACATAAAAGATCCCGATAATGTTAATGGTTTCCAAAGTGCAATAAAATTGTAAAAGACCCAGAAATTATGATTTGCAACTATTAATTCAATTGTTTAATTATTGTCATTATAAATTATGCAACACTAAGCGTTATGCTTAGCGCGTTGGTTTTCCATCGCATAGGTACTGGAGATCAGTCCCAGCAGCCGCAGCAATAGTGTCCTGACAAAGCTCTGACCAGATCTGACACCGTCCAGAGTCACCTCACCAGTCTTTTTGTATTTTGGTAGGGCCCATGTATAAACTAGTATTTTGGTTCATTATGCCTAATCATAATGTAATTACTAGTTATGATGTGTTCCATTTTAAACTTGTAATTAAACTTTGAGATTAAAATGAAAACTTGTAATTTATTATCTATGAATTTCCATATGAATGCAATAGATGATACTTCATTTTGAGATCTTATAAATATTGTAAATGATATGATATAATAGAATATGATATGGAAATATGAGAAATGAATATGAAAATGTTAACAGGTGATTAGTGGAACCCGCCAGACGCTAATAAAACAGAGGAGGCTCTGTCGGGGTCTCCACAAAAATAAGTTATATATAAAAAAAAAATTCTACATATGAATTACCTGTTTTAAATGATGTTAAAATTTACAATGGATATGATAAGGCATGATAGGGTGCTCAGGCACCGAATGTGGCACTTCTTGCTCGGCTATACAGTAGACGGATAAGGGGTGTCACATCAGGTGCATGATCTGGTATATGACCAAAACAAAGCCAGAAGAAGAAATTTGGACTGCAATTCCGAGATAGACAAAACTCTGAGAGCCATCAGGAGGGAAAGGAAACATCAAGAGTATGATCAAGAAGATCCTGAAATTCCAACCATGGACGATAATAATGACAGACCAAGACTCTTGAGAGACTACGGAGCTCCATCTGTCCAAGGATTTCAGCCTAGTGTCACTAGACTCACATTGGAAGCCAACAACTTTGAATTAAAACCAGCATGGCTTCAAATGATTCAACAAACCCAGTTTGCGGGTTCACTAACAGAAGATCCACATTATCACCTCCAGTGCTTTCTTGCCCTTTATGAAGCATTTAAGATGAATAGAGTGTCTAATCAAGCCATAAGACTCAGAGCATTCCCATTCTCCCTTTGAGATAGAGCAAGGAAGTGGTTACTTTCTCAACCAACTGGAACGTTCACCACTTGGAAAAACCTCTAGCAAGGTATTTTCCACCTACAAAGACTGCAAGACTGAGACTTAAGCTCAACACCTTCAGACAAAAGGAAGGTGAATCACTCTATGACGCATGGAAAAGATATAAAGACCTGCAGAGGGAATGTCCACACCATGGCATAGAGGATTGGCTACTAGTGCAAAACTTCTATAATGGGTTACTACCCTCTACAAGGAGCACAGTTAATTCAGCTGCAGAAGGTGACTTAATGGAGAAAACAGTGACACAAGCACTTGAACTTCTAGAGAGGGTTGCATACCATAATTATGAGTGGTCAAATGAAAGAGGAAATGCAAGGAGAATAGCAGGGATCCTGGAAGTGGACGCCCTAAGCATGATAAATATCCAATTTGATCAGCTCATAAAGGGACTCGACAGAATGCAAGCCAACGCAGTTGGTACAAACAGTCAACATAAGGACAACTATGGAGGAGGGTACATGAGTTCATAATATAATAGCTTCAATGAATCCTCTACATAACACATGAACTATGTGAATAATGAAGGAAACTTCAACCAAAGGCAGCCCAACAATCCATATTCAAACACTTATAACCCTGGATGGAGGAACCACCCAAATTTCTCATGGTCCAATCAGCAGAACCAACCAATAAACAAGCAATAGGGTACAAATTGTTAGCACCCCCTGGATTTCAGAATAGAGGCCAAAACTTTGCAAAGCCACCACTGCCTCCTCAACCTCAGTAACTTGAACCGAAGATGACCATGGAATCCATGATGGAAGGGTTCCTAGCTGCTTAACAACAACAGAATGAATTGATTAAATAGCTGACTTCCAGAATGGACCAACTTGCTACCCATAACAAGATGCTGGAGAATCAAATTGCTCAGCAAGCAAGTTCTTCAAGTAAGGCTGCTGGTAAACTGCCTAGTCAACCGGAGATGAATCCAAGGGAGCATTGTAAGGCAGTTACATTGAGGAGTGGGAGAACTCTAGTACAATCAGAGAAAGAACCAACAGATGAGACCTTAGAAAAATCTGAAAGCCAAGCAGAGAAAAAGGAGGGAGAAGCCAAGAAAGATCAGGAAGAGGAAACAGGGAAGAAAAAGAAGTTACCAGAGCCATACTAGCCCCCCCCCCCCCCCCTACCTTTTCCTTAGAGATTTCAAAAAGCCAAATTGGACAAGCAGTTTGAAAAGTTTTAGAAGTTTTATAGAAACTTTATATGAACATCCCCTTCACTGAAGCACTTTCTCAAATGCCATCTTATGCTAAATTTCTTAAGGAAATTTTATCAAAGAAAAGAAAGCTGGAAGACTATGGGATAGTAGCTCTAACAGAGGAATGCAGTGCCATACTTCAAAACAAACTGCTTCCAAAGTTGAAAGATCCAAGAAGCTTCTCCATACCCTGCCTCATTAGCAACAAGAAAATAGGCAAGGCCCTCTGTGATCTTGGGGCAAGCGTGAGTTTAATGCCTCTATCAATATATAAAAAGCTGGAGATCGAAGAACTGAGGCCCATGAAAATCTTATTGCAATTAGCTAATCGATCTATTAAATATCCAATGGGCATACTTGAAAACATCCCTATCAAAGTGGGCAAATTCTTCATTCCAGTAGACTTTGTTATCCTTAAAATGGAAGAAGATGTTCAGATCCCTATCATCTTGGGAAGACCATTCTTGGCAACCGTCGGAGCCATCATAGACTTCAAAAATGGGCGACTAACCCTCAAGGTAAGAGAAGAAGAAGTGGAATTCAACTTGTTTGACACAATGAAACACAAATTTAAACCTGATGAATGCTTCAAGGTTGACATAATTGATAAACAAGTTGAAGAGGAACTTCATAAGACACATCCTAAAGATCCTCTTGAAGCATGTATTGTGCACAGCCACACAGTGGATGATGAAAATACAAAAATAGTAGCCTGTGTACAACAGTTAGCAGCTCATCCACCCCTACCACCCCTAGCTCAAGCCTCCGAGATGGAGAAGTTAAAAGAGGAATAGCCCAAGATCAAGCTCCAGGAAAACGCCAAACAGGTAGAGCTTAAACCTCTCCCATCCTCACTAAGGTACACATTTCTGGATTCAAACTCTAAATATCCTGTTATAATCAATGCTAGCCTGTCTAAGTTAGAAGAGGAAAAATTGTTAAGAGAACTTAGGATCCATAACAAGGCCATAGGGTATAAAATAGAAGACCTGAAAGGAATCAACCCCTCGATTTGCATACATAGGATACCTATGGAAGAAAACAGTAAACCCACTATCGAGCACCAAAGAAGACTTAACCAAAACATGAAAGAAGTAGTCAAGAAAGAAATTTTAAAACTATTAGATGCAGGTATCATATACCCAATTTTTGATGGTAAATGGGTTAGTCCAGTACATATAGTTCCTAAGAAAGGTGGGACAACTGTTATCCAAAATGCAAAAAATGAACTAATCCCTACTAGGGTAGTCACTGGTTGGCGAATATGCATAGATTATAAGAAATTGAATAGTACTACTAGAAAAGACCATTTTCCTCTCCCTTTCATCGACCAAATGTTAGAAAGGTTAGCAAAACACTCTTATGTCTATTATCTAGATGGGTATTCGGGATTCTTCCAAATTCCCATTCACCCAGAAGACCAAGAAAAGACCACATTCACTTACTCTTATGGAACATTTGCATATAGGAGAATGCCTTTTGGTCTTTGTAATGCCCCCGCTACCTTTCAAAGATTCATGATGGCTATTTTTTCTGATTATATTGAAAATATCATGAAAGTTTTTATGGATAATTTTTCTATCTATGGAAGTACTTTTGATGATTGCCTAGCTAATTTATCTAAGGTGTTGAAATGATGTGAAGAATCAAACCTGGTCCTAAATTGGGAAAAATGCCACTTCATGGTAAGGAAAGGTATAGTTCTGGGACATTTGATATCAGAAAGAGGAATTGAGGTTGATAAGGCAAAAATTGAGATCATTGAAAACATGCCACCACCAACATCAATCAAGGGAGTGCGAAGCTTTTTGGGACATGCAGGGTTCTACAGAAGATTTATTAAAGATTTTTCCAAAATAGCTAAGCCACTTGCCAACCTGTTAAGTTAAGATATTCCCTTTCATTTTGATGAAAATTGCCTTGTTTCTTTTAACAGGATCAAAGAAGCCCTGATCTCAACACCAATAATACAGCCATCAAATTGGGAGCTACCATTCGAGGTGATGTGCGATGCGAGTGACTTTGCAGTTGGAGCGGTGCTCAGGCAAAGAAAAGATAAAAAGCTCCATGCCATTTATTATGCTAGCAAGACACTCGATGACGCACAAATCAATTATGCTACCACAGAGAAGGAATTTGTAGCAGTGGTGTTTGTAATGGACAAATTCAGATCTTACCTAATTGGGTCAAAAGTCATTGTATTCACAGATCATGCTGCAATCCGGTACCTTTTAAACAAGAAGGAAGCAAAACCAAGGTTGATTCGATGGATTCTACTCTTGCTAGAATTTGACCTTGAAATCAAGGACAAAAAAGGATCCGAAAATGTAGTGGCTGATCATCTTTCCAGGCTAAAATTTGAGTACATAGGAGACTTCGAGGATTTGCCAATTGATGACTCATTTCCTGATGAGCAATTACTTGCATTCTCCAAGACTAAATGGTATGCTGACTTTGTTAATTTTCTTGTATGCAGGGTATTGCCTCTAAATATGACTTATCAGTAAAGGAAGAAATTCCTACATGATGTGAGATATTACACATGGGAGGAACCTCTATTGTACAAGAGATGTAATGATGGGCTGATAAGAAGATGCATACCAGAGGAAGATATGGAAAGTATCCTTCAGCATTGCCATTCATCACTATATGGAGGACACTTTGGCACCTCAAAAACAGTAGCCAAGATTTTACAAGTAGGGTTTTACTGCCCACATTTGTTTAAAGATGTGAGATCCTTTGTCCTAACTTGTGATCAATGCCAAAGAACAGGTAACACTTCAAGTAAGAATGAAATGCCACTACATGGTATACTTGAGGTAGAATTGTTTGATGTATGGGGGATAGACTTTATGGGCCCATTCCCCTCTTCCCATGGAAATAAGTATATTCTGGTTGGTGTTGATTATGTGTCAAAATGGATAAAAGCAATAGCCACACCAACCAACGATGCTAGAGTGGTCACAAGGTTGCTTAAGAAGAATATCTTTACAAGATTTGGCACACCACGAGCAATAATCAGTGATGGAGGAAGTCACTTCTACAACCAACAATTCGAAACACTACTGAAAAAGTATGGGGTGACTCTCAAGGTGGCCACACTTTATCATCCTCAAACCAGCAGCCAAGTAGAAATCTCAAACAGGGAACTGAAGCAGATTCTAGAGAAAATTGTAAACAGATCCAGGAAGGACTGGTGCATGAAGTTAGATGATGCACTGTGGGCATACCTCACTACATATAAAACTCCAATTAGCACAACACCCTTCTGACTGGTTTATGAAAAATCATGCCATCTCCCTGTTGAACTTGAGCATAAAGCTTACTGGGCAATTCAGATCCTAAACTTTGATCTCAAAGCTGCTAGTGAAAAAATGCTCCTACAACTAAATGAGTTAGAAGAAATCCGACAGGATGCATACGAAAATGCCAAAATCTTTAAAGATAAAACCAAAAGATGGCATGACAGGCACATAGCAAGAAAAGAAATAAAAGAAAGAGATCTGGTCCTGTTATTCAACTCTAGATTGAAACTCTTTCCAGGAAAGCTGAAATCAAGATGGTCTGGACCTTTTAAGGTCAATCAAGTCTTTCCACATAGAACAGTAGAAGTATGGAGCGAAACCTCTGGAGCATTTAAGGTCAATGGGCAGAGACTGAAGCCTTACTTTCAAGGAGAACCCATAGAAATGGGAGTCAATTACACCCTCGACCATCCTACTGATAGACCATAAATAAGCAAAGTCCAGCTAACGACTATAAACAAGTGCTTTTTAGAAGGCAACCCAAAATTTTTCTGAACTTTTCTTCTTTTCCTTTTTCATATTGATTTTTGTTTCATACTCATTAGTATTTCATTTTGTAGGACCTTCTGGAAAAGAAAAAAGGGTAGTAGAGAACAAGAGAGGAGAGGAATCATCGAGTCAAAACCACAAAAGAGAAAATTAGACAAAATCGGGGAAGTAGCTCTATTGCTAACCTTTGCATCCATTTCATGTGTTGTGATAATAAAAATTTTCATTTGGGAAAAATTTGGAAAATCAAAAAAGTACATGGGTCATGTACTGGTTTCACACGCCCCGTGTAACTTTCTAGAAGTCCGTAAATTTCTTGCAATTTTAGCTCTTAGGGAAACAGAAAGTTACAGGGGTCTATAGCCCAATTTACACGGACTGTGTAATGTTGCTAGCAGAATAGCTTGAAGACAGAAAGTTACATGGGTCCTCTTTGTACTTGACATGGGGCATGTAACATGTCCAGCAAAGCAACTCGAGAGGCAGTAAGTTACATGGGTCCTAGAGCTTCATTTACACGGGCTGTGTATTATGATAGAATTTGAAATTTTTGAGCAAAAATTTACATGGCCCTACATGTCGGGACCCGTGTGGTGATACACGACCTGTGTATCATATCGCAGACGCGACTCCTGGGGAGCAAAATGCGCTAAATGAAGAGTCTTAATGGCTCTTTAAATGTACCCCTTAAACCCGTTCATAAAGGCAAAACCCTTAATCTCCACCCCTCTTAGTCTATAAAAACCCCTCAAATCTCTTTTCCCTTCACCAAACCCTATTCTTCTCCTTCCCAAAAACTCATCAATGGCTCCTGTAAAAAGATCTGCACGAAGAATGGGCTCTTCCTCAAGGCACGAAGGGGAATCCTCACCTTCTTCCCCTCAGCCGACACCCCAATGGCCAAGAATAAAGGCAGCCTCTCCTCAACCCTCTCAACCAGCCCATCCTCTACCGCAACCCCAACCACAAGCCGCTCCTCAACCAGAAATCTCCATTCCTTGGGGATTTCGTGATGATGTCCACAAGGCAATGTGCACCCAACTTCACACTCAGAAAATAAGCTCTACAAAATACATGGATTTTGCACTGCCGGAGCAAATCGGGCTGTAGGATGAGATCAACGGGCTACTCGATAGCATCAGGTGGATAAGGTTTGCCCAACTCCAGTTCTCAGCATACCGGGACACTACATTAGAATTTTTTAACAGTTTCAAGGCCACCTTATGGCCTACCGACAGGGAAGGAAGAGGCAGAATTGAATTTCGCCTCCTTGGTGTCGACCGGGTGATGAACATAGATGAGTTCAATGCCATCTTTGGCTTTGACAGTGTCGACCACCAGGATATCCCTAGAAACCGCATGCTCTACAATAGCATCAACTTCTTGAGTTCCATTGCCCCGAACACGGAGCTGTATAACTCCAGCAAGTCCAAATCCATGGGCATCACAAGTCCAGCCCTGCACTACATGCATCAGTTTGCCGCCCACACCATCATGGGCCGTGGTGACAGCCTTAGCATGGTAAACGCCAGCTAGCTATTCTTCTTGTGGTGTATGGTCATGGGACAGCACTGTAACACCAGCTTCTTTTTGTGCAACCACCTCCGCCGCCTCTATCATCAGCCTACCAGGCACATCGTGCTTAGTGGCCTTGTCATAACCATCGCCCTCCACTTCAGATTCGTTCCAAGACATCACAGACTGCGCTCTGTCAGTGGAACATCAAGAATAGATCAAACCATCTACATATCCATAGGGATATGTAAGAAGGTGGGCAACACCTGCTACCTGCTGGATGCCAAAGGGAATGCCATCCCTCGGAGAGACGAAGCACAAGAAGGACCTGGCGAGACTTCACAGCCACAGGTGAAAACTCAAGAGCCCATGTTTCAGGAGTCCCCCGCTCGAGTGCTTCAATACACACCACCACGCACAGACCCGGTACTTGCATACCTGCAGCGCATGGAAACCACAATCAACAACAGGATGCGAGCAATCGAGGACAGCCTTCAGGAAGCCCATAACAAGTTGGACATGCTAATGGAGAGGCTCGATGAAGAGGAGCCAGCATCGCCATCATCACCATCAGAGACCTTTTAGACTAAGGACTATAGGATAGGTTCTTTATTATAAAATCTTGAATACCTTAGTCCTAGATTGCAATCATAGGTCTCTTTTATTTGCTTTATGTCCAAACTTTTCAATGCTTAATAAATAATATGCTTTCTTATAATCTTTGTACGTTTTCTCTAATTTTTCATATTATGTTAACATTGAGGACAATGTCCGGTTTGAGTTTTGGGAAGGGGGGGGGGGGGTTGGGGTTACAAGTGCATTGTATATCATTACATGCATATCATTACATTGTTTAATTCAGCTATAATATTCTTGTGTATCAAAATTCCAGAAAAATATTGAAAATTTTTGAAAATTTTGAACTTTGAATTGTGAAACTTAGAACTATAATCAATTTCTAGTAAGCTAATAATTAGACACCACGGGATAGAGGAATGAACGTATCTAGATAGGCAAAAAGGGATTCTAACATGTTGTCTGTGAAGAACCTAATCTCTTTAGTAGAATTAGACTAGTTAAACCCCTTCATAGCTATTAATCTGTCACATTGAACTTGTAAAATTAGGAGAAAATTTTTTGAAATACAAGCAAACCTAAAAATGCCTCAGCAGCTCTAGAACATGTCTCTTGGACCTATTGAGGCGAAATCCTAGCATATGCTTGATGAAGAAATAATTAAGGCATTCTTTGCTATAGCCTCACTAAGCCTTAGCCACCCCTAATTAAAATGTATATCCCTTGTAGCCAACTTGAAGCCTATATTTATCCCTTATATTTTTTTTCCTTGCTTACCCATATTATTTACCTAGCCCCTAGCCTAAACACATACCTACCCTTTTGAGGAAGCTAAATGCATAAGTAAAGAGTCTATTAAAGTGCAAAAAGAAAATGGAGAGAGGATGTAGAACTCAAGAAAGAGTCCAAGTGTGCAATTGAAATCAAAGAAAAATTTGCCTTTCCAACCAAGCAAAAGCAATGAGTTTGGGGGGGAGAGGACAAAAGGGACATAAAAATAAAAAAAATAAAAAAAATAAAAAAAAAGAAGTCCCAAGATAAGTTTCATGTAAGTATGCTTGGCACTATTAAAAAAAAAAAAACCAAAAGCCCTTCCTCTCTATATAAAATCATTAGAATAAACTTATTATACTTGATATTTTATGCATACATGCTATCCTCATATTTGCATTCCCTATAAACCTTTTATTGTCAACCAAGTCATTATCCCTTTAGCCCATTACAGCCATTTTAAAGACCTTTTGATCTTTTGAAAAGTGTATGCTACATTAGTAGAGATAGGAAATTGAGATATGCCTATGGAGTTGGAATTGAGTTACTTCATGATAATTATCCACAATAGAGGCAAAGTTAGGGGAGTAAGTGTTTCTCAAGTTTATCCTGATAAAACAGGTTATTTGTGACTTATTAATGGCCTTGCAAAGAGGAATAATTAGTTGAAGCACCAAAAAGGAGGTGAAGTTCTAAACAGGCAGCTATTAGAACCCTTATGCCTTGAAAGAGGGTAATTGGTATGAAGGTTGGAGGAGTTCAATTTTGTGCTTATTAAATTGTTGGTTATATTCCTAAGTATCCCCTGAAATGTGTTTTAAAATAGAGTTTTGTTTTGCTTAAGGACAAGCAAAAGTTTGAGTTTGGGGGTATTTAATACACTTGAATTGTATAAATGTTTTTAAGAACAATTGTATAGTATCTCATAGCATTTAGGTAAGTAATCTCTTGCATAGTAGTTGATTTCATTAGTTTTTGTAATTTCTATTATTAAGCCCTTAATTCCATGTTTTCTGCATCATTTCAGGTGTTTGGATGAAGCCCCAGAGTATAAGAGTACAAAAGGGAAGCTTGGAGAGGTCAAAAGACTCAGAACTTCTGCTGATACAAAGTACACGGGCCGTGTAAGCAATGCCACAGACCTGTGTAACCTTCTGCCAGACGAAAGCCAGAGAGCCAGTGAAAAAACAAAAGTACACAGGTCATGTAATTGGACCTGTGTAATCTGTAAGGACCCATGTAAGTCTCTGCCGGGCACAAGCTTGAAGAACTTTCTGAGAACAAAAGTACATGACGGGCGTGTAGCGGCCTGCTGCACCGTGTACCTCTCTGTGCCAATGCAAGACTCCGCAATTCCACTCCACTAAGTTACACGGCCCTGGACCGTGTACCATGCGGCAGCCAGTTTTCAAACCCCAATTCTCGCTCTTGTTTACACGTTCAAATCAGACTCCTAAGGCTTTTGGGACTCAAAATGACCTAACCCTAGAACAGCTATTATAAATAGAAAGAGAAAATATTAAAAGAAGGATCCTTTGACAACACCTTTTTTTATGAGTTTTAAAGATACTAGTGACTCTGCACTCTCCAGTCGTCTTGGGGAGAAGAATATCAGTATCAAGAGGAGTTTTTCAACTAAAGTTCCACAAGATCAAAGCTGCAAACCCTCTTTGGTTCCTTTATTCCATCTCTTTAAATGGATTTTTATTATTTTATTTCTTCTATATGATTTCTTTTTACTGTCTTTGCCTTTTTATCATGATGTTTGCTGAACTTATGAGTGAGTAGTTTTCTTATTCTAGAATTGGGAGAGTAATGCTTGTAATCATTATTATGAATAAACACTAAGTTTTATTTATTGGATTTGAGATTTGTTCCTTGATTTAATTTCTTATGATCTTAATGCATGCTATGTGTTGGTACCCACTTAGTATTGATTGTAAATATTAATTGAAGGACTGAAAGATGAAGATTAATATTAAAAAATCAAGATCTTAAACCTAGGAATTCTGACCTAGACATAGGCTGATACCTTTGTGGAATTTCAAAATTGGTCAAAGACCTTAAAGGATTTTAATTAATTTGATCGCCACAAAAGTCGGGTTTAAGTTAATTAGAATACACCCTAGGTGCCTTGAGAGAGGACTTAGGATAACTTAGGACTGATTTCCATCAAGGCAAACGATCCTCAATCCAGTAAGTAAATGAGGTAACATCCCTAGTAAGATTCAAGTGTGAAATCTTAATTCTGGAATTGTTTTAAATACATTATTTCATTTTAAGTTTACCATTCTAGTGTTTAAGGTTAACAAACTTCATTCTCTAAGTATTCGATAGCCTAGACAGTCAAAATTACTGTGTAGATTGATATTTACTAATCAAATTCCTCGTGGGAATGATACTCTACTCATCACTTTATTACTTGTTAGCGATCCGTGCACTTGCAGTGGTTAAAAAACCAACGAAACAAGGACTTCAACAGCAGAAGTTCCTTCTGCCTACCCATTTCTCTTTTCATTTCAAGGCTCCAAAATCCAATTTTATTTATAGAAATGACTTAGAATTAATGCTATGATGTGTTTATAAAGTATTAGAAGTCTGGATAACTCAATAAAGTCCATATTTTATAAGATCAGACATGAGGAACCTAGAAAGTTACACTTAAGGAATAATTGCAGTTCATGTTTTAGTGTTGATAGGCTACAAGAGGTAAGTAACATTAACTTTAAAGAGTAATAATCAGTTTATTTAATTATAATTGGACTCATGACAATCAACATATATCATTTCATGATATTATTAGGTTGTATGTATCTAGAGCACGAATATATTACATTAATGTATAATTAATTGTTGATGCTCGATAGATGTTGAATGGCCCATTAATTTCCCTCATGATATGGTCATGAATGGTATTACGTGGTAAGATTAGGTGAGGCCTAATAAGTTCCTAGCTCACTATTTATAATAGAGGATGTCCAGAGGAGCTTCTTTATGAGCCAGGCATATTGTTTATGGTAATAAAATGAAGTCCTGAGAAGTATTTTTATGAGTCAGGCAAATTGGCTATGGCAAATCAATGGTGACAAATATATCTTATGTGAATTATTTGTGATATGAAAAACCATATGCTATACGCATTCCATATGTACAAAATGAATGCAATTAATAATTATAACTTTTAGTTTACTCACTGAACTTTTCAAAGTTTAACCCCTTCTCTTAACCACGAGTGAAGTGTTACAAGATTAGAGATATCAACATAAATGCAAGCAAATTGCAGGGGTCTAACAAGTTTTAATGTATGACTTGAGAACTTTATAGTGGACTTGTAATCGTAAATTGTTAGTTACTGTACTTGGTTTCAATTTACTATATATAATATGCAAGAATAGAATAGTTTTTATGTTTGTCTTAAACCTTAAGCACTCTTTTATGATTATGTATGAATGGATGAATTATATTTTAACGTGTATGAATGTTTTTATAAGGCTTAAAATTCAAAGCCTTTTTAAATGAAATGTTTTTATGCTATGATGAAAATGTTAAAATATAGTTGATTATGAGATGCTTTGGGTTTTGATTTAAATGAAATAAAAAAATGTTTTTATTGGGTTTTAGACTTGTTACGGGTTCTTGTAGCCTTAAGCTTATCTATTCCCTAATGCGGTAGCGGCCTCTAGTTGGGTCATTAATGTCACATTAATAATATATTTATTTTTAAAATAAATTTTATAACTATTAAAATTTAAATATTTTATATAAATATGATTTTAATTTATTTTTAATTATATATTATATTTTAAATTTTAAATTAAATTTATCATATATTAATCGAGTAAAATTTTAAAATTATAACTTTCATAAAAATAATAATAACTTAGTAATTCATAAATTACATTATAAAACATAATTGATCCAATTGTGTTTTAGTCATGTTCCAGCCCTGTTCTAATTGTGTCACATTTAAATTTATCATACAAGATATACAAATAATATTATAAAATTTTAACATATACAAACGGGTCAAATACGTGCCAGAGGCGTATTATGCGCGTATTGGAGTTGGATGGGTGTTGAATATGAGACTTCACTACTTGTCCTCCTAAGTCCCCACTGCATTTAACGTGTTGAAAGTTTGTTGTGACAAGATACAAGATTTTTAGGTGAGATAGCAATTTATCATAAATCATAGACATAAATTTCTATTTGGATTTTAACCTTTTTTAATGGTTTATGGTCAACTAAGTTTATGCATGACTTAAGGAGTGCAATTATTTTCGATTGCTTTCCATGTGTTCGAATGAACTCGAGGCTTATATATATATATATAATGTTTTACTATAATATGCACCTATGTTAATAAGAATGCTTAAAAATCATCATGTTAAAAAGCTTCTTTTTTATATTTTTTTATACAAAATTATCTTATCATATTAAATATTAACTTTTTACATAAATATTTTCAAATTTCAACTATTAAAATTTTATCTTATAAAAAAATAATAATTATCTAAAATTTTTTTTACTATATATTTTAAGAATTTTTAAAATTTAAATATATATTTCAAATTTCATATATTTAAAGTCTAAGAATTTTAATAATGATATTTTAAAAATTGCTACTTGATATATGTGTATTTTTACTTTATTTGTCCTTTTACTGTTATGTGTCCACTAATTAAAAAAATAATAAAAAATAATTTATTAATCAATCTATTTGAAAATTTTAAAATTCTTAAGTTTACAATTATATATATAAGTATTCAACAAAAAAATTATTTATAAAATTTAAAAAATAATAATTTTAAAAACACTTCTTATATTTAAAGTTTAAAAATTTTACTAATGATATTTCAAATATCGTCATAGCATGGCATTTTTTTTCCTATTTTGTTTCTCATTTTATTGATACATGACTATGTTAATTAATTTTAAAAAAATAATAATAAATAATCTACTAATAACTTATTTATTTATCAACACTTAAAATAAAAATACAATTAATTAAAATTTTTACCATAACAAAACTTATAATGTGCTTATGAAAATAAAAAAAAAATACATAATAATTTTATTGAAAAAATATAAATATTTAGAATTTACAAAATTTAAAATATTTAGAATTTACAAATTTTAAAATATTTGAAATTTCATTTTAGTTATTCTTTTTTTATTTTATTAGTGTATAGAATTTAAAAATTTTGGTAATATTTAAAATTTAATTTTTTAAAATATTTAAAATTTTATTTTTATTTATCTTCTTTTTTTCATTAATGAATATTTAAAATTTCATTTTTTTTTATTTTATTAGTGTATAGAATTTAAAATTTTTGGTAATATTTAAAATTTCATTTTTTAAAATATTTAAAATTTTATTTTAATTTATCTTCTTTTTTATTAATGAACATTTAAATTTTCATTTTTTAAAATATTTAAAATTTTATTTTAATTTATCTTCTTTTTTTATTAATGCGTAAAAACTTTAAAATATAAAATATTTAGAATTTAAATAAATCTAATAATTTAGAAATATTTTCTTTTAATTATTAATTATATAAAATATTTAAATTTAAAATATTAGATAAAGCATAACTGAATTTAAAATTCTATTTTAACTTATCTTATAACAAGATTTTATGTATATAAAAAATATTTTTATGAGAGTAGTTAAAATAAAAAAATAATTTAAAATATTCGATAAAGCATAACTGAATTTGAAATTCTATATTGACTTATCTTTTTATTTTAAATAATCTCATAAAAGATTATATATAACCATTTAATTTATTATTTATTTCTTTAGTAATCATCAGTGTGTTTAGACTTCCATATGCAAGGGGAAATAAGGTCCTAGTGCAACTTCAATAAAGCAGCGGAGTGCCTTAAATTATGAATAATCTTCAAACGCATCTACCACATTTGTTTAGACTAAGGACAATCCTGTAAAACGTGTAGAAAGCTCTTTTAATTTAGAAATAGAATCAAATGCATGTATTTCTAGTTCACATTGGCTACTAGGAGGAGCTCCAAGTCAAGCAAAGTTGTCTAAAGTGGTGAATGATTGTGAGAAAACTTATGATTCAAAATATTGAATAGGTTAACAGAATTTTGAATTTGGACAAAATAGAGGAGACATTTGATCTGCACCTGTCTGACCTTCTTTTTTTCTTTTTCAAATAGTTACATCACCCCTTAAAAATTCAATTGTTATGTTGTTTTTCTCCTCATCTTATTATTATTATTATTATTATTATTATTATTATTATTATTATTATTATTATTATTATTAAACTCTAGGACACATATGTGTCTGTTGTATTTAAGAATTTTTATGTCCTAAAATTTAACTTATTAGGGTTAATCACAATTTAACTTATTAGGGTTAATCACATTGGACTAATTGATTTTTCTTTGTAGTAAGATTATGGTGAGATATGTATTCCAAATTATAATGATATATTGGTTCATGTTCAAATGAACCTAAATGATAATGATTCCAACCATCAAGTTGGTATAATTAAAAAAAATAATTTTATTTAAAAATATAAAATAATTTTTAGATAATGTCTAATTGAGTTTAAAATTTCATTTTAACTTATATATATATATATATATATATATATATATATATATATATATATATTATAAACATATATAGCTAAAAGCTAAAGAATCAAAATAAAATTTTTACAAGTGTTTCCACCGTTAATTAACACTTGACATAATTAAAAATATAACTTTTATTTGAAAATACAAAATATTTTAAATTTAAAAATATAAAATATTTAAAATTTCATTTTAAAAGTAAAATTAGTTTTATTAAATAAGACCTAATTGGGTTTAAAGTATCATTTTAACTTATCCTTTTTAATTATAAATTTAATTATTAGTATTAAATAATGTTTAACTTAATCATTTTATTTTAATAATTATTTGTGTTAGATTAAAATAATACATTTACCCAAAAATAAGATAATAAAAGCACAATTATCCATGTGAATTCCCATTTCTATTCATCATCTAGTAGCGGGGCTAATGATACCAATGTTGAGAATTTTAATAAAAATTAATTTGCATTTAACATAATTAATTGAAAATTATAATATAAACAAAATTTTTGTATAATTTTAAAAATATTAAATTATATTATTAAAATAAAATTAAATAAAATAAATCCGAGTAATGCACTGGCAAAATAAGTAGTTGTTAAAGTAGAAATGAAGCATAACTTAAGGCTATAAGATGTGCATGTTATGGTTATATGAACTTGAATAAACAATTTGCGTGTGTAATTTAGAGATTCACACTGTATGACCAAGAACCTCAATAAAGACATAAGAAGATAAGCTTTACGAAATACAAGTGGAGGTTAGCCTTTGTTCTAAGATAAGCCTAAGTGAAGAGAATGCCTAACATCCTCCCTCTTTTGTACCCAATATTTCGAACCTTGACCATAAGGCTCATGGTAAGAGAAGGACAGTAGACCTTTGCAAAGGGGTAGATTCGTTGCTCACATCCCTTCCAATTTTGTTTCAATTCTAATCGGAGCGGCAACTCTAATCAATCCTCTGCCTTTTAGCTGTAAATATCCAAGCTCCATATTAGTGTTACTAGAAAATGGAGGTAAAGCAGCTCAAGGTGCAAAATCACTACTCAAAGGCACTAAACAGGTTGGAGTTAAAAAAAATGCCTCCCACAAGTGACAACTTGTAATATCCCTTGAGCTTGTAAGAAGAAATTGAGAACAACAACCTTGGTATTGTAAAAGAAGAACACTTTTTCTTCTTACTAAATGTAGTGGTTGTTGTAGGAAGTAGGAGTGTACATGAAACCATCCAAACCAATGAAACTGACGAAACCTTAATAATTCGAACTTAATTTTTATGGTTTTATTTGAGTTGTATTGGTTATGGATTAGAAATTATATAAACTGATATATATTGATTTGGTTTTGATTTTGAAAATTATCAAACCAATGCAACCCCAAATCATTGCTTATTAATGACAATGAAGAAGGGAAACCCTTAATACCACTACTGTAAGTAAATATTTTATATGGTGTATGAAGAAATTAGTAAAAACTTATTATCAAGAAGTCTAATTTGAAATTAAATGTGTTAAATTATTTTTTTTTTTGGGGGTTATTAGACAAAAGAATCCAAAACTTTTAGGTTTTTCATGATTGTAGCCTTTTTTTTTTTTTTTTTGTCTTATAGGTAAAGCTTAATTAGTTGTCACAATTACAGCTAAAGAGATTAAATTCAATTTAAGAAAGTAACAATAAATTACAATGTGGTCCCTAAAGTTTTATTTGATTAACAAAATAATCTATTGATTTAAACTTCATATTTAAATTTTTTTATTATTTTTACATTATTTTTAATTGAAATTTTATATTAAAAATGTTTTTATTGATTAAAATCTATTTTAATATAATAAACAATTCAAAAATTACATAATAATAAATAAAGACAAAATAATCACATTGTAAAAATTTTTTCTAGTTGTCAATTACGTAAAGTAATCACATTTTAATAAACAACAATTTTTTACATAATAATAAAGTTCATTGATTTGAACTCTAAAATTTCTTTCTAGTTGTTGATACACAATTTTTTTCCAATAATTAGTTTGTTGTCTAGTATATTTATTTTTCTAAATTGATGAATAATTAATATGATTTTAGAAAAATTAACTGCTATTTTTATTTTCAAAATTATGGACGATTTTTTGTGATTGATAAGGAAATATAGAGTGACTCGCAAAATGGCAATACCTTACCACCCTCAAACAAGTGGATTGGTGAAGATTTCAAATAGGGAATTGAAGAGGATCCTTGAGAAAATAGTAAATCGCTCAATGAATGACTAGTCTCTGAAATTAGATGATGCACAATGAGCCTACCAGACTACCTTCAAAATTCCTATTGGTGAAAGAAAAATGCACTTAAGGGTGTAAAGTTAGTAATTTTGAAATTTTCAACCCTAATATTTTATACAATATACAAACAATTTATACTATTGCATAAACACATGAAAACATATAATTTTGGTCATATCAAATTATGTTTCAATTGCTAACAAGCCTAATTTCTATCAGGAAACTAAAACACCAAATTAACAAGTTAAAGTTTAAGGAAATTTAGCTCTTAGGCACATAATTAAATTCCAACATCAATCCGGGTAGTGAAGACTACCAATTATTGATCCTCTAGATTGTCCACACAAACAAGAAGACCAAGCACTTTTAAAAAAGCCAAAAACCCTTCCTTGTTCTCCCTTTGATTCGGCCAAGGATAGGAGAAAATAGTTTTTAGTGGTTTTAGGCTTTTAACTTTATGGTAGTGAAGAGAATGCTTGGTTTATAACTTTAATAGTTGTTTTATTATAATGTGATAATTTTGCATAATTGACAACTAAAAAAAAAATTTAACAGTGTGCTTATTTGTGATTACTTTATTATTTTGTAATTTTTGAATTCTTTATTATATTAAAATATATTTTAATCAATAAAATTCATTTTTTAGGATAAAATTTCAATTTAAAATAAACAAAAAATATATTTATACTATACATATATATTTTATATGATAAATAAAAAATATTTAAATATAAAGTTTAAACCAATGAACTATTTTGTTAATCAAATAAACTTCAAGGACTATATTGTAATTCATTGTTACTTTCTCAAATTCAATTTAATCTTTTTAGCTACAATTGTGACAACTAATTAAGTTTCGACTATAAGGCACACGAAAAAAAAAAAGTTTTAGTTACAATTGTGAAATGCCCAAAAATTTTGAATTTTTTTATCCAATAGGACTTTTTTTTCAATTAATAAATGACAATAATTTTAATTATTTAATTTAATGTATGCATTAATAAGAGTTGAGTTATAAAAACCTTAAAAAGTTTTATATGAATCAAAAGAATTAAAAAAAGCACAACTCAAATTATCAAATCGAACTCAACCCTTTTTATTGTAAAAACCAAAGATATTGGATTTGTAATTTATTTTGTTGGTTTCGATTCCAACACTTTCTAAACTAATTGGTCAGTTTAGTTTGGATAAATACTTAACCCGACCAAAACAACCCCTGTACGCCTATAGTAGGTTAACACAAAGCTTCTTCTAGAAGCTTTATACACATGACCTAAGTTGTCACACTTTTCCCTTTCTAAAGTAATAAGGACACATGTCTCTTTCTGGGGTACGCCACATGCAAGCCATTTACCACCTCTTTGGCTACTTGATGCTTTAAGCTCTTTAGCCATTTTAACCATAAGCTATTAGCTAAGCCTAGGCCCAAGTCCAAGTCATATCTTCACATTGTAGAGACAACCCATTAACATCTCATATTAGTTGGCTTGGGCCCCAAAATGTGTATAGAGAAAATCTATTATCTTCCTTAGATAGTGTGTAACAACCTCTTTCCATAATATTACTATTCACAATAATTATCACATTGTAGAGACAACCCATTAACATCTCATATTAGTTGGCTTGGGCCCCAAAATGAGTACAGAGAAAATCTATTATCTTCCTCAGATAGTGTGTAACAACCTCTTTCCATATTATTGCTATTCACAATAATTATCGTTTAGGTGATAATACCGCACTTTTCGAGGATTTAGGTTTCATATGTAAGTATTTCCCTACGAGATACAATTAGGAGTCAATTTGAATCAAAATAACAACTTTAGGAGTTTGGACACAATAAACTACACGACCTGGTCATGTAATAGGCCGTGTAGTGTTCTATTTTAATGAAAATTGAGTGCACAACTAGCACTCCACTCTACCCCTTCATCCTTTCCGTGCCCATGTGGCATTTGGCCAATCTCCACTGGAGACTACATGAAGTTTACATTATAACATAACTCATCTACATAACATCTCATCACTTATTTTAAATTTCATTTCTAATGTTCAACATGTATAATGTCAATGTTTTTAAAGCCATCAATCTCTCGTCTTAATCATTCATAAAGGTTTTTACATAAACATATTAATATATACTACTATGACAATGTAATGTGGATCCTAATGCATTGTTTCATTAAGATTTTTAAATCCATATACTTACTCCATATCATACAATAATCATATTCTTCCATTTCAAGATCAAATCAACTTGCCACATATATTCTCCTAAATAATTTTATTACCATAGCAAAGATTGGAAGCTTAGGTACTCACATTATGTTTATCGGAATCAGTAAGCTATTTGTCAAATACTCAACATCAAACTCATAATTTAAATCCTAATAGCATCATATAGCCGTTAAGCATTCAAATCACTAAATAAAGTTGGGAGACCCAAATAACCAATAAGCCACATTCCTCCATAATAATCACACATGAACTTTAAATTCTTATGTTCTTATATACACAAAACACCAAAAACATAACTTAATGATTTCTATACATTATCATCAACAGTAAAAGCGGTAAACTACATGGCTTGGCCAAGTAATTCTCGGACGACACCGTTTCCCCTTCATTCAAGTTAAATAATTATGTTTCCTTTTAAAACCAAGCAAAATATATTATTAAGCATATCATTCTCATGATATAATATACATTTTCATATTATAAGAACCTATTTCATCCACATTCATATGAAAGAGTACCTCAAAGATTTAATTCTCAATTCCAAAAATTTACTGACTCAAACTCAAACAAAGCCTTTATTCCAAAAATTTTATTAGGATTGGCTATATGGATTCTCTTTCTTCACTCTAAATGATTTTGGGTTAAATCCTCGAAAATGTGTAATGCTTCTAGGTCATATTGGATTCTCTTTCTTCACTCTAAACTACTCTCCTCCAAGTCAGTTTAGGTTTACCCCTTTTTTTCTTTCTATCATCTAATCCAATGTGCTCTACTTGTCTAACTGAAGCCTCCATATGTCTATGTTTCACATGACCAAACCACCTCAATCTCCCTTCTCTCAACTTATCCTCAATTGGCACCACTCTTACCTTTTCTCTAATACTCTAATTATGGACTTTATCTAGTATAGTATGGCTACGCATCCACCTTAATATTCTCGTCTTCACAACTCTTATCTTAGACACAAACGAGTCCTTCATTGCCCAACACTCACTACCATATAACATGGCCAGTCGTATGGATGTACGGTAAAATTTTTCTTTCAACTTATTGGAAATCTTCCGATCACATAAAACTCCTGTGACACGTCTCCACTTCAACCATCCGACTTTAATCCTGTGAGTAACATCCTCCTCACATCCCCCATCTACTTGAAGGATTGAGCCGAGATATTTAAAGTAATTACTTTGGGGCAATACCACTCCATCTAAACTAACTCCTTCCCTATCACCAATTTGGCCTTCACTAAACTTGCAATGCATGTATTTTGTCTTCGTTCTACATAACTTAAAGTCCTTTGACTCTAGAGTACTTCTCCAAATCTCTAGCTTTCTATTGACTTCTTTTCGCGTCTCATCTATTAGAACTATATCATCCGCAAATATCATGCACCAAGGGATACTTTCTTGTACATGTTTCGTCAATTCATCTATAACCAATGTAAAAAGGTAAGGGCTTACAGCTGAACTTTGGAGTAATCCAACTGAGATACAATAATCTTTACTAAGTTCCATTACAATCCAACTTACATAATTTTACAGAACTTGATTTCTATTTATGTTTTAGAGTATATTAACATACATATAGATATCTTCAATCATTCTCTTTTCTTTCGATCCAAAATCGAATTAAACACTGCAATTATCAACCCTTTCATTTCAACTTTTCTCATTAAATAAGATCGACCAAAATCTTTATATAGGATTATCAAAAAGGAAAAATTTACAGGAATTTAAAGTTAAAGAAGGAGAAGTT